>NC_136368.1:17990000-18590000 GCF_037039965.1 Doryrhamphus excisus
ATAGGGGAGGTAAGTTTAATAATACAGTGCAAACATTTTTATATGTTTTTACATAACATCAACATGCAGGAGGAATAGCAAGTACCTTTTAAATAGTGTCATGTCATCATAAGTAATAAATAAATCATACTCCATCGTACTCCGGTTTCCTCCCACATTCCAAAAACATGCTACAACTCCAAATTGTCCGTAGGTATGAATGTGAGCGTGAATGGTTGTTTGTCTATATGTGCCCTGTGATTGGCTGGCCACCAGTCCAGGGTGTACCCCGCCTCTCGCCCGAAGACAACTGGGATAGGCTCTAGCACCCGCCGTGACCCTCATGAGGAAAAGCGGTAGAAAATGAATGAATGAATAAAAAAAACTATATTAGGAAAGCAGGAAGTGAACAAATGTAACAGTTACTGTTTGTAAAAGTACCAAATGGAGGGGTAGGATTTAATAAGCTGGAACTGTGGAACTGTGAACTGATTATGGGATGCATTCAATTGTAATCTGATGCATGTTCAAATGAAATAAAACCATTACCATTACCATTACCATTACCATTACCATTACCATTACCATTACCATTACCATTACCATTATGTTGTTGCATAGACAGCACTAATAAATGTGAAAGGAAGAAGAAATGAAGAAGACCTTATTTTTCCATCCTCTGACTCATCATTTTGCTCTTAGGTTACCATGACAACCACATAGTGATCCGCTGGTTCTGGTCAGCAGTGGAAAGGTTCAACAATGAACAAAAACTCCGACTGCTGCAGGTAGGACACTCGGCGAGTGTGCGGCGAATAATGAATATTTCATATCACTAAAGTTGCACTTGAAATGATTCAACCTCTATTATGAATGACATTTCTTTTACAAAAATGTAATTTAAAAGAAAAAAGTAGTGACTACATGTTGTGCTATTAAAATTTGTTCTTGGTTTATTATTATTATTATTATTATTAACTAGAACAAGTTGATAAACTTTGCAATTAAGTGTAGAATTTGAGTGCTTTGATAACTACTTTTCCTAAAGTGCTTATAGTTGTCTTTCTAGTTTGTGACAGGAACATCCAGTATTCCCTACGAGGGCTTTGCCTCGCTACGTGGAAGTAACGGACCGCGCAGATTCTGTGTAGAGAAGTGGGGCAAAATCACCTCCTTACCCAGGTAGAATATTCCTTTTTTGAATATTGTTTGATATCTTGATAAATATCGCAATCATTACAATCATTAATGATAACGATTAAGTGATAGATTCTCTGTAGAGAAAAGTCAAAGGACGCTTTGATTTTTGCATATATATATTTTTCCAGATGGGATTTATGACTCGTTGAGGGGAGTCGGATCTTGGTGAGCCGTTCCCTTCAAAGAGCCGTTCAAAAAACTGGATCACTTTTATATATATTTTTTTGGTTTGGTTTGGAAATAATTACTGGGAGGAATGAATTTAGATATCCAGGTACCAATATGAGTGTGAAATATTAATAACTTTATTTGACATGTGTGGGGTCTGCACGGTGATTGAGTGGTTAGCACGCAGGCCTCACAACTCGGAGATCTGAGTTCAATTCCACCCTCAGGCATCTCTGTTTGGAGTGCATGTGTGGGTTTTCTCCGGGTACTCCGGTTTCCTCCCACATTCCAAAAACATGCTAGGTTAATTAGCGACTCCAAATTGTCCGTAGATATGAATGTGAGTGTGAATGGTTGTTTGTCTATATGTGCCCTGTGATTGGCTGGCGACCAGTCTCACCTGAAAACAACTGGGATAGGCTCCAGCACCCCACCCGACCCTCATAAGGATAAGCGGTAGAAAATAAATGAATGACATGTGTGGATTCAATTTTAATGTCTGATCTGTATTCATTGTAAATATTCCACATGGTGGCGCCATATTACTCTGCTTTGACAGTGACGGCACTAAATGAGTTTTCCGGGTACTCCGGTTTCATCCCACATTCCAAAAACATGCACGTTAGGTTAAATGGCGACTCTAAATTGTCCGTAAGTATGAATGGTTGGTCCTGGTTGTGTTTAGGCCAGCAGAGAAGGCTTTGCTGGCCCTGACTGTACTCCACGTTGTTTTGATTGTGTCGACAGAGCTCACACATGCTTCAATCGTCTGGACCTGCCACCGTACCCGTCCTTCTCGATGCTATACGAGAAGATGGTGACAGCAGTGGAGGAGACCAGCACGTTTGGTCTGGAGTGAATAGAGAACGTTCTCCTCCGCAGGATGATGCGGCAAACAAAAGTCATATCCTTACAAGGCAACTGACGCCACAACATGGCGAATCATTGTGCTGTGACTTTCCAGACCAAGCAGAAGAAGAACTAGGAGACGAGAATCAGCAAACGTTTTTATGACGATCTTTCTTCATTGAGCCTTCAGTTAACTGCCTTCTTCACGCTCCCTCCTCGTGCACCTTAGAGAGCCAATGGACCAGTGTTCTCCATTCTCCTCTCTGGACCTCAAAACTGTGTCTGCTCAATTCCAAGACAGTCACTAAACATCCCGGTTCAGTGTTTCTTCTACAGCATGGAAGAATGTCTACTTTGTGGAGTCAGTGATTGTCATGACTGGAAACACACATGACATCAATCGTTTTTGTATACTTGTTAAGACAGAAGTCGCACATCATCATGCATGGATTTGACTAAAGTGACACTGAAATCAAGTAAGATAAGCACTGGACAGATATGTTTGCTGACACACCTCAGTCCCATACAAGTTTGCAACAGGAAGCTATGAATGTATGAAATAGTTAATAGGAATGTATGAAGCGGTAAGCCATGATAAGACACACATTAGCGGCAAGACAGGCAATATCAAATCTCCTCCAATGAAAACAAAAACAGCTGACTGTGGGTCTGTAGGTTTTTGATAGGGATCCCCCGATCCATCAGCCACCGATCAAAATCGCCCGATTTTCCATCAATCGCCAGTCACAGAAGCCGATCACCTCTGGCTGGGCGAGCATCTCTCGCCCACTTTTTTACTTTCCGTGTGTGAATGATTGAGTGACTGTGTCCGGCCCAGGATGTAAGCTCGGATAGGCCCCAGCGTACCCCCCTAATCACATGAATCACATGAACCTGCACAGGCAAAATGGAATTGAAAAGAATATGTCACCTTCAGGGCTGCACGGAGGTCTAGTGGTTAGCGCGCAGACCTCACAGCTAGGAGACGAGGGTTCAATTCCACCCTCTGCCATCGCCGTGTGGAGTTTGCATGTTCTCCCCGTGCATGTGTGGGTTTTCTCCGGGTTCCTCCCACATTCCAAAAACATGCTAGGTTAATTGGCGACTCCAAATTGTCCATAGGTATGAATGTGAGTGTGAATGGTTGTTTGTCTATATGTGCCCTGTGATTGGCTGGCCACCAGTCCACCAGTCCAAAGCAGTAGAAAATGAATGAATGAATGTCACCTTCATAAGAACTACACTAATCACAAAAAGTAGCACGATATTGAGCTTTGGGGTGACATCTCAGGATGAACGTAAAATGCGCTATAACCTTTACAGGTACAGATTAAATTAATTTGCCCTTATTTCTGTGTAGATTGACAGTCAGGTCATGGTAATCCGCAAAATTCTGAAAATTTACCCAAAGCCCAAAAAATAGTATTTTTTTGTGAGTAGTATCGATACCAATTGTACCAATGATACTGTTTTACCTGAATGGTCATGTATGACTTCTGTGACATGTACGTATATATATATTTTTTTGCCTTGATAGCATGTGATAAATACACAAGTAAAACACAAACTACCCTTTCATGGCCGTACACGCCCTTCCATGCAAACAACGCAGAACCGTAGTCAATGTGTATGGGGTGCATGCAAAATGAAACCTGTTGTACAAAGAAGTGTTGGAGCAACATGGCTAGAATAGCGCTAGATAGCTCCACGTGTGCTGTGAGTTGCAGACTTTTCTAAGCGAGCCCCCTCCACCCCTCCACCCCCCCAGGCCCAATACTGCATGTGTGTTGGTTCTGGTCAGCTCTGTGAGCGATGCCTTGACGCCATTGTGTTATAGCTTGATATTGCATGCTGAAATATTGCAAGACATTGTCCTTACTAGCTTTTTGCATGAGGATATTGTTATCACAAAAAACAGGTGAAGGAGTTGTCGTTTTTCATTGTGGAACTCGAAAGAGTCATAAGAATAAGACATGACGTCACTTTCATGGAGAATTTCATGCAGTATTTCTCTATGATATTATCATGTCTGAGCAAGTATCTGGCAAGCATGTTTCCAATGTGTCACTTTCACACATGCGTGTCTGCCTGTCTTACAGATAGGTCGATAATGATAATGATGATGGTTCATTGCTTGTGGGTCATTGATCAATCAATAGGGCTGTTTTGACTTGTAAAACAATAGAACACAATTATGTGTACCATGTGTGCAGTCCTCTTTGTATATATCTGTAAATGTATATCTGTCCTGTTGTGTGTATAAATATATCTTTTGCACTGAATGTACCAAAGGGGCTTGAAAAGTAAACCATTCTTTCATTTCAGACAAAAAGCATCGGACACATCCTTACACTTCACATGTATGTGGCATGTTAAAACAGACCTGTTTGCTACAACGACTCCTTCAAAATAAGACATGATAACCTCTCATTTCCTGTTGATTTCTGACAAGACATAATTGACAAGTTTTCCCGTCTCCACGTCAGTCCAGTTTGGGTGATGTGAAATAATTGCTACACAGACTTTATAAAAATGTAAATGCATGGTCCAATCAATAAAAAGAATGAAAACATGAGGTTGGTTAAAGGCTTAGCGTGTTTTGACACTTTATAATCAGCAAAAATTATAAAATATGACTAGTAGTCACCATAATGAAACAATATGTCATAAAATACATACTTTAAAGTCCCATTAGAATCTCTGTTGGAACATCTCTGTATGGCGTTTGCATGTTCTCCTCGTGCGTGGGTTGCCAGATTAATTCATCATCATCATTGTGGATCAGTTGTCCACAGGTTGAGCGGCCTAAATCAAGACACAATGAAAGACGTCATAATATGCAGTACTCCACTCTGGTCACTAGGTGTCAGTACTGTTACTGTAATGTTCAGTGAGACAAAGAAGCACCAGACTTGATCACCGACTTTTATTGCACGTTTGAATTATCGCACAATAATCCATAATGAAAATATAGGCTACTGTTGTGGCTGCAACACACCACAACTCTGAACTTTCAACATCAGTTCCCCGGGGAAGACATTTATAGCAACACAGTAGTTTCTTTTTTATATCTACAATGTATAATATGAGTTTAAGTGTGACTTTAGGGGTGCTATTTCATGTCTAGAAAGCTCTAATGTTAAAAAAAACGTTTTAAACAGGTTCTGAGGTCATCATTTGGTCGTTTGTATTTTCAGGTCAGTAGCTTAAAAGGGGAAACAAAAACAAAATAAGACATGTGAAAGCAGTTATTGTAATGTTCATCATTGTCATTTTCACTGCAAATGTATATATTGTATATAAATGATCGTTTATTCCCTACAAATAATATTGTCACTTATATTGTTGGCAAATTATCAGCGACTTCACTGATGTAAATCAAGTTCAAGGAAATCAGTGCTAATATAGGACGTTACGGATTTTCATAATAAAATAACCCACCCGCTATAGATTTAATGGCATTTTATTATGAGGGCTGGAAGAATATCTGTGGTAGACCGGAAGTGGTCCGAGAGCCGACCATTGACGTTGTTATACACATTTGAAGTTGAATGGCACTAAACAGAAGTACGCATGTGTACTGCAGTGACGTGTCGGGAAAGTGTCAAGCCGAAGGATGTAAAAAATGATGGAACATTTTCCACATGTAGAATAGGTTTGCTTGCTCTACTAAATGTAGGAATGCGTCCTTATGTTTGGGATTTCTGTGTTAGCAACTCCTCATCCGTTAAGTTGAGGACGTCGATTGTAAAGTCACTTTGCAAGCCGTCGAGCTAGCAACTCGCTATGTTAGCTCCTGTTAGCTTCCGTTAGCTCTGTTACTTTTGCCGGCCATATTTCATCCACTCGCGACCGGTTCGGGTGTCTGACAGCTGCCGGGATACACAGCTCTCTGAGACGAAGATGTCTCGGAGGCGGCTGGATAGTCGCAGCGGTCTGTCGGCTGGGCTGCTCGCCGAAATCCAGACACCGATCAGCACAGAACCGCTGGACAGTGTGTTCGAAGTCACCGGAGAGTTGGGAAGGTGAGTCCTCCATTTAGGCCTAAATGTGTCTCGATCTAACTTATGTACTTTTTTTTAAGTCGCCGAAGCTATCAGTATATATAATTTAAAATTAAAAATGAGCAGTAAGACGTTATTGAAAGTTACAGTCTGACGACAGCCATACTGTTTTATGGGTCATTACAACAGCACAAACAACAGCACATTACAATAGTGAAAATCTAGGTCACAGTCTGGAATGTAACAGTACAATACAGATACACGTACAATGCCAGCTTTCATGTTTTATTAACTACCTGCAATGCAGCTTTACCACAAATATAATGATAGTTTTACTGTTTCATTAACAACCTGTAATTTAGATTTACAACAGGCACAATGCCAGTTTTTCAGTTTACAATATGTAATCCAACTTCACAACATGCACAGTACTAGTTTTCACGTTTACCCTGTTTGTTTTAACCATTTATAGTCTGTCATGAATACACAAATTATTAATACATATTATTATACATACTCAGAGCTGGACAATGCTTACACATACTGTATGACATTTTGTTTGGCTATCATTAAAGAAATTATGGGCCATGATTTTAGTGGAATACATCTCTATAATGACAGTAGGCAAACAATGAAATGCTAACTGTTGAAGTAATAAGGACATATGATATGTGTGTCATGTTTGCCAGTGGGCATGATGACCATGGTGTGTTTTTCCGATCTAATCTGTCATACATTGACTGAATGTTACACATGCTCTATATCTGTGTGTGTGTGTGTGTGTGTGTGTGTGTGTGTTGCCATCAACAATAAGTTCCATCTGTTTGCCATTCAAATTATTTTTTGGCATGGAACATGATCATATTTCCCTATAAAAATGTATGTTATTTTTTTTTGTTAATATTTTGGGGTATTTGAAATTGATTAATTGGATTAACAGTATTTCCTATGGGAAAAATTGCCTTGGTTTTTGTACGTTTTAGTTTCTGTCTGACATTTTGGAAGGAATTCATGATGTAAACAGAGGTTCTACTGTCTGTTGAATGCTATGTAAATTCTAATGTGATATTTTTGGAAAATTAATCATGTCCATGTCTGCGGTGTCATAATGTGGCTTTGTTTGTTGCGTGATGAATAACAACTACAATGAACATAAATGTAAAATAAATCCTATTTGTCTTGACATTTGGCCTATATAGCTCTCGTGTTTAGATTTAATTGGCAGGGATGTCAACCAGGTCCGATTAGGATACGATACACCCCCGTGACCTTAGTGAGGATAATAGAAAATGGATGGATGGAAGTTATCAGACCTATTCAATATGAACCTGACACAAATAGTGTTTTTTCCAAAACCGCATTACAATTTATAATTTAAAATAATGGTTAATTTAATGCCAAAATGAATCATTGATTGTTATCGCTCTAATGTGAACGCACATGATCTTCAGAATTGAAAAAGGAGAAGTGGCCTCAGCCAGTTTTATTCACATGTTGTGTATGCGATTGCAACATAGGATGTCCTGAGGTGCAGTGCAGATTGCTAGGTGTCACAATGTTCTCTGCCACTTCTTCTGTTGGAACCACATCATAGCAACCTTTATTGTTACAATAATTCTTTATTAGAACTGTTATTAATTGAATGAGTTTGAACCAAATTTGATTTATAGGATCCCGCAAGTCTCACAAAAAAGTAAAATCAGAGCCACTGCGACTCTGTTGTCATGTTGTGCTTTTAGTTGATATCATCGTTGCACCTCAACCACAATGTAAAAAAAAAAACAAGTTGGAGCAATATGGACACCAACTTCTTTCCAAGCCCCGATGCTTGGCTTTGACTTTGTTATGTATACTCTATGTCCATTTTCCAAACACATGCTTCCTTTGTTGTTTTTAAGGGGCAAGTTTGCAGTGGTCAAACACTGCATGGAGAAATCCACGGGGAAGGTGTTCGCTGCCAAGTTTCTACGAAAAAGGAGGCGGGGTCGTGACTGTCGAGCTGAAGTGATCCATGAGATGGCGGTTCTGGAGATGGCCCGAAACAACCCCAGAGTGGTCAACTTGCATGCTGCTTACGAGACAGATCACGACATTGTATTAGTGCTGGAATAGTGAGTTCACTCAAGGTCATCTTTGTGTGGGTTATGCGGCTTTTACTGTACACGAACAAACATTTAATTAGTCCAAATAGTGACATAACCTGCTTTTTGTAGATTCATGTTGTTGCCATCATAACCGAAACTAAAGCAAGTTCCTATGAATGCTCTGAATACACAGTTATTGTTCTTGGGTGACATTTGTTGACCTTTCAATAATACACACCTTGTACTCAAAGCTATTACACAAGTTATTTATCTAACTTTCTTTACGAAATCAATAAGCGGCTGACATGTTTCGGTGTTTTTCCAATGATGTGTGTTTGAGTCCATTTTGCTTTCATATTGCTCCCTTCTTCATAAAAAGTGCTGTCGAATACACGTCCTTACAAATACTAATGCAAACAGTCAACCTGCTCATGAGGAAGTGCTTCTTGCGTTTTAGGAACCATCCTGCCGTTATTTGATAGGTTTGTTTCATTTCAAACAAACTCTGGTGTGATTTCTCTGATTGTGGAGCTCACTGAGCAGAGTGAAGACACTAGCAGTTGAGCCTTTATATATTATATTAAAATAAGTAGACATACAGTCTGAGGCGCCATCTTGCATTGTTAATTCTATAAATGTTTGGTAGATTTATCTAAATCAGTGTGTCTCTCAAATGTCCGTTTGGGAACCACTGATCAAAGCACAAACAGTGAGAAGCTAACATCTGAGCTTGTTGGTTAAAACTGTTGTTTGTAAAGATGTAGTCTGATTTTAAAACCTTCTTTTGTCTTTTCCTCCTAACCAGTGCAGCGGGTGGGGAGATATTTGACCACTGTGTGTCTGACGAGCTGCTGCCGGAGGCTCAACTCACCCGTCTGATCAGGCAAACGCTGGAGGGAGTTCACCACCTCCACCAGAGCAACCTCGTGCACTTAGACCTCAAGGTGGACACACATGCACATATACTGTATATATACATATACATGCTGTATATACAATAGCTGGAGTGGAGGGAATATATTAGTTATTGATATAGATAACTTCCTGCTTATCAAGACCAATACTTAATTACAGTGGTATGAAAAAGTGTTTGCTCCCTTCCTGATTTTTTTTTTTTTTTGCATGTTTGTCACACTTAAATATTTCAGAAATCATGAAGAGGGGAAACACATTTTCTCACCACTGTATATACCGCTATATTTTAAATGTACTAATTTTTATTCTTCAAGTACACATGTCAATAAGACACATTTTGTATCTGTATGCATAAAAAGCAAACAAAAATAACAATTTAGTATCTTTGACTGAAACGGTGTAGGTTTAACATCACCTTAGTGGAGTTGAGGGGATATATATTTTAAATACAGTTTATATTTTCACTCAAAGCATTTCAAGCTTCAGTTGTGGCTGCATTTCTTTTTTTTTTATAGTAGTTTCACCCTCTAAATAGTAAAAGTCACAAGTTCTTTACTGTCCCATACATTGTACATCCTCCTTTATTAGACACATAAGAGTGCAAGTTTGTTTTGGCCAAAATATTGTATTAATTTCCTTCAGAACGTTTTTCAATCTAATGACACAAATTTTAAAAAAGGTCATAAAAGGATTGGCGCCAACGATCTGACCTTTGTCCTTTCACCATGATGTTCACTCTGGGTTTCCTGTATGTGTTTCTCAGCCCCAGAATATTCTCCTGACAAGCCTGTCTCCTCCAGGGGACATAAAGATTGTAGACTTTGGTCTGGCACGCAAATTGGGTGCGGTTGGAGAACTCAGAGAGATTCTTGGCACACCTGAATATGTGGGTAAGGCCTTGAAATGTACTTTAACTCCTCACTATGTCACAGGCAACAATACTTTGTGTGTGTATGTACTGTACAAAGTGTACAGGGTGTCCCAAAAAACGTATACACACTTTCAATAATTGGAAGCTCTGCGTTTATTATAATTGGTTCAATTTTCAAAATGTAATAGCATTTACAAACATGATTTTATTGCTTTGTCACAGCCTGTTCTCAAACTGATCCAGACACTGCTGACAACACGAAGCAATTTCCTTCGAATTTGCATGCATTCTTTTTTTGTTGTTCTTCATTCATTATTGACTTGTTTGTTTTGATCCACTCAGCTCCAGAAATCCTCAATTATGAGCCTATCACAACAGCAACCGACCTTTGGTGAGTGTGTCCTTTCAAAGCAAGCAAACTTATTTTTACTGTACATTGAAATGATTGTCATCGTGAATGAAGCACAATGTTGCAAAACAGTGTTTTAATTTTATTGAGATGTCTTGTCAAGTATGCGGAAAGCAAATTGTTGTCTCATGGAATTCCGTTACATTTGATAGTGTTTTATTGCACATGTATTTTTCTCAGGAGTGTGGGCGTCATCGCCTACATGCTGGTCACGGGCGAATCGCCGTTTGCTGGCGACGACAAGCAGGAGACTTACCTGAATGTGTCCCAGGTCAATGTGGACTACAGCAGGGACGCTTTCTCCAGGGTTTCTGAGCTGGCTGTAGACTTCATCCGCAAACTGTTGGTCAAAGCGCCTGAGTGAGTAAAAACAAAAAATATCCCAGAATAGAAGCACTCTCAAGCCATTGTTTTGGAATCAAGTCTCAGTGGAGAGTTGGCACTAAAGAACTGGATCTGCCCTCAGAGCATTCCAGCTTTATTTTACAGCGATTCCATTGGGTTTCAGGAAGTCCACAACCACACCGACTGTTGACCACAGGGAGTTTACTTCTCAGAATGTGCCTGAAAGTAGCAATTAAGGCACATCTCCTCATCTTCACTTTTTGTTCAATGCCTTTGCTTTTAAATCTCCAGTAGAAGATATGTTTGAATGACGCTTTTGAAAAAGATGAGAATGACAAGGAGAGGACATCACTCTGTTCATCTTCTCTTAACAAAAGTGCTCTCATTTTTATGTATGTGTAAGCTATAAGTACAGTATGTAGTTACACCTCAGTGCAATAGCAAACAGTTTTGCCCGTGGATAAGGCCCCATATAATGTCTTCCATGTGGGAAATGGGTATGCCTCTGTACCAAACCGTTACACGTACATGTACATGTACAACTACACTCCGACTGCATCATAACAATCATCGAATACCTTGCAAAGGTGCACCCTTGGGGCTGAGAGGCGCATGTGAGTGTCCAAATACCGTATTTTCCAGATTATAAGTCATAGGTTGGCTGTTCCTGCTACTTATACTCCAGAGCGACTTATAAATGAAAAAACTTTTTATGTTATATAAACACTGGACACCTTTTCTGTTCATGTTTATTTTTTGTGTAGCTGAATAACCATTGTGTTAGCATATCTTACACCTATTCAGCCTGTTCTCTATTCTTTTATTGTTAGAATTTGCCTTCCAAGAGGACGTAATGTCTGTTTTGGTCAAGTAGTTTGTAAAATAAATTACCCACAAAAAATGCGATTATACTCCAGTCCGACTTATGTATGTTTTTTTCTACCAAATTATGCATTTTTGGCATTGTTCGTCTTATACTCCGGAGCGACTTATAGTCCAGAAAATACGGTAGTTGTTAGGCATCGCCACATTGTATTTAGTGATTTCATTGTCTTGCATTCAGTGACTTGGACAGACCCTTCTAGCCTGTAAATGTTCTACATTGCTATGACCACAGAGACCGACCCAGCGCTGCCGAGTGTATAAGCCACCCCTGGCTATGGCAGCAGCAGCTGTGCGTGAGCCCTGAGCCCACTTCGACCCGCGCCGTCCGCGAGCGGAGCTGCGGCACCAAGTGGGCCGCTCCACCCGAGGACCCCGAGGACAAGGAGAACTTCCTGGAGTCGCCGCATTCTCATGCTAAAAAGTTCCGCTTGGACGAGGAGCCGCTTCTTGGAGATGGTGACTTATGAAACCCTTTTTTAAATGGATTTTAAGCTTCCAAACGACCAGCAGTTGACTGCAAGAGTCCTTATTTATACTTAATTACAAGATTAACACAAGCCAAAGATAATCAGCTTATTGATCGGTCAACACTG
The DNA here is from genome assembly GCF_037039965.1 of Doryrhamphus excisus. Classification (NCBI taxonomy): domain Eukaryota; kingdom Metazoa; phylum Chordata; class Actinopteri; order Syngnathiformes; family Syngnathidae; genus Doryrhamphus; species Doryrhamphus excisus. The sequence goes on from NC_136368.1 coordinate 18,002,303, forward strand.
ATCTTGTGTCTTTGTTTAGCTGCTTATTATCTTTGTAATGGATGAGGACTCGTGGGCACGACTTCTCTCTTTGCCATCCTTGTTATATGAAGTTGCCTCCATGCGTCATCTTAATAGTTGCATATATGGGCGTGCGACACTGCCCTCGCTTGCATGTTCAGTCTTTACGTTTCTATTTGTCAACCTGTCCATCTTAAGTACGTACAGTACTTGCTGTATTAGCTCACATTCAAGAGTGCCACATGTATATGCAATGTTTGGAGCATTTAGCTCAGGGTTTTAGAGAAAAACTATTTTATTGATTCCAGTTGAAGATTAGCTACCATTTGGGGCGGGGGGAGGGAAGTGTCAAGCCTTTATTTTCACTGTTAATCCAATTCTCAGGTTATCAAATTGTAACATTGGGACGTGCTTTGTGTTTTTTTTGTCTGATAGCTACTAATAATGCCAGCGTGCACGTTGTCTTTCTAGCAAACTGGAAGCAAGAGTTCCTTTCTTGTCAGCCTGCAGAAAGGGAAGATGATTTAGCACTTACAACTTTTTTTTTTTTTCTTACCGCAATGATTAAGTTGCTACTTTGACACACAACCTTTCATTTCTATCGTTGATTATTTTTATTTATGTGCTGGACTTGTTTGATATGATTTGTGTGTCGTTCGTGTGCGATAGCACATGCCGTTTAAGGTGCGGAGAAGGGTGGTGTTGGCGTTGGACGGTTGGGAGCAAAGATGCTTTTATGTGGTGCTGGGAAGTTTAAGTGGACGTGGAATGACGAGTGTGTCGCTTGGAAAGTGGTTCTAGAAGGAAGTAGATGCTGGTGACGTCATGTGGGTGAACTGGTAAACAGGTACAAGGCCGTGGTGTGGTGTGAAATAAATGACACCACTCCTTTCTAATGCGTTCCATTGTTTTTCTACATTCCATGTTAATTTTGTTTTATATCATTTAATGCTGTCAGCACTTGGTTCAAAGGCCTTAGTGTTTAGTCGTCTCATATTTAACGTATAATATCGCCAACAGCAGATCGAGCTTGTTGTCCAGATATTTGTCTATCCAATGCGCTTTGTGAACATGTCAAGAAATAAGCTTTTGACTTCTCTGCTGTTTGCTAATACCTCATCATCACTTTTGACAAGTGTCTTGTCAGAGGATGTTACCCGTAGTTGTTCATCCTGTTGCAGCACAATCAGAAAAAACAGGACAGGACTTGTTTCGCTGCAGTTCATGAATGATGAAACTCTTAGTTGGCTGGCATTATTCTCCAACACGACGACCACTCACACAGCTATTTATGTGGTGTATTCTAACCTATGTGGCGTCACCCTTGATTGACACGTTTGTCTCCTGGAGGATATGAAGCGTCAGAGATGAAACAACCATAAGCACAAGCAAAATGTTTCAGAGATAAGTTTGTTTATTTTGGATTTTATATTTAATGTATGAGCAATCTGATTGTATTTGTAATGACTTAAGAAAACAACTTAATCCATAATGTACTGTCAACAAGCACATGCTAATATTTAGGCATCAAACTTGCAAAAAGCTCATTAAAGATGTGTAGAAAATAAGACTCCCTTTGTTTTAAGGTTTGGAGAGATGTAATGCACCCATTATTACAAACAAGGTATTGGTATTTTCAAACAACTGCCACTTACACTTTAAAATATGTTGTCAGACTGGTGAAAAAATAACTTAATACATGGAATGATTTGATGTTAGATTCAATATTGACAGCAATAACACACAGAATGAATATTAAAGAGTTTTCTAATTAAATAAATTAAATTAGCATTAAGTGTACAAAACATTGCTTTGGTCAAAAAATCAAATGATGTAATAACATCAGCATAAAACTAAATGTACTCAGTCATAGAATGTAACATTTAGGAATAAAAGATGACAGAGCATCACTGTGATGTGAAAGTGAACATCTAGTGCAGGTTTATGTAGCCATCATTTCAACAAAAATGTATCAAATCATTAATGAATGAAACGCTTTCTGGAGATTTCCCATGATCCTTTGCTGACTATTGTCTCAAGCTGTCCTTCAAACGAGTGTAGTATCAATACTGTGAGTATATTTTAGTAGACCTGCATCAAACTTTACGACAACTTGTGCTTATTTTGTCAGAATTCCTGGATGACCCTGAAATGGTTTTCAATAGAGGGGGGTTTATCTTCAAAATGGATTTTATGGAAGAGGCTGGCCCCAAACTCCTCCAAGGTCTTGATGAAGCGTCTGTGCTCACGGCCGACCCAGGCCCGCATGGGGTCGCACACCTCATACGGGGTGACGTGTGCGTGGATACCAATTCCACTGGCAGCCAGCTGGTGCAGCACCTGCTTGTCTGTCACCCAGGTTTCACTTCCTCCAGGGTGGCCGCCATCCAGCCAGAACATGTCTGAGATGCTTTTAACAAAGTCCCACATGTGCTGGTCTGCCCGAGCCCCGGCCAGCTCATACACCATCTGGTTCAGGACCACGCAGCCTTTACTGAAGCCCACTACAGTCAGAGAAAACCCTGGCGGGACTGTTGCGGCACCTCCCTGTGGATGTAGAGTGTTTGGCAGGCCGGCTCGCTCCATTGCGTGGCTTAGCAGGGCCCTGCAAGCACATACTGGACTCAAACATCTGCTTCATTCGATTAAAATACCCACAGTTGACATCCCTACATGATATTTTACTATTGTTGTGGTACCAAACAGAGTTTGAGAACCTGAGGTGGTGAAGAGCTCCACCGTTGGCCGAGTAGGACGTGTGTTGTGGAGCTCCAAACATGTTGCTCTCCACAAAGTTGTGGTAGCAGCTGAACTTGTGGAGGTACATGCGCGAGGCTCTCACCACCCAGATGTGGTGTTGAGGGAAACGACGGCCAAGGGTGACAGCCACTTGTTCCAGACTCCAGGACAGCCACTGCACCCCCTCTGGCTGGAGGACCATCTCATCCTGAAAGTTCTAAACCACACAAGGAGAGACACTTTTTTTAATACCGCCTATATAGGAAAGTGAATTTATTCACCATTATTGTGTTGTTATTGTCTTATCTTCAAATTGGCACACCCACAAAATATACATATAAAACCCTTAAGAAGACTAACTACAACATAAAAATACACAATGGTAAATTCTATGCATATACAACCTAACAACACTATGAATGATAGTGCATGTATTCACCTGATTGTCTCAATGGATGAAAACTAGCTATTCAATGTGGTACTTTAGTGAAGCATTGCACAGATCATTCATGTATTCACCTGAATGTCTCCATGGAAGAAGACGAGATGTTTGCTGAGTTGAGGTCCATCAGGCCTAAGGAGCAGCAGGTCGTTCTTCATGTTAGTTGTGGATCCACAAACAGCCAGCAATTTATGGATCTTTTTTCCACCTGGACCGCTGCTGGACGCATGGAGCCCTGCAGATGAGGTCATCGCTTTGACGGACAAGTGTCACGATGAAGATCGGAGAGGAAACCCCAGGTAGGAACATTTGACGTTTACGCCATTCTGCAAGCTAGCGTTAGCCACCCCGACAAACCGTAACTTTGCACCAACACCACACGAATAAAAGCCTTGTGTGGTGTCTTCTTGCAGCTAACCATCTTAGCGTGTTGCAATCCAAAATGAAACCGGACGATGTATTTTTACTGTCATTATAATTGTCATGTTATTTGCCCACAGAGAGGCGCTGTGTCATTAAAAACATGACAGTGCCGCCAAACATCATTACTGCGCATGTCAGTGACGTCAAATCTGACTAGCCAAAGAGTGTGTAGCTTGTCAAGATAATCACTGTCTTATACTTTCCATCACCGCTTGAAGCCCAGGAAAAACTACAACTTAATAGTTTTATTTTGCCAAATACATAAAAAACGAATAACCCTAAACTGTTATATTGTAAATTAAATCACTTTTTACATTACGGTCAAAGGTAAACACAAGAAGAGTGTATTACAACTGGACTATTGCTGTTTTGCTATGTTTTCATCGTGGTGTGTGTATGAGTGCTCAAAGTTCATACCTTATGAAGCAAGTTCATGTTATAGGAAGTAAGTGTGTCACATTTTTATTAATGATATGTTTTAGACCTTCAAGCAAGCTAACAAACATGAAATACGTTATTTAGTTGGCGGACAATTGGACTTTCAACTCTCCACTGATAAGTAGCCTAGCCTTGACAGCACCGGTGAATATGAACGTATGTTGAATTTATGCAACTGTAAGACAGTAACTCCGAGGTAAAACTCTCATACTTTTGCATTTTAAGGATTAATGTAAATTTCGTGAGTAATTGACTCATTAAAGTAAGGCCTAATTTCATGAGAAAAGAGCTATTGTGTACTGTATATGTTATGTAGCGATAGTATACATTAGCTAGCTAGATAGCTAGCATTAGTTAGCTAGGTCGCATTGCACAATGAATCCAAAGTGTCTCCCTGCTTGCTCACTGGTCATTGACACTTTTTCTACTTCTTATGTTCTGACATTCTATAGAACCATGGTGTCCATTTCACTGGGAAGACGTCTGGTGGCGTGTCTCCTCAATGTCTCCGAGGCTCGCAGAAAAGATCTGGTGGACATGGTGGCCATGGCTGCAGTATACAACTCTGAAGGTTCAAGTACATCAGAGCATGGAGTGTTTTCACATCATCATTAGTTTAAGAGTCCTGGGTTGTGTTATTCTGTCAAAAGAGAGCAAAATATTATACAGAATATTATGTTTATAGTATAGCATTTGTCCAATTTTGTGTTCACAAATTTAGTGGGTGTTTGGGGAATATGATGAGATCCTGAAAAAGACTTTGTCTTGATTAAGCAGGATGTCGAAGAGAAGAGACCACTGTACTGAACATCTTCAATGACCACGACTACAACCGTTCTGTCATCACAATCGTGGCAAGTATTGAATCCATCAGTAAGTATTCAACCATGAGATACGAGTGAGAGTGTTGACACGTAATACCAAACGAGCGGAAATTGTCAACATGACTTTTCTGTGGGGGTGGATGCATAACAAAGAATACACGTGTTTGATTCCAGGGGAGGCGGTTTTGTGTGCTTGTGAAAAGGCCTGCCAGCTGTTTGACATGAGCACACACTCGGGTGTCCATCCATGTTTGGGTGCTGTGGACCTCATACCCATCTACCCCCTGGGGGAGGACGTGGGAGTCCAACACTGTGCTAAAGAGGCTCAGGGTGAGATACCATTTGTGTGTGTGTGAATGCAGTTACTTTACTTTTTTGTTGGGATACTGCAGATATTACCTTTGTGTAGTAAGGGACATTTGGTAATGGTAATGGTTTTATTTCATTTGAACATGCATCAGATTACAATTGAATGCATCACATAATCAGTTCACAGTTCCACATGTCCAAAAGGAGTAGGAAGAAGCAAAGCTTATTAAATCCTACCCCTCCATCTGGTACTTTTACAATCATTAACTGTTCCATTTGTTCACTTCCTGCTTTCCATAATACAGTTTAAGGTTGTTTTTTTTTTAAATAATGTACCTCATACCGAAGTACGAGGTGATATGACCATACAATGACATTATGTGTACCATAGTAACTGTCAATATAGTGATATATATATATAGCACATACATTTTACTCAGGTTGAGTGACCAAAGGGTGGACTCACAATGGGCCGATTGTACCATAATTCACAACAAAAGTCTGGTACATTTGGTACTGATCCTTGCCCAAGTACGGCACATACTCCTTTGGTGCGATTGTAAGAGGTTGGGCAGGTCTGGGTACCAGTTCCATACACATACTGTATTTTCTGGACTATAAGTCGCTCGGAGTATAAGTCGAACAATGCCAAAAATGCATAATTAGGTAGAAAAAAACATACATAAGTCGCATTTTTTGCCGGTCATTTATTTTATAAACTACTTAACCAAAACAGACATTACGTCCTCTTGGAAGGCAAGTTCTAACAATAAAAGAATAGAGAACAGGCTGAATAGGTGTAAGATATGCTAACACAATGGTTATTCAGCTACACAAAAATTAAACATGAACAGAAAAGGTGTCCAGTGTTTATGTAACATAAACAGTTTTTTTATTTATAAGTCACAGGAACAGCCAACCTATGAAAAAAAGTGAGACTTATAGTCCGGAAAATACGGTACTTGACTTAAAATGTCTTTCCACTCTGTATCCCACATCTTGCGTTTTCAAGGGTTAACATGATTTTGTCCTTCCGCGGTCCAAGCTGTTGCTCAGGGACTCACAGAGCGAGTTCAGGGCACAAGTGTCTTCCTGTTTGGCTGGGCAGACTCCCCACTTCAACGAGGGCTTGCTCAAAGGAGAAAGGAGATGGGATGGTTCAAGAAGACTCCAGACTTGAGTTGTATCAGACCTGATGTGGGACCTCTGCCACAGAAAACCTTTGGCCTCACGGGTGAGTCTAAACTCAAACAGTATACTTTTTAATATGCTCTTTTAATAACAGTACAGCAGTACAAGTTTATGAATACTATTGCTTTATTCTCTCTAACTTGGCCTCTAACTTGTGTGTTGCAGGTGTTGGTGCCAGTCCTTATGTTATGAACTGCAACGTCACTATCGACACCCAAGATGTAAAAATAGGACAAAGCATTGCTTCAGCCATTCGGGAGTCAACAGCGGGTGGTCTTCCAGGTGTGCAAGTGCTGGCCTTGCCTCACGAGGGCGCTGTGGAAATCGCATGCAATGTGGAAAGCATACAGGGAAGTCCACCTTGCCAATTGACGGCAACAACACCATGGCCGTCCTTCAGCGTTGGGGGGCAACCATACTTTCACGTTCCAGCTTCCCTCATCACCGCCAGGGTTGCAGAGCTGGCAGGGGGGCATGGTGTTGGCACCAGGGGCACCGCCTTGGTGGGGTTTACTCCCCAGGAGTGCAGGGGCTTGGCAGAGTTGGCTCTGTCTCAAGGGATTGCAGAGTTTTGGAAAGAGCAACGTAAGACGCGCATGTGAAAATACAAAATATCATATCTACCTAGCATTACATCTCTGCCATATCTACCATATCTTCCGAGCATTACATATCTACCATATCTAACTAGCATTACATATTTACCATATCTACCTAGCATTACATATCTACCATATCTACCTAGCATTACATATCTACCATATCTACGTAGCATTCCATATCGACCATATCTACCTCACATTACATATCTACCTAGCATTACATATCTGCAAGGTAATAATATGAATGACTATACCTATGAAGGATAGATTATACTATGAAGTTTGGATATCTGTCACAAGTAGATCAACAGGACCTTACGAGGGTGACATGATACTGCAATAAAAAAAAACCCAAGCCACCAACCTTTGTTGTATTAGAACATGATATTCTAGTATAAACATTTGTCCATTGACGCATTTCAATAGACGTCAAATTAATATGAGCATTGTTACCTGACTGAAAATGAGTAGGTACAAAGTCTAATGAGGTGAGCATTAAGACTTTACCATCTTCATGATGACAGCACAGTATTATAGGATCTTCACAATGTATTATAAGGTCTTCATGATGACAGTAGAAAAGACGGGGGGGGGGGGGGGCAGACTATGCAGTCTAGGGTGGGGGAACTTCATTGTCGTTTTGTGCCCCTGACTACACGTTCCGCCCATATCTTATCTAACAAAACCCTTCAGACTCCCCTGGAGCACCTGACACGGACAGTATGGGGGATCAGTGGGGTGATCAGTGGGGTGATCAGTGGGGGTCATGCTTTACAAAAACAAAACAAGCTGACCTGAGCTCCATCTGTGCAAACAGCCATGTGGTGTGTTTCCCCCTTGACAAAATGAGGTGGGGTGATTAAGTACCAGCTCGGCAGGCATGGCATTAGGATCCTCCTTCACAATTGGACGGTGGTGTGTGTGCTGTTATATGGTACACATGCACACCCAAGGACTTTACCCATGCTAAGCAGAACTCGACACAAATTGTGGTCACCTGTCTCAGGTGATATCTGACAGAAACGCTCAGACCATTTCGAAGGACTGGGGAATGTTCCACCATTGCCACCATTGTGAGCAAGTGCATGGATGGTTGGAGGGGTGACCTAGTGTGTTGATGGACTTTGGCAAGATGGCACTCCACACATGCACTTGCCCACTCTGTGACATCCTTCCGCAGGCCAGGCCACACAAATTTGGACTGACGCCTGGTGTAGAATATGTTATACTTGACCGTGGCCCCGCAGCCTTCGGCCACCGTGTCCATGCCCACTGGAGGAGCAGACTCACTTACACTCTAGAGTCAACCAGGAAGTATTTCTCTGACAGCAATTCCGAAATGAAGAGCAGTTCAATTTGTAGCCAGATATTGCTGTTATTGAATGTAGCTAAAGTTAGCCAAGATCGTACACACTGGAAGTGGAAACTGGCGCACAAAAATGTGAGCGAAAACAAATCCATCTTGCCAAACAGCTGCACGACACAATCTGCAGGACAGACCAAGTAGTACTTTTAATCATCAGCAACTATTCCTCTTAAGTGGAATATCGACTCAATAAATTGGTTATTTTTAGCAATATGTATTGTAGTTTTCCTTTTGCATTGAAGTTAAGATGATGCAGTGCGTGTACTGCCATTTTCTCAGCAGGTATTTGCAAGCTGTCCAGCTCTTCGTTTCTTAGTCACACAAGCATGGCAGCCATGCAGCATCTTTTCATGCATACATTATCTCCTTCCCATCTCCATCCTCTGTTTTTTGCACCGAGACACAAATGTATTTACTCTGTGCACGATGCACACACACACACACACACACACACATACACACACATGCACAAAGCCTGTCAGGCTTGTGAGCATCAAAGCTTAATGTAGGTCACAGCATAAGCCCAAAGGTATTTTAGTGCACACACATTCAATTCATCTTTAAAATGTCTTTATCACATAATTTGCCCTCAATATTAAGTCGTCACATCTACTTGATAGAGCACTAAAGCCTTGACTAAATGCATCATTTGTGTTACCAATGTTATTTCAAAACTTCATTTCTGCATAGGATTTCTCTGATATGGTTTAGCCTGGCAGCGTATCATCCAAAATGCAACCCATGTGTCAGAGCATAGAAATAGAGGAGCTTATTTCCTCACGTCGTCCTTCTATAAATACACCAAACCCTCTGTTCTCGCTCTGTTCTCTCTGCTGCTATCTCTGCGCACCCAACACCCACCCCCGTGTCTGCACATTTTCTTCCAACAATTGGTCATACAATGGAGACAAATGTCACCAAATTGTCTTGGGAAGGGGACAAAAAGACACGCTTGCCGTGAATCTCTGATTTTACTCCCACTCAATATCATCTCTTATTATAATCTCTGTAACATATATATAATAGATTTTGAAGGCAGCACAGTCCAAGAGTACGCCAACGGTGGCACCTATTCGATAGGATGCCACCTATAAAGGTTGCAGTCCCCCAACCCCCACCCTCCACACATGTTCAGCATCCTGTGGGCACAGAGACACAGCTGAGAAGCAGAGAGAGAGAGAGAGCAGTGAGGTGGAAACATGGCTGAGCATGAAAGACAGAAATAGAGCGATAAAGCAGTCAATTAGGCGGAGAGAGGAGGAGGAGAAATCCTTCACGGAGGCAGTGATGCTTTGTGCAGATCAGGTTCTTCCTCTCCTCCTTCCTTTTTCTTCATCGCGTGTGGATGTGAGAACCTAATGGATTTTCGACCTGTGTGGAGCTCACAGGATGCTCAGATCCACGTGGGGCCTGTGACGCCGACACAGCTACCTGCTCCCTGGTGAGGAATGGATCCAGCGGCGCTGACCCAGATTGTGGAGTCCAGGCTCGTCGCTGTGCTGCTCTGTGAATGTGACGTGGATGTGCTTCATCATGCATTCCTCTGCTGACATCCGTCTCCACTAGCAAGGTAGGATATCTGACGTTTGCTTTTACTATGCTTCATGTCCAAACACCTTTTCTTGCAGTGGAAACAAACAGATGTTAAAGCTTCATCCATGTTTAATGTATGGAGAGCAACAAGTAACTGTGCTTCCTAAAGGAGCGTAGAAAGTAGGCTAAGCACACACCAAAGACCCAAATCAATTATTTACTGTCTTTTTGCTCCCTGAAACCATTTGGCGTTTGTTCCCACTTAACAGATGAAAGAAAGCTGTTTTTTTTCTCTCTTTACCTGTTTTGGTAAGAAAATTTGTTTTTATTAACCTGAACTGCAAAACAGATACAGCCCAGTCTTTCTCAATATAATTAAAAATTATATTATTATATTTATTCAGTCCAGGGTGTACCCCGCCTCTCGCCCGAAGACAGCTGGGATAGGCTCCAGCATGTGAGGATAAGCGGTAGAAAATGAATGAATTAATTATTATATTTATGTATTTATTATTGTGTTGTGGCACCTGCTCCCCAAAGGTCATACAGTTTGAGTAGAGGTCACACAGGGGTCAGCAAATACCACACATTCATTAAAAAACTACGCAGTATTTTTAAATATACTTAAAAACTAGTAAGAGTTTGAGTGGTAAAAGAATGATACTTGTACCGATACAAGGGCTATGTGTTAGCTTACAAGCTATGCCCAGTTCGTCATGCTAGTGTTTTATTTTATGAAACGATTTACGTCATATGGCGGTCTGGGACTGTTTCCTTGTTTTCTGACATTTCTCAATTTTAACTGAATGAACACGGCTTGATGCCATGTTGCAAGCAGCCTTGCTAACTTTTAGCCGTCCGACGGTCACACACACGGGCGAGTGTTAGCAACATGCAGTGTTAGCTGCAGTGACCGTGAGCCTCCAAAAGTCACCTTACTCTATCAAGTGTTGTTCAAATGCTGTTTTGGTTTTGAAGGAAGTGGGAGGAGCATACTAGGTATATGCCAATCATGTTATTTTTTTACGGAAATTGGATAGATAATACTGGGGCTGCACGGCAGTTGAGTGGTTAGCGCGCAGACAACCCGAACATTTTTTCAAGAGCCATTTTGGGGAAAATATGTAAAAAAAACAAATCAAATAAGATACTGCACGGTGGAGGAGTGGTTAGCATGCAGGCCTCACAGCTAGGAGACTCAAGTACGATTCCACCCTCGGTCATCTCTCTGTGGAGCTTGCATGCATGGGTTTTCTCCGGGTACTCCGGTTTCCTCCCACATTCCAAAAAGATGCTAGGTTAATTGGCGACTCCAAATTGTCCATAGGTATGAATGTGAGTGTGAATGGTTGTTTGTCTATATGTGCCCTGTGATTGGCTGGCCACCAGTCCAGGGTGTACCTCGCCTCTCGCCCTAAGACAGCTGGGATAGGCTCCAGCACCCCACGCAACCCTTGTGAGAATAAGCCGTAGAAAATGAATAAATGGATGATATTGATGACCAATGGATGAGAGCATCCCTAGTACTAGACTAGTTCCGAGACTTCCTGGTCATGAGCATAGGTGAGGATTAGAGTGCCCCCACCTGGGGCATGAACTCACTCCACCTCAAAAAGGTGCAATCCACCCTTGTCTGGCTGAGAAGCATGGCCTCAGGTTTGGACGTTCTGGGTCTCATCCCAGAAGCTTCACACTCAGTTGTGAAGTGCTCAAGTCAACGCTGAAGGCCAACATTAATGACGCCATCAATGCCATATCATCCAAAAATAGTAGAGACCAAATTCTAAGGCTCCCAAACTACACAAGTCTATACATACTCCAAGCACAACCGCAACCCTAGTGAGCATAAGCGGCATCGAACAAGCATAGTATGCTACCACTCCATTGAGGTCAGCAACATGCAAAAACACAAACACACACATACAGAGTGTGTTGAAACTCTGCATAGATAGAGATCATGTATGCTATGTCTGCTTCTTTATGATATGTTTTCAGCATTGAAGTAGTCTAATGGATATGATAGGAGACGATACAAAGATGACTCCATTGTGTGTCCACATAAAAAATGGGTCAGCAGTAGCCCAGAGGTTAAAAGGGTCCCATCATCGCCAAGTGTTTGTTCAGGATGGATGTATGGAAAGAATATTGCACACAGCGCTCTATATGGAAAGTATCCTCCGATAACAGTGTACTGTGTCAGTTAAAAGCCTGGACACCTCATTTGAAGTAGTGAGTATGTCCAAATGTTTGACTGGGATTGCAAATTTAACCAATTTTTTTAATAGTACAAATCTTTGCTGTCAATAGTAAACCGACAGGTACTACAGTAAGTATTAGGTGTGAACTTGCCCACCTGAAACATATCCACCCAATGCAGTTTTCCCATTTCAGAAAACGTTTTCCCGTTTCGTGTTGACTGTCAGGACTGTTGAGAATTGACACTCACTGAGACGATTGGTCGGTAAAGTCAATACGAACGGAACAGCGCAAAAATTTTGAGTGTTCACAGAAAGTTATTGCAAAAGAAATGCTGCTCTTTAAAAGCCAGCAAGAAATGCTGCAAACGTTTGACATTGTACGTATTTCCTGTGAGAAAATACATGTCACAATGCAAATTTCACAATTTTACTGAGTGAAAGATGACATATATTACCATAACAATAGTGGTTTCTTTGGTCTAAAAAATGTTGACATTGTTCACTTATTACGTCCCGGTGTCGGCGGGAAATGGTCCAACAGTCAACCAAGCGGAGTGCTTACCAAAGTAGCACAACAACATTTCTACCTTTGGACCTCAGTGAACACATAAGGCGCACTGTCAATTTTCATTCATTCACTTTCTACCGCTTTTCCTCACGAGGGTCGCAGGGGGTGCTGGAGCCTATCCCAGCTGTCTTTGGGCGAGAGGCGGGGTACACCCTGGACTGGTCGCCGGCCAACCACAGGGCACATATAGACAAACAACCATTCACACTCACATTCATACCTATGGACAATTTGGAGTGGCCAATTAACCTAGCATGTTTTTGGAATGTGGGAGGAAACCGGAGTACCCGGACAACACCTGGAGAACATGCAAACTCCTAGGGTGGAATTGAACCCTGGTCTCCTAGCTGTGACGTCTGCGTGGTAACCACTCGACCGCCGTGCCACCACTGTCAATTTTGTCAAAGAAAATGAAAGGTTTACAGTAAATAAACAAGGTTCTTTGTCCAGTTATATATTTTTATTGTACTTTCTAATCTCATTTCATGAGTTGGGTGTCTCGTGACACCCCTAGTAAGTACATAATCATTTATTATTTTTGCCTTTACATTATACACTGCCACAACAGTTTGGGAATAAATCAATATATAAAAAAAAATCTACTTCCTCCTCCTAATTAGCCTGTCTCTTCCTCCCTTACAAGACCCCTTCTAGTGTCCAAGGCATAAGTGTTAATTTAGGTATTTATAGTAAAACCAACTTAAAATCAGCCTGATAGGAAGAGAACTCGCACATAGAATTTATAAATAAAATAGCTTGTTGGTGCTTGTTAGCGACTCGAAGCTCATTGCTCATGTGATAACGTTAACCCACATTTCATTTGAGGTCTGAGCTGTCACAACTCATTTTACAAACAAAGCTCTGAAGTCCCCAATGGATGCATGCAGTCCAAATCTAATCTAATCTAATCTAAATCCTAATGGCAGTCCAAATCTAAAACCAAATGGCAGAAATAAAGCTCAGGACTCAGTGATGATAGCCGGCAGCGTCCACACGCACTTTGACTTCCTGACAATTTCCTCTCTCCATAGCAAATAATGCAGATATATTTGAGTTCTAACTGTTTAGTGCTACATATTTCTATGTAGTCTATGAACCGCATTGACTGTATATCAGAAATCAGAACCAGAAAAGTACTGTTCTAAACAGAATAACTCCCTGAGAAAAAAACTGTCTAATCACCAAAATAAAAGCACATCACAAATAAATATCTGTCAGCGATTTGAAAGTTTGAAAAAGCTGCTCCAGGACCAGATTAGACAGAGGCAGCCACATCTCACTGAGGTATGACCTTTGCAACATCAAGCATGCTAAAAATATCTCAGCCACACAGTATTTATGGAAGTAGGAGCGAGGCCTGCATAAAATTAGCGCAGAGATTATCAACTAATTCATGATGTTTCCTAGATATGTTTTATAAGAGTCTCCATCCTACAAAAGGCATGGATATTTACCATCAATCACTTATATTTACATTTCACACTGCAATCACGGGACATTAAATAGTGGCAAAGATATTCATAGATATTATAATGTAGATATGTTCCTGTTCTTATCTTCATACTAATAATTTAATAATGGTAAAAAGATCAATTTTCTTCCACTTAGCTGGGTCTGGGTTACTGGGGAAGCAGTTTCAGTAGTGAAGCCCAGACTTCAAAGTATCTGGCCATCTCTATTTCTAGCCAGGGACAGGCAGACTACCGCTAAAAGTGAAACCTTCACCTCATGGAAAGACAGTGTCCTAAGATGACCACACCAGCCACTGGGAAGCAAGAGCAGAACTGGACGGTACAACCGCCTTCATGCAATATTTGGATGAAGTGAAGGCCAAAGTGATGGATGAATCATTCGCCACCTTATGGTTTTACTTGTAGAACACCATGCCCGTTCCTGGGTCAGAAGTTCACTCGTGCACATGTGGCTAGAGTAGATATTGCCAGCACCAGCGCCCTCTGGATAGTGACTAGATGTGGCAAGTCACCGACTCCTCTCTAAACCGCTCACCTTCAGCATCTGGCCTTTTTCACTTAGAGCCTATTTTTAGGGGTGTTACGAGATCTGAGCTTAAAACGTGATTTCTCATTCAGAAAAAAAACTAATTAATCACATAATTAATTCAAATGAACTTGAACTCCATATATTGCCATGTGCATGCATGTATGTTTTCCTTGGATCTCGCCTCCAAACAGGCAGAAGGAGGGTTCACTCTGCATTGGTTCAGCACAAGGACAGTGCATATTAATAGACGCTTCTGTCGATATGCCAGAATTGGCCAAAATGCAATTTTTCATCTGTATTCCTAATCCCATTTACTAAAAGTATATATAAAATCTCATCAACAACATCATGCCAAGACACATACTCATTCGTGACAGGATAACAACAACTGCAGTACCAGTCAGTCTGTAGTTATTGCTAGCAGTTCTCGTTCAGCAGTTCATCATTCTTCAACTAGATCTTGAATGTATGATGTGTGTTTTGATTTCTAGCGGCTATGGCAGTGAGGTTGTACTCTGTGGCGGCTCAGATGACAAAAATTGTTTGTCCATATACACTTTTTCTAAATGGAATAATGCAGTCTCCCCTCTTAGCGCCCCCAGTTCTGCTATGAACAGCGGTTCGGATGTTGACAAACTGTTAAAGAGTAGGACGTGATGTATAGTTTCTTGTTCAATATTTTTACAGTGCGTTTGTGAAGTGACTGCAGGGGTTTGAGATCTGTAATACTAGCCTGCGAGCAAATGGGTAAACAATACATGATATTAGAGAATATCATGACGTTCATGTGCACTTTTGCTGCCTGTGCGGACATTTGATGACAAATCAGCGTGAAGTTATTGAGATTACATTTGATTCGATTAGAGACCCTTGTCTCGTGAGCTGGATGTCTTGTGACACCCCTACCATTTTTAACCACTTCAGACAGATGGTACGAGAATGGCTGTACCCGTTGAGCCGGTTTGGTTTATATTACTTCCTGTTCAACTCACATTGATGTGGAAATCTTCAAAATAAAGTACAGTTATAAGTCATCTGGAATTATATCCTCTAAATGAACACAAATCTCATTTCAAAATGTAAGTCAATCACAGTAAATGAAACATAAACGGTAAAATCTTTGGGAAAATTGGCCCTTATTGTCACTACCCACAACTCATAACCAATGGTGGGTGGGATTGTAGATTGACTGGTAAATTTGCCATATGGCTGAGGTCTGTCTTCATCACAATTGTCTGGTACAGAGACCTCATTACTGTAGACGCTGGGTCGATTCGCCCGTCCATCTCACGCTCCAGCCTTCCCTCACTTGTGAACAAAATCTTGACATACTTGAACTCCTCCAACTCTGGGGATGACCACTCTTACATGTGCAGGTCTACTTTGACATAAATGACTTCTTTTCAGGAAGTGGGTGCTTGTGAAGAGTTGTGTGACTGACTCAAATTGTAGTAGCTAAAAAATGGGATAGACAGACCTCTCTGTCCTCTTGCCACAATAAACACCAATCGCAAGGTTTTTGGGCTTAATAAATCACATTGCGGGTGCAAAATAATTTCATTTGCATATTCTCTCATATTTGTACATTCTGGTAATGTGCATATACAGTATTCTGCATATTCATGAAGGCACACAAACTCAGACTCGGAGTTCTATTTAACAGTCCAAGTTGCACCTTTGTAGATTAGCATAGCACACACAGTTTGCATGTGTTTTTATGCACACAAACATTGAGCAGAACAGGCTCGGAGTGTCTGTAAAGAATGTGCAACTGTAAAGAATGTGAACTATCTACCACACATAAGGACCTCGTAATATTAACTGTACAGACATAAGGACCTCAAGAGAAACGTGACAACTAACAAAGTACTTGGTTTCTTTTTTGTTTGAGCTTGAATCCTGCTCACAAGCATGATCATTATAAGCAGAACAAGGTCCATATTTATCTCCCAGGATTCCCCAGACAATACCATATTTGCATAACATATTTGGATAAGAGCATAGGAATGATATAATTGTGATGGAATATAGATGTGTACACATTAAGATATGACTTTAACCAACCTTAAAAGAGTTTTTTTATGCTATTGGACTCAAATCTGAATTTAGTTAGATGAATGTTTTGGAGGAATACAAATACATTGGAAGCAAATTTTCAATAATTAATGTTTTAGAACAAAACAACAGCCTATAAAAAAAGATGATTTATCGCAGCCTGGGGGGGTCGTACACAAATCCTTTGTTTTTTCAGGTAAATGTGTATTCCATTACGCCAGCATGTCAAATGTGTATTTATTACATTTAATTAATTCATTTCATAATGCTGAATTTGTGGAGGATATATTGTAGGAATGAGTCAAGTTTAATAATATTTTAATTTATGTATCAAATGACCAACATAAATCTAATTGATACATTTACTATTTGTGTTTGTTCATGCCAAGAGATGATTCATGTCTCAAATACTTTTATACTAATATTTAGTATATATTGTTTATATTAAATGTTCTGCGATGGGCTGGTGACCATTGGGTGCTAGGTAATCCGTTTTATTTTCTTCCAAATGCAGTTTTTACAGTAGTACAGTAGTACTACTATAGTAGTCTGCCTGGTTGGTGTGTATGTGTGTGTGTATCAATGAGATGGATGGAATTTGGACACACACGCGCTGTGAATACCCTTGAGGTCGTGTCCTAATTCATTCCAACATCGTGGTTGAATGACTTGATTTCAGAAAGGAAGACAAAGACTGAGACCTATTGACAGTGGAGTCAACACATCTTTGTTTCTCGTATGCATCGCAGCATTGTGAAGTAGATGCGTAGTGTAAGTAGAGTCCATGCAATGTCTGAGTGAAGCTGGTACAAAAGACGAGGACGTGTGAATTGGTGCATGGCACACCAAGTCTGATTTCTAAAGACACAGTGTAATCCTACAAGCCACTTTACAAAACTACTACAAGTCGTTCCTTAATTTTGAACATTATGACATGTTTATGGTGTATTATGAAAACGTTGATTGAGATAGAGACACAGGGTAGAGACACGGAGGGCAGAAAACAGAATGGAAGGCTTGATAACAATAACAGTAAAAGATGATGATGGAGGTCTGTTGCCAATATTACGTTCATGCTTTTACTACTACTAATCATATTTAGATCAATAATTGAAGCTGTAATGACGTTGTTGTTGTTGAATGAGTAGTCTGGTAATAGAACTTCAAGATGAGAATTGTGAATGAAATCGTGTTAATTTACCCCGTCACAACTTTACGATATTTGCCAATATGGTGTCCATTGTGGCAAAATGGCAGTGTTTTTGTGGATGTAGGGATTGTGTATCTAAACTGGGGTAAGGCAGCAAGAGTGGCGTCTGTCTGTGTGGCTATAGAACGGTGGCAGTGTGGGGGGTAGTGTGGTTGGAGCAGACCCTTGACCCCTGACCGATAGTAACTAAGTAGGTGTGGTCGGGGGAGGAGACTTTTGGCCAAGATGTGATGAATGTAGACTTACACATCATTATATTGTATTCATGGAATGGTATTTATATGTTGATTTGGCTTAAGGAAAATAACAGCCAAAAAGTACAGATATGGGCCTCAAAAATTCAGCAGTCCATAAAACTTTTGTCTCAGAATTTTTTAGGTTCATCTCTGTACTTTTTTCCAGCGTCACTTTCCAATTTTTCTTGCAAATGAGTGGTGTAGCCATTGTAGTTTTGTTCATGAGGTGTTCTAAACAGTAAATAGTGATACCGTCACTCCTGCCCTCTGCAGGTCGTTGCTGTTGTCACCAACAGTTGTTTTAGGGTCTTTCTTTACAGATCTCACATTGTTTGTGGCATTAGATTCTGTTGTTTTCCTTGGTCTACCTTTCCGTCATTTGTTTCTTATTAATTACACCAGTGGTTTCTTTCATTACAAATGGTTGTACTGGTTATGAATGTTTGTGTAATGGTTCTGATTTCACCTCTGAATGCAGTCTACACAATCGTATTCAATTTGTGTAGACAATGCTACTGCAATCATTCAGTGCCACTGTTCCAATACTTCTGGAGGGCATTGTGTCATTATATTGATAAACACAGGCATTAGAATTTATATTAACACTGAGTGGGAAAATGGGTGTTTTCGAAAATATCTGTGGCCTAAAGTGGAGGAGGTCATCATCATTCTCATATACATGTGATTGTCATAACATGAAAGGTGAGAGCTTCTCTTAAAAGTGAGTGAGTGGACAGATCTTGTTTACATTTGATGCTCATCAACACATAGTATTAATGTTAGAACATCTTTAATAAGTCACTTTTGTGTCACAGCGCACCTTTTATCTGTCAAGTTGTCTCATCTGAGTGTCCTCGGTTGAGAATGAATCCTTTGTTTTTGCTAACCGGTACATTTCAACTATGATAAGCACAATTGAAGTAAAGCGTGCTGACTCGTGTGTGTCATCATTTCGAATATTTTTAATTAGGTTGAAATGATCAACTGTGAAGCATAGACAAGACAGTTGTTATCATACTACCGCCATAGAGCAGAATATGTATATTATATATAGATATTACGTAGATATACATAGTGAAGCAGTGTGCTGCTTTTCATACAGTCTGCAAATATTCCCAAATTATTTGTGCCTTGGCAACATCCACCCATACCTAAAGCAACAACATGTTTTATTTTTAGTTCTTTTCTTTTGAAAGTGATCACAATTGATAAAATGACGTTTTGTATTGACGGAATCTAAATAGATGTAAGACTGGAGAAGTCAGTCATTGTTTATGACTTGCCGTGCTGTGATCTAATTTTACTTTTACCAGTGAGGCTGGAGAAAGAGATTAAAAATACATTTGGACAAACTGGGATGATGCAAGACTAGCGTAGAATAAATGAATAGACTACTCCATCTGCTGGACATTTTTCAGAGGAAGAATATGATAATTGCAGCATACTGTATTATACCTGATGATTAAAAATATTTTAAAAATACTAGTTATTATAATATAACAGTATGATAATTTTATATGTCACCAGTATAATTTAAATATGTTCAGAATACTAGGTATTATTACATCATATACATATATCCTATTACAACATCAACAGTGTGACAAAATGTTCTAACAGTACTAGATATCATGTCATATTATACATGAATAAAGTGTTAAAACTAGCTTATGCTAGCTAAGCCATTTTCTTTTAATAGTAAATAGTTATTTTTTCTGTGCTTTCTAAATACTGAAAAACTGCTAGCACGAAGCAGATAATAATACGCCTATAAAATGTTTTATAATTGTATATTCATGTAATGCTAGTAACAGATGCATTCATAATAACATTTAATACTTACCTGAATTTTCAGCTTATTGCCATAAATTTCTACTACACACGAAGTCAAAAAGTCAAAAAGAAAAGTAGTTCTTCGACGTTAGCTTCTACAATAACAATGTGGCTGTAGCTAGTTGTCTAAGCAGGTCACATGACGTCATTGGCGCGGTTTTGGCGGTTTTGTCGCGGGAATAGGTGCATCTTATCACGTGCACCACTGGCCTCGTGCTAGCAGTTTTTCTCTATTTAGAACACACACAGTCAACGAAGAGACATCCAATAGTTTTTTTCATACTTGACAGTTTTGATTGCCCACTTGAAGTCCGCCTCAGAGTGATCACGTGATGTTCCTGTGACGTGTCATGTCAGCTGATTTATACAGCTGTTATCGCTGTCTTCTGGAGGCAGGAAGGCAGGGCGATCGCGCCATCGGGCACATCACGTGATCACTCAGGTGGGGGGGAAAATAAATAAATATTTAGGACATTTCCATTATAATTTATATGATGTGAAAATAGCATGAAGACAATATTATTGTCAAATTATTCATTCTAGAAAGAGGTGGAGTTATTTCATTTGATAATATGTCACACAACGAGTAGCTGTTTTCAAGGGTTGTATTTCTGCCATACACTAGAGGGCAGTATCATAAATCTCTGCATTAGTTTTTATCCTTGCCATAGAAAAGACAAACTGCACTTTTCCAATGGGGGCCTGTGAGACATAGATGTAATACCATTCAAGCATGCGTGATAAACAACAAAATAACTGCTTATTCTTTTGCCCGGCAGCACTACCACCAATATCGTCATCGGTACCAGGAGGACAACATCTGCTGTGTGAAGGAAAGGGAGCAGACCAACTCTCTATGGTGGAGCTGGCAGATGCTGACACTGCAGCAGCACTTCTCCAGGTAGCACCACACACTACTATAATATTTATTGCTTCTCAACATTGAATGGATTTACTGGATCACATGATTATATATTTGACCGATTACTGATCAATAGTACACTTTGCAGCGGTTGCAAGCCAATCACAGGATACATTTAGACAAACAGCCATTCACATTCACATCTACTATACAAGGATGTCCTGCAAATATTCAACAGTTCCATCAAGTGGAGAGCCACCATGATTGTGCATTTGAAAGACACTAATTTAACTCTGTAATGTAATATTGTTAACCTTTTGCGGTGTATTACAGTGTTCAATGCCACAGAATATCCTGCCAGATATCACATTAGGTCCATAATAATAACCTATGGCTGTGATGTCATTCAACCTTGAAGGACAGATTTCATTCACTGACCTCCACAGAAAATAATATTATTTGGTAAATTGGTTAAATGGCCACATAAAGTATAAATGTAGTTTCGTGTTCATGCTTTGCCCTTGTATCTTCTCTTAAGTGACAAGGATTTCACATATTTTATCACAAGAAGCTATCAAAGGATTCAATACTAGGGGTGTCATAACACACTCATGTGATCCAAGATATGGGGGTCACGAGAAAGAGTCGAGATGCTATTTTAACATTACTTTGGAAAAAAGTACAATGACAAATCATACTTTTGTCTTTAACAAAAAGGAGTCACAAAACAAAGCAGATACATTTTGAAATATTGTATAACTTTTAAGCGTGATGCTTTTAACTTTAAAAAGTAAAATTAAACTAACAAAATTATGAAAGTTAAACTAATGATGGTAATTGTAGCTGCTATTATTAATCATTTATGCTGACGTGTAGTTATGAAAAGACACATAGCTTTTGCTTAGATATCAACACCGTGGTAGCTGTTGAACTCTGATTTTAAAAATGTTGGCAAAGCACTTAATGTGCGGTTCCAATCCAGCTTTGCACCGCCACTTCCATATTACATTTATTGTCATTCATAGTAGTGATGCCACTGAGTGAGGCCTTTTGTCAGTCATACAGTCTCAGTCTCTTATTCTCAGTGGGTGGAGGCGGGGCCGGTAGCATACACACAGCAGTGCAGAAGAGTGTAACTTAGTAGAAATTAAATATATTAATAATAAAAATTATTTATTTATATTTTTGCATTGTACTTTTCTTAAAAGTAATGTTAAAATCACCTATTGTCTCGTCTCGTAGGCTCAATTTAGTGTATCGCCACATCTCAAACTTGCAGTCTACTATTTTACACTGTACACTTTTGTCTTATTGAGGTATATTTTCTAATCATGAATACTCAGAAACCCAAATAAACAAGTTGCGATTGCTGCCAGCAAGCCCAGCTAACCATCAGTAACCACCAAAGTTCAAAGCGTGTGCATAGAAAGATTGTGACACCACGAAAAAAAATTATCGTAGCCCAGAGGAAAAATGCAAGCATGCCGATGAGTCCCCAGAAACCGAGAGACGTGTGAAGTTGAACATGGAGGATTTAAATTTACATGGCGCCCTAAAGGAGCTCCTGGTAGAATTAAAAAAAGGATATGTGCCAAAAGACATGGTATTAATACGCAAGACCTGATCAGTCCACAGTGTTTCACATTATGTGAACCAATACACAAATATTTTGGACAGTGGCATTGAGTTTAGCTTTTTTTCATGTGATGCAGGGGAAATCATTTAGTGGACCATACATTGTGGCCCTGGTCTATAGTAAATAATGAAACCTCATTTCTATTTCAAATGGATTGGACTAAGAGTTCAATATTCTGGTACTCACATTGATTCAGTTGGCCACACTTGTTTCTCTTTTTTGTGTGAATGCAGAATGGAGGAGACTGTCCGAACACTACTACAGAACCAGGACTCACTGGAGGGCCCTAAGGTGGACCCACTGGATCTCATGAAAGCATATAAGGTAAGAAATCTCTCTAATCCAAGACCAGTGAACTTCATAAGGATCTGGCCTTATGCATTTAAGGGGTTTGCTGAGAAGCAATTCTAGGACAGAATAAATGGTGTTAAGACATTACCATGAGTAACTGTACTCTAATAGATATCATAAACTCACATTTTGGAGAATACTGTTGGAAGTAAACATTTTGTAATGTCTGTCGATCATATGTAATGTTTCACCAAGGCAAGGTGTGCATTGTTGAGTTATTATCTCTGTATTGCAGGACAAACTGCTGGAAGAAATGTGGAAGCAGCAGGACAGTCTTGAGGGGCCCACAACTACAGATGCAGAGATGTCGACTTCTCTGGAAGCCAGCGGTGGTTCAGAGGAAAACTCAAACAGCAATTCCCTGCTCGGACGACTTCGAGCTTTGGAGGTTTGTGGATTGTTTCTTTACTGTTCAATCATTCATTCATTCATTCATTTTCTACCTTTTTTTACTCACGAGGGTGCTGGAGCCTATCCCAGCTGTCTTTGGGCGAGAGGCAGGGTACACCCTAGACTGGGCGCCAGCCAATCACAGGGCACATATAGACAAACAACCATTCACACTCACATTCATACCTATGGACAATTTGGAGTCGCTAATTAACCTAGCATGTTTTTGGAATGTGGGAGGAAACCGGAGTACCCGGAGAAAACCCACGCATGCACGGGGAGAACATGCAAACTCCACACAGGGATGGCCGAGGGTGGAATTGAACCCTGGTCTCCTAGCTGTGAGGTCTGCGCGCTAACCACTCGACCGCCATGCAGCCCCTGTTCAATCAAGTGATTATAAATAGTATAAGTACAGTATGCAGTAGCAGTAAAAGGTTATAAAAAGTCGATAGATAGTCTAGTGTTGAGGAGTAAGAATCTACTGAGGCCTTCTGAGACTTATTGTCAAGCTTAAAGTTCCTGTGATCCAAGCCACTGATCATCAAGAGTCCAGATTGTTACAACAGTCCCAAAGGTTACTCGACCTGGAATCCTGCTGACCCGGGGGTTGACGTCCAGATGAAGTCAGCGAGAGACCATGCAAATCTCCTAGCCATCAGTTAAAGTCCCTCACAGGATTCAGGCTCTGCAGGCTCCAATCTCGAGAAACACATTGCTGGCCCAGATTCCTGTACCGACATCCAGGAGATCTAACGTACAGTACAAATCCCAACTGTTTATGTGAAATGACCCAGGACAGCCCCCACCTCAAGTGGGACTGCCATCATTAAGGATAAAATATATTGTCATGGCTACCTGGACGCTATTAGGATGAGAAGAACGGGGTCGACCAAGAATCTCTTCATTGCAAAAAACAAAACAAGCGACTCCGGTACCAGAAAGGAAAAGCTGCATTTGCAAAAAAAGCAGAAATCACCATGCCACCATTTGACGTTGGCAGAGACCTTGACCCTGATAACGAAGATGCAGAAGCCAGTTTTGATTATAAAAGACTCAAGAGGAGCGGGCGGGTTGGAAATAACTGATTTGGGATTCAGCCAAATAATCAATTTGATGGTAATTCTGCTCATGACAGCAGCAGGTTAGCTTTGCTTTTTAAAAGGCGTCCACCCTGTAGACGCCTCAACCGTATGGTGTGTCTTTTTCCTCAGCCTCATTTCTTATGCTTTTGAAGGCTAGAAACGCAGGTTGAGTTCCTGTCCACAATGACGATCTGTGCTTTTCACAGGCCATCCTGGAACCCGATGGATGTTGGATGGATGTAATTCTAATTTAATGACGTCAGTAGATTTGCTGTGCTTCTCAGCTCGAATGCAAAGTGTTTCCATGTACTTTGAGTTTTGAGTATTACATATTATTACACAGCCGCATTTCTGTGGTATGATTACTGCTGTTTCAACATAATACTGCTTAGAATTCAGTTCACTCGCTGGCATTTGAAAAGACGGCTGTCCATTAGACATTTTTATGTTCAAGTAAACACTCGAAGCTCAGACTCCTAACTTGGACGTGTTTGACCTTTCTCCAATCTGACTGCAAGCCTTCAGGCTGTCATGTGACCTTTTCAGATCTTCTCCGATGCTCCCGTCCTGAGAAAGGATCAAATCCAAACATGTTATAGTTATTATGATGCAGTCACAATATCAGTTAAGTGGCCACTGTGTCATTTCAGTTTCAATATTTATCAGTAGTTTTTTTTAAAGAATGCTTGGAGCTCAGGAAGTGGAGCTCTTCTATTATTTAATGAATGAATCATTTTGGAGAATATTACCTCCTGAGCTTCCAGCATTGTTTCTGCACTGCAATAACTGAAACCTAAGCAAGAACAAATTACTATAACATCAAGGTTTCTAAAAAATGAAATATGTACTGTATGTGAGATATAGTTTTTCATCTGAAGTAATGTGTGTTAACATTTGAGATTAACAAGATTGGGAAATTGAAAAAAAATGGGAAAAAAATGGAAATGGAATGGAAAAAAATAATAAAAATCCATATATATATATTGTTTGATCATCTTATTTCTGATACTAGGGACTAGAGACTAGAGAAATATTGATCTAAAAAAATCTTGTTAGTCAAAATTGATTTAGTGATAGGCTGGGATAGGCTTCAGCATACCCACGACCCTAGTGAGGTCCATCAAACAGATTTGTTTCAATCTGATGATCCATCCTTTTTCTATGCCACTTATCCTCATTAGGGGTATTCTGGACACGGGCGAAAAGGCACATATACACAAACAACCATTCACACTCACATTCATACCTATGGACAATTAACCTAGCACGTTTTTGTAATGTGGGAGGAAACCGGAGTACCCGGAGAAAACCCACACATGCACATGGACAACATGCAAACTCCACACAGAGATGCCCGAGTGGAGATTCAAACCTGATCTGACTGTGTGGCCAACATGCTATCCACTTTTTCCACCCTGCAGTTGATACTGTTTACGTATCAACAAAGAATGTATTTAAACAAGAGAAACATAATCATGCATTTATGAAGTGTTCAATTTGTTTTTTCCAGGCTGAGAACTCTGCTCTGTCCTTGGAAAATGATAACCAGAGGAAGCAATATGAGCGCTGCCTGGATGAGGTGAGAAGTTTATAAAAGGTGGAATATGAAGAGGGATATTTTGAATAGCATTCTTGAACATTCTTTTCAAATATTATAATATCTGTGCAATACTTTGTTATTATACTAAGTATAGTTACTCCAGACTGCATTCACTCTAATATCTGATCAACCTCCACGTGCAATTTCAAGGCTCTAAATACAATATATTAAGTTCTATGTGAAGTATTTCTATAATGCCTCATATTAACTCACTAGCAAGATCTCATAGTGTATAGACTGGTCATATATTTCATCTCATTTCATATTATCTGCATACTGTAGTTGTACATACCTCTGGGTAAAACAGTTGATTTGTTAATACTTGGGTTTTTTATGTTGTCTATTTTTTTATATTGTGTATTTTTGTACTGCTTAACTGATTCTGTACTCTTGCTGCTGTGCAATGCAAATTTCCTTACTGAGGGACAGATAAAGGCATATCTTATCTTATCTTATAAAATTAGTGCATTTTGAGTCATTTTTTCAATTATTCAATAATTATTATGGGGTTTGACCTGAAATCTTCCATGATGTCCTCCATCATTTTTGTTGTTTCACTCTGTCAGCATCTTTACACAATTAAGGTTGTCATTGACAATCAAAACCTCATACACATAATACAGTTGTAACACTTCATCATTGAATATCTCATTGCACTTTTTTTATTCTAGGTGGCCAACCAGGTTGTCCAGGCTCTCCTCACTCAAAAGGTAGTGTTTTATATTTTCAAGTAGGAATATTGGAGTAGTTTGAGCTTTGAAAACAAAATGGCTACCACCTCTCTTTTCTCAATTCTTATGCGCACTTCCAGGACTTGAAAGAAGAATGTGTAAAGTTACGTACGCGTGTCTTTGACTTGGAGCAGCAAAACCGCATACTGAGCGTTTTGTTCCAACAGAGAGTCAGAATGTCCCCGAGTCCTGCCCCCAAGGTAAGTGCACATTATCTTCACTTTGTTACTAATTTATGCTGTATACAGACTGTATGCTTCCATAGTATGAATGTGGGTTACATTTTGACTATTAGTGGATTGAGTTTTGCATGCAATTAAAATGTTTTAAGTTTCCGAAGATACAAAAAACTGATGGGTTCGAGGAAGTTATTAAAAACCCAAAATGAATATCGGACCTTCATACCTTCATGAGTATGGAAACTTGTGACTGCGGTCACAGATCCTGTTATTTAGGGTGAAAACAATTTTTGTTAGTATTTTGGATGCTGAGGAATGCTGTCCTTCACATTTAAGCTTTTGTCAAAAGGTCAAACTTTAAGACTTGATGGAGGTTTAGCCTTTACAGACCATCTGTATGCATTAGTGATACTGTGTAATAAACAAGGCCTCTTTTTTGTGAGCTTTACACATGATATAGCATATTTATGCCAAATACAATACATGCAGTATGTAACTGCATGCGGAACATTATATTAAAAAAGGCTCTCGAAACATTGGGAAGTCTTCATTTTCACATCACTGTCATACACACAAAATGTTAATTTCTTGATCTGTTGCAACATTCCCAGCTATTTGGCAAGCAAGCTCTGTGATCTTATCATCCCACACCTAAGGCCTGAATATGAAATGAAGCTTCTTTATTAGTCCCACAGTGGACAAATGTTGATACGGTAACAAAGTTACTGCAGCAACACCAAATATAAACACAAAACTGTCAAAGGACACGCTAACTTGTATTTCAAACAACAGCACTACTAATTACTCTGCTTTCACTGTTAGGCCTGAACACAGTGAAACAGAAAATATGAACTTTTGAAAGATTTATTGCTGTGTACCTTCACAAAACATATTTGAGATGGTGGCAATCAAGTCTGGTGATTTTGTGTCTCACTGAACATTAACATTACGGACCACTTTTTCGATAAATTTGAAGCCATAGTAGGCCATAGTCACGAAACCATGAAACAATTCATTAATTGCAGAATTAATTCATTCATTCATTCATTTTCTACCGCTTATCCTCACGAGGGTCGCGGGGGTGCTGGAGCCTATCCCAGCTGTCTTAGGGCGAGAGGCGGGATACACCCTGGACTGGTGGCCAGCCAATCACAGGGCACATATAGACAAACAACCATTCACACTCACATTCATACCTATGGACAATTTGGAGTCGCAAATTAACCTAGCATGTTTTTGGAATGTGGGAGGAAACCCACGCATGCACCGGGAGAACATGCAAACCCCACACAGACATGGCCGAGGGTGGAATTGAACTCAGGTCTCCTAGCTGTGAGGTCTGCGCGCTTACCACTCGTCCGCCGTGCAGCCCTAATTGCAGAATATATATCATAATATATCGATATATGTAATATACAGAATATAGCAAAGAGATGACTGTACTGTCGCATATCTAACATCGTAGAGCATACACATCCTTATAGCGTCTATGTCATTTTGGTTCACGATGATATCATTTATTGTCCTCCAGGAAATCCAAAGAAATGGAAAAGCACGTATCGCTGCAGGAAAGTGGCCGAGTCTTCTGAGCCTAACATGCCCACGCAGTAGCGGAAGTGAAATGTCACTATCCAGCGCTTGTAGTGACTATTCCAGTGGCTCCCATACATGGGCTGAGGGACGTGGCTTGTCCAAACAGGTGATTTTGTTTTAACCTTGGCTAATTTTCTCTATTAAATGTATGTATATATGTCAACATGCCATGCTAATATATCTTGTATTGTAGTGTGCCACAAGCCGGGACAAAAGGATGAGTATTGGGCCTGCATCCAGTAATCATTCTGGACTTTTTGAGCAGACAGACTTTGGACAGAAAGAAGGACACACTGAAGGAAGCTTTCAGACAAGCAGCCCCAAAGAGAAATCCTACCCTGTTCCTGTGCCACATTGCAGAGACTGCATGACCTCTAATGAGGATATTTATTCACTCGGTGTTAAGACGGACCCGCTGGAGACGACATCTAAACAAGCAGCCCAGACAAACAAAAACGTCAAAGCAGGGATTGCTGCCATGAACTCTGATGAAAGTAGCAATGATTTGCATATATCACAAAGTAAGGAATCCAAACAAGATGTCCCAACGGATGATGACAGCTTTTTGCATGAAGACTCCGGCAAGCCTACAGGCATTTTCCCTTCGCATGTTTCAGAAAGCTTTACATTTTCTCTGGGCCCAGCAGTGCAAGTCAGTGTAAGTCCAACAGAAAGTCTGGAAGAAAACAATAAAGTGTCCCAAGAAGCATATGAGAACACTGGCATAATATTAAGTGATAGCAACAACAATCAAGAAAGATCGACCGACCGTAAATCCCGACTGGATCACATGAAAAGACAACGGGGCAGACCTTCAGTGGAGGTTGAAGCAAGGACAAACGTAATATTTCAACATTCTGCAACAAGAGCTCTGAGCTGCATGAGTGAAGCGAGACAACGCAGCTCTTCAGTGGAAGTTTCCCATTGCAGAGACCCTTCAAACCAGGACAACGTGATGTTGTTGAAATCTCCACAAAGGAACCAAAAACCTAAACCTCAACTTTGTGACTCAGCAAGGAAGGCTTTCATTCTACGTAGCAGGAGTGCAGATGGAGGACCGGAACAACATAAACATGTTCATTCTCCTCTACATCAGAATCTTATAAGGGCTCACAAATCCAAAGGGCACTCCAACGCACCCGGACACGGCGGTCCAAACAAACGGACTAATCACGCTAAACTGCATGGGTCAAGTCATGTTGACGTTGAACACGATGAAGATATTACGCATTCTAGCTGCAAGTCCCTGGAACGTATACCACAGCGCTCTCCTCTTGCTTCACCTGTTAAACATTCTTTAGCGTCTAAGCCTTTAGCGAGTGATGAAGTCGCTAATAGTCGAACAGAGTTGCAAATAACCAGACTTCCATCCAGCAAAGACTGCGCTGAAGAGGCTATCTACGATAACTTACCCTGCACCGCCAAACCACCTCAAGAACAGCTCTCTGATGCGTGCTCTTCAGAACATCGGTCTCCGTCGCCACCGCCTCTCCCCGGTCGAACAACTTCACTTCTTCGTAGAACTGCGTCTGATTCTGTACGCGCTAATCAAGCAGAAGTTCAGCCTCAGGGTGCTGCTGCCGGAAAGGCAGGTCAGCTCTCTTCAGCTGTGCAGCTTCAACAGACCAACCCTGCACCGAGCAATCAACAATTGGACTTTGAAAGAACTGAAGCACCTGCAGTCATCTTCAACCCCCACACGTCGAGGATGCCGGTCATCCCAGTTCAAGAAGCACAGGAATCATCCAAACTATCAGTTGAGAGAACAGTCACATATCACAGTGGAAACGTATTACCGAGTCAGAATATCTTACAAAGATCTCAGCAGAGCATTAGTGAGCCAAGACTTTCCGAAGTCATGCCTCAGACATATTCAAATGCTTACTACCATAGTGTCACTAATAATTGTCAGAGTTCCACATCCAGATCTGTAAAAATGGCTATTTCTACTAATGTTAAATCTCATGAGTCAATTCCCGGAAAAGAAGGCGGTACGTTCCTCATTTTTGGTCGACAGAACAAAGATGACACAAACCCATCCATAAAAGGCATCCAGACATTTCAGACATATATTTGTGAACCGCAGATAATGCATGAATATGTTCCTCTTGACAAAACCAGAAGAAAGATTGAGACTCGCTGTAATTCCCTGGATTCTGAGCCCTGTGGTCTTCCCGTTGCATCAGACAGTGGCGTGATGTTAGACTGGGGCTTTGATGAGGAAGGCTGGTTGTTCAAACGGTCAGTCTCCGTGTCAAACAGACCTCCACTTAAGCCGGTAATGGGCATGAATGGGGCCAAAGTTCGAAGCCAGAGCTTTGGTGCACGCTACATGGATAGACCCAGCTTTAACCGATCTGGGAAAGTCCGCACCCAAATCAAAACACATTCGGGGAGCTCCCTAAACTCTCTTGGCGATGTCCTCCCAGGAAGCATGAGCTGCTCCAGTAGCTATCATTGCCCAATGAACCGATCTCTTTTGAACAACTTCCTAATTGAAGAAGGCCTGACGGTCCCTCCGCATTTGGGGTCATCAAGTGAAAGACTCCAAAGTTTAAAACACCAACGAGAGCAGGCAAGACGCCTTCAGATCGAGCAACAGTTTTCAAGCGCATTCGGGGAACCGGTTTGTGAAGAGCCAGAGAGACAAAGTACCATCACCACTATAGAAGAGAAGGTCATGCTCGGCATAGAAGAGAACTTGCATAAGTCTCAGGAACAGGAGAGAAGCAGTGAAGTCAAGCAAAAATCGGCCTCGACTTTGGCCAACTGGTTTGGTTTCCGGAAAGGTAAGCTTCCCGTTCCGAGCAGCAAGAAGACTGATTCACCGAAAGTGAAAGAAGACAAGAAGGATCAAAAGATTACATCACTTCTGGGAGGAAAGCAGACAAAAACGGACAAAAAGAGAGACAGGAGAAAAAGCGATGGAAAAGATTGGTAAGAAATATAATAAATATAACTACATTATAAAATACCAGTTTTTGACAATTGGGTTTTTTTCAGCTCTGTAGGACGGAGAGAGTCACATGATGCAGTACGAGCATGCATCTCAATGCCCTGCCCAGGGATGTCCCTTAATGAGACACAAGGACAAAATGACATCATTGGGGACGCGCAGGTGAATGAAACAAATATCCCAATCAATGAATTAATAGAGATTGACTTGTGAAAGTAAAACGATCAAGAATGGCATGCAAATGAAGTTGCTAATTGATATGATGCAGATGATGAACCAGATAGCCGATGGCGAAAATGCATCCCTCATGAAGCCCACCATCCAGGATGCTGTAATAGGTAAGAGGTTTTGTGACTGCAAATGATCTTTATGTCTGGAAAAGCCAGGCAAGTTAACGGTAGATAAATGCCTGCTGCAATTTTTTAAAATCATATTCTTAAGGGTTTATTTGTGTTTACCATTTTACAGTTTGCAGAAAGAAGTGAAGACCAAATATGAAAAAAATATCTGTAAGTCATAATATACATGACTATGCTCAAATCAGTCACTTGAGCACATTTTGTTAGTGTGTGCATTATTTTGTTTTTTTTTTCATATGTCTTCTTTTATCCATTGTTTGTGAGTGTTATTTAAAAATGGATATTTATCAGTCTATCACTGCTGATGGCAATGGCGTTTGCAGGCTTCCTTCCATGTCGCTGTCCATGCACGCTCAAATAGCCTTTTTGTGGCTGCGTAGAGATGATGAAATCAAATATTCATTATGCAAATGAAATCATATTACCTGCTGAGCACAATGTAAACAAATAATAGATCATTTTAATGAGGTCACATATACATACGGTACACATACAGTAGTACTGTCTGGATTTGGAGTCATATGTCAATATCTAATGCCCCACCCAAGATAATGTTAACTCTTAAGATGCATCATAATTATGACAGGAGACACTTTGAAAGAATATGGACATTGTATGCATTGTGAAGGTAAAGATAACATATATTGAAATATTGAAATATTATCATATTTAGGTCTGTTAAGGCTGATCTAATTATCAAGCCTAATTAGATCTTAAGTTCTTGTTTTCATGTCTTGCAAACACTGAAACACACTGAATATGTAGATATTTGATTTGTATTTTATTTTTAAAAATATGGCCTCATAATATAATACTACTCCCAAAAAAAAGGATTTTTCTGGCGCATATTTCATGTTGTGTTCTGCTCACTGTTTACTCTCTCAATGTAGGAACTAATAATTCATGAATTTCGCCTTCAGACATAACTGTTTTTTTGGAGGTTTTTTTTTTCTCTAAAGCTGCACCACCTCCCCTGAAGTCTTCTGGTACCTCCCACTTTGAAAAATACTGTTCTATACTATTTTTGTTTGGGTATTCTACTACAACTCAACATACAGGTGGTCCTCGTGTTATGATGTTTCATGGTTACACAAATCCCATAAATTACTCAAACTATACTAGTTATGTGCGCCGCTCAAACGCTGTGATCGTCATGAAGTATAAAGATCGTAACTTTTGTTAAAGAATCTGGGTAGTGATAACTAAACAGAGTTATGGTCTTCCCAATAAGCCTGTCTCTCCCTCCTTAGCAACGCCCCTTCTAATGTGCAAGACAACTACAGTTAATGTAAGTATAAGTACGTAAGTCAATGGTCCGAATTACACTAAAACTCAACTTTCATCACAGTCTTAGGAATGAAACTCATAGACCGAGGACCACATGTATATGCAACATTATGTATACATTATCAATGATGTACTTGTCCTAATATACTACTACATTTAGAGAATTACAGAGAATTGGGTTATTGATACAGACAGCGAAGAAGTATTCTGTTGTTACAAATACTTTATTGATCCTTTGAAGGAAATGATTTCTATGAATATATCCCTTTATTTGTGATTACTTGACGTTAATAGGGCAGAAAGCAAAATGACATTTACAAAAAAATGTTTCAGTCATGAATTAATTGTGTGAGCATCTGCCTTTGCTGCAGTACTTCAGCCTCATGCGACTCTGTCGTGTCTAATCAGAAAAACTGCCTGCGGATATTTTTGCTTATTTACAAGAATATTTTGATTTACAATGGTTGTAGCAATGTACGACCACTGACAGTGGCACATACTTTTATAGCAATTATGATGATTTACTTCATTTCAACCCAAAATCTAAAAAAACATGCAACATACTGTGAATGTGTTATAGTTATTTGAATATATTGCATCTAAAATACACATAGTGTGTATTTTAATGTCATTCCATATACATTCATTATCACTGTGATGGACGCATGCTTGTGGCCATGAAATGACGTCTGTGACATAAAGCAGTGGTTCAAGTGGGCTAAATGGAATTGGCTTTTCTCGACTTACGTGTACAGTGGTGTGAAAAAGTGTTTGCCTCCTTCATGATTTTTTTTTTTTTGCATGTTTCTCGTACTTTAATGTTTCAGATCATCAAACAAATTTAAATGACAACTAACACAACTAAATCCTATTGAGATGCTCAATGTGGCATGACCTTAAAAAGGTGCTTCATGCTGGAAAACTCTCCAATTTGGCTGAATTACAACAATTCTGCAAAGATGTAGTGGGTCGAAATTCCTTCACAGCGTTGCAAATAGACTTATTGCAAGTTATCGCAAATGCTTGATTGCAGTTGTTGCTGCTGAGGATGGCCCAACCAGTTATTAGGTTTAGGGGGCAATCATATTGTTTTTCTCCCTTAATAATAACATTTCATTTAAAAACTGCGTTCAGCTGTGTGGGTTTGATGATCAGAAATATTTATGTGTGATAAATGTGCAAAAAAAAAAATCCAGAAGGGGGCACACATATACATAGTATATTATATATACAGTATATATATATATTACACAAGTGAAAGAGGAAACTGACTATAGATGGCAGATGAGTTGCTAAGCCCAGGAAAACAGGAAAAACATGATTATGATGTGATGATTATTCATGACATACGCAGTATAACATGCATATTTGTATTGAATCATACTTCAAATATGTGCTATTACTTAATAATAATAATAATAATAATAAATTTTATTTGTATAGCGCTTTTCAAAATACTCAAAGACACTTTACAGAAGAATGGAGTTGAATAAAGCAAGTAAACAGAGTAGAAGACACACCAAAATACAACATTCATTTGTTAATACACAGTTAAAACATGAGGAAAAGCGTACTTGACTTCATAAATACATTTCCTGTAACAATCTGTCCAACAAGTGTAAGATCTTGACGGTTTGTGCTCAGCAAAGAAGTTCAGAACAGGCTAAACATTTTTCCAAATGCTTGTCAGTTCCACTTCAACCATGGTTACCCCGTTGTTTGAGTCCCGTTCTTCTCCCTGGGTTCTGTGCTTCCATCAGCCACTTCAGATGTTCTCCTTGTGCCATAGGGTCTGGCTGCAAGATGCGAACTTTGGACAGTGGAATTGGGACCATCCCCCTTCCTGAATCCTGTTCCTTCTTCTCCTCCATCCTGCACTTCCTCCCCAAGTCTTCATCTACCCCAGAACAGTCTCTCAGTTCTTCCAGTGTCCCTGACTCCTACAGTGAGGAGGTGTCTCCATCCCCATTACCCCGATGGAGAATACCCTCCACTTTTAAGGACAGCAACCATGCAAGAGTGTCCAATTCTCTGTCTGACACCTCCATGACCCATATCCAGTCAGTGCCTTTCCCCACTGTGGCCTTCCTCCAGCCCATGCAACCCCAACCTGAACCCATTGTGACCTCTGCTCGTGTGTGTGATACTCAGATCAGACCCCCAAGAGCACCACAAGGTAAAGTCAAGACGCTAGACCCCAACGGGTAGTATGATGAATCACAAGAAATAGCAATTACACAAAGTACATCATGGCTTTTTCTGCGCTGCGTTGGGAATTTTTTTTAAAGTCGTTCATCTGGTTTATAAATGTATTTAGATGTTGACATATAGTCAGAGATGTTCTGCACTTTGGCCATATTCCAAATTTTGGACAGTTTTGGTTAGCAATTGTTCTCTGCCGTTACTTTGGTGGAATCTCTTCCTGGTGGGGTCGTCATGCTCCAGCCATGGAAATCACCATATGCAACATGATAAAAAACATGACACATCACATCACATGTTCACATATTTCATGCCCTTCTCCTGCAGCCCCCCCTCATGCGTGATGATTAGTGTGACACAAAAGTGTGACACAAAATGGATATAACATTAATTTCCCATAATGAGACTATACGTTCCAGGGGGAAAAAAAATAATAAACACTGGGTTATTAAATGTGTGTATATGAAATATATATGTGTCTATTTTTTCCAGGTGGAATGGAACCAAAGAAGCTGACATATATCAAAACAAAAACAAGAGCCCCGCAGAACCAGCAGAAAGAGCAGACTCGACTTCGACTTGCCAACTGTAAGGCACAAAACCTGTTATAGTTATATTGGTCTGAGTGTGTGTCTTTATACTTTTCTTACCCGTCTCGGCGGTCTGAGCTGGACTGAAAGACAACTCCAAGGTATTTTCATGGTAGCCCAAGAACAGGTCCTAAACACTCTTTCAATAAATCAGGACCTCAGAGTGTAAGATGCTGGCAAGACAGGCTTACATGGAGCAACATTACCAGGTAGCAGGAATAGTATACCGCAACATTTGTACCATATATGGACCACAGGTCCCAGAGTCAAGATGGCAGACGGAACCATGAAGGTGGAAAAACAGGATGTTCTCAGAAAAGAGGTCTCTGAACTTGGAGTGAAATAAAGTGCCAAAAGAAATACAGGGAGAATACAGAAAGGCATAGTTTGCCCATTTACTTACCTGGGAGGTCTCAGAGGCATCAGACCTAGATCCCTCCAGGATAACCGAGGTCCTCACCCCATCTCTTAGAGTGAGTCCAGACACTGGAGGAACTCATTTTAGCCACGTCGAACGACAATCTTGCTTTTTCAGTCACTAACCTTACTTTGTGACCGTAGATCAATTGGTAAGATTGCCTTCGGGATCAGCTCCGTCTTCAAAATAACCATCCGACCCACCTGTCCATTTCACTCTTCGGTCTTCTCTTGCTCATAAACAAGAGATACTAGCCCTGACTCCCAAAACGAAGGGTGCACTCCACCCTTTCCCAGTTGATCTCATCCCAGAAGCATCACACTAAGCTGCGAACCTCCCCAGTAAACACTAAAGGTCACAGCTTGATGGCATCATCAGGACCAAATCCGCAAATAGCAGAGATGAAATACTGAGGTCCTCAAAATGGACATTCACAACTCATTGACTGAGCCTATCCCAGCTGTCTTCAGACGAGAGGTGGGGTACACCCTGGACTTTTCGCCAGCCAATCACAGGGCACATATAGACAAACAACCATTCACACTCACATTCATACCTATGGACAATTTGGAGTTGCCAATTAACCTAGCATGTTTTTGGAATGTGGGAGGAAAACCGGAGTACCCGGAGAAAACCCACGCATGCACATGCAAATTCCACACAGAGAGTGTGGAATTGAACCCCGGTCTCCTCGCTGTGAGGTCTGTGCGCTAACCACTCGACCGCCATGCAGCCGGAGCCTAGAAATTCTGTCCATAAAAACAGCCGAACACGCTAACCGTGGTGCTGCTCCAACCTAGTAGCTTGCCACAAACCTCATAATCCTGCAGCGCTCCGAAGTCCCTGCTGTCCAGTAACCTTGCAAAGGGTGCACCTTGTCCAGTGTTCCATACGGTCATACTCTTTGTCTCCAACACTTAGGAATAGACTTTCTTGTGGAGGAGTGTGATCTTCTTGTCCTTGTTAGAAACCCTCTGGTCACCGTCTTAAGGGAGACCATGAAGTTGATGTACTGATCCCAACTTCCATGCAATGTTGAAGACAACCAAGACATTCCCACAGCATCCATCACATACAAAAACACATACATAACAGATGTTGCTAACAACAATTTGGAAAGCTAGTATCTTCAGCAACATTTGACTACTGCTCTTATAGGGTTTTGTTTTCACGTTTTCTAATCTCACCTTGTTCTTCCCTTTCAGAGTTTTTGAAGTCCATTAAAAGTAAGACATGAATCAGCTGGGATCAGCATTTGAAAACACTTCCAGTTTGGACTCGTGTGGACATCATGCAACTTGATATTGAATGTTTCTGATTGACACCTCAAACATTTTGATTGGCTTCACCGCTGATTATGGTTGTTCAGTTACACACGCCTCTCTTGTCTAATGCAAACAATTCCATGCAATACAACGCATGCATACAGCAATGAGACGGAATCAAGGACGCACTGGTTCTAATCCTCTCAAGTTTTTAGGACCTCCTGAGAAAACCACCAATCAGAGATCTTCTACTGTTATGGTATTTAATGATTTTAGGAATCAGCTGCAAATATTGTTAGGTGCTCCTAAATTTTGAACTTGCGGACCGGTCTGATGTCTTCCCGGTTAGGATTTGGCCCACAGGCCGCCAGTTAAATAACCCTACACTAAGGACATTGTTACATGACATTGTTTTTGAAGTTTTAAGCATATATACTTGTTTTTTATTCTTATGTTTTTTTTTAGCAATAACAATTTTTATTTCCAGGTTATGAGTTAATGACACTTCATGTTAAGAAACAGGTGAACGCTTGTACGGAGAAGGTGTGAAAGCCCCTTTCGTAGCTTCAAGTGCTATCCAAGCCCATTACCATTTTAGCTTGTCAAATCCACTTCCTCTTCCATCAGCTGTCTTTCCCGTGTTGTCATCATATCAATCTTTTCAAGACTGGAGAACCTCATCACTGTATCCTTTCCAATTCTTTACATATAATAGTTGTATTTATGGTTAAAAAAAACAAAATGACCATATGGACAACTACAAGCTATGAAAACATCTACTGTAACTTCAGGCATGGATTACACGTGTTGTGATGCATGGACTGGCACAGGTCTGTAGGATGCATGATGCTTGTAGATATGAGAAGGATACAACATGTCAAAAGAACAATGAATGGGTGCTTGTGTGACGATACACACACTGCTTAGTCACGTGGTGCATTTCTGTTCAAACATCTGGACAATAGAACCACTATTGCTATTTATGTAGTTATTACTGTGCCAACATCAAACTGTGCTCACTCATCTTGTTTGGTACCGTAGTCCGGACCAAAAAAAAAAAAAAAAAAAAGTTTGCACATTTGGTACTGTTCAAACTGACTTTGGGTGAGAGGAGGAGTCCACCCTGGAATGGTTGCCTGTCAATCATAGGACGCATATATCCAAACAAGCATTCATTCCCATGCACAATTTCATTCATTCATTCATATTCTACTGCTTTTCCTCACGAGGGTCGCGGGGGTGCTGGAGCCTATCCCAGCTGTCTTTGGGCGAGAGGCGGGGTACACCCTGCACAATTTTCACAATAAATTTGCAAAGTATGCATGTTTTTGGGAGAACATGCAAACTCCACACAGAGGCAAAGATTCCAGAACCACCTTACTGTGGTTGCAGGCATGCTTACCACATCGTCAGTATACTTAAAATCACAAACGAACTGAACTTAGAGAAATACTATTCAATACCTGACATTTTCCACTATTATTAACACGTTTTCTGTAAATAAAAAACATGTCTGTAAATTGACAATCATGGCACTCTTTATATAGTTGTATTGTCCTAATCTGCATGATCTGTGGTGTGGAGGTGGCACCATATGAATCTCACCTTCTGATGACTTTTACTGCAGGTTTTCTATCACATACCGTGTATTACATATCGTGTAACTGTCACTCACAAATGCAACGACTTTGACTTGACGCCACAATGTATAACATCACGTGCACGTGTCTTAGGTGAAATGCACATCTGTCCATTGTGCTTTGGGTTGAAGAGTTATTCCACGGTTATGACATCGAGACAACCCCCTTGAGTTGTGCACGGAATCTTGTAGACTTGATTTTACTCGCTCAGGGACAAGACTTTTAATTGTCTCCGATGGATGCTGTGGAGTAAACGTCCATTTGAGCACACGTTCATGCATCATGTCACTACTCTCGGTATTTACCTCATTCATTTCTTTGTTGTGCTTATGCAAGATAGATTCTTACTTCATGATGTATACTAGTGATATTTTGGTGTTACTATTACATTCCCGCATACGGTATTTCCCAATTGTAGCAGCTTTGCAATGTTTTCTCATATTCCGTTTCTGAACACTGAGCTGAATACATTTGCAGAAATGCAAAAGAACATATCAATTGTGTGACTATGGAGCCATATTCCTATAAAAAGATGTAACATTTTCATATGATTTGAACTGTAGCATTAGACATATGTGTTTCCAACTACTATATGCATGTTAATTAGAGTATTAGCAGTGCTCTTTATACTAATAGCAATGCCCAGGTCTTGTAAATGTGAGGCACTTTTTTAATGGTAACACTGATACGGGTGGATGGACCTTGGCAAATGTCAACATGTCTTAAATAATGACAAGCGTGACCCTCACAAGCATATTGTATTTTTATAACATTTATTCTTAATGACCTGTATTTACACACACATCACTGATTGGTGTATTCTACCGTTGCACAGTTACTCACCGTTAGTCATTTTCCTTGTGTTTTTTTTTTTTTTTTAAATAGTCCAATTACCACAGTGATTTTGTGTGACTGTTACCTTAATAACTGAAAATCATTCACATTTAATATTTCTTGTTTTTTGGTCATGAAAAAAATAAAGAATGCATTTTTTTCATTAATTTGACTTTTCTTTTTGAATCTAATGGAATAAATGTAAAAGGCAAATTTATCAAAGGAAATAAAGGCAATACCACACTTTAACCTCCTTCATGCATACTGATGGATTATATTCATTGCATACTGTATTTTATATTTATTTTATTTTGCCATATGCCACAGCAACGACCCGAGTTGAGACAGGGTCCCCCGTTCATATCAAAGTACTATCACCGGCACAGCTAGTAACGGACAAACCTGTCGGGGGATGAAACTTTAGGCAATCAAACTGGGAAATTGTTAATGGAGCTTTGTTTCATGCCTGGGTATTGTATAAATCCTTCCCACGATGACTCTAAGTGGGTTTCGAATAGAGGATAAAGGAATCTTTAAGAACCAAATCATAGAATGAGAACCAGATAATTTATTATTATTATCTTATCTGCAGTCCCTGTATACCTACAAGTAAGCGGGTCTTATTTACAGCGCAGCTGCAAAAAAAGCACTCTTCCTTTCCCTGCTCGGCCTTTTATACACTCAAGATTGTGTAAGAGGCTGGAGTCCTGGACCAATCAGCTTTTGACAATGCCGTTGCTTGAACCGCTTCTTTCGTTTGTTCGAAATTTCTGCTTTTTATTCTGCTTTTCCTTTGTTGCAAAGCAAGCTGTCATATGCGTACACGATGTTTCCACCTTAACTGTCTGTTGTCACGTTAGTGTCACGTTTTGTGTGGGTGCGTGTATTAGTATCTTACTTTTGTCTGTATTTGTGAAACTATGTGTTTGTTTTAGATTTTATTTTTAGCTAGCAAAAATGAGCAAATACCTTCAGGATGGGAGCAATGAGTTAAGTCGATGCAATCAGCAATTAACATCATTCATAAACTCTGCGTGCACACCAGAAAGATGCCAGATTATTCCTCATGGACTTTCATTTTCTGTGCTACTACTTTCATATTTAATATTCAATTCTCAGTTATTACACACACACTGAAAGAGAGTGAGAAAAACGAGACCATGGAGTCAAAACAGAGAGAGAGAGTCAGTGTATACGTACATAGAGTGTTTATATATATATATATATATTTATGGAGTACATAGAGGGAGTGCATACAGTATATAGAGAGTGTTAGTGACAGTCAGTGTCAGACGCATTATGTCTGCCTGCACTCAGCATCTTTCCCTCCAGTCCCAGCACATGACGAGACGATGCGGATCTTCACAGTTTTAACTTTGCTTCTGGTCTTCTTCCAGTCAGGTACAGATGAAAGTTTTTCTTCCTTCCAGTCTTTGTGTTTGTTGTAGCTTAAAAACAAAATAATGTTAAAATAAAATAATGTTGGGCAGAGCACTGAGTGCTTCTTTCTTTTTTGGTACACAATATATTCCTAAATGTAGTTTTTCTGTCCTTAATACAGCCGTTTCATTTGGTCATATATTACTGAAATATTCAAGGTAAAACTACAAGTAGAAAATTTCCTATTTATTTAATATTTGTAAACTTACAGCTACTTTGATTATATATTATTCTGTATAAAAGTCTGCAGTCAAAAATGTATATGTATTTTTGTAGTGCATGTATTTTTATATATTTTTCACTGACATTTAAAAGTAAAAGATTACTCAAATTACAGAGTAAAATAAAAAAAAGTTCAAAATATAAAACATAAGCACGCATTTTAATCAATCCATATATTTTCTACCATCAAAAACCAAACTTGATGATTATAGTCAACCAGCTAATTCTCCTTTTGACAATGAAGATTAAAAATGCAAAACCAGGCACCATCACAAGTTGCATTAATGGAAATATTTGATGGATTATTATTGGATAGCTTCAAATGAAGTTACCATCAGCATACGAAAGTGATGATAATGGGGCCATAGATTGTAATATAAATGTGTGTGTTGCAGGCTTGTCTCTGCAAATCCAGTGCTACCAGTGTGAGGAGTTAACCAGCGACTGCTCTTCACCACAGTTTATCGTCAACTGTACCGTCAACGTGCAGGACATGTGTCAGAATGAAGTTCTAGTGAAGGAAGATGGTAAGTTACACTACATCTTCTTCTTTCCTGAGAAATAGGATGGATCGTTTATTGACCGTGATTTATTCTTATTGCTTTTTTTTTTTACTATTATATATTTTACTACTGTTTTATACTATTATATATTATCAAAAATATATTAAAAACAAAATTAGGCTTTTTCATGGTTGAATGCGACATCCATCCATTCATTTTCTGGACTGGTGGCCAGCCAATCACACGGCACATATAGACAAACAACCATTCACACTCACATTCATACCATTTTGAGTTTTGGGGGTTCTGGAGCTGAATGTGGGCTGCACGGTGGACAAGTGGTTAGCGCACAGACCTCACAGCTAGGAGACCCGAGTTCAATCCCACCCTTGGCTATCTCCCCGTGCATGCGTGGGTTTTCTCCGGGTACTCCGGTTTCCTCCCACATTCCAAAAACATGCTAGGTTAATTGGCGACTCCAAATTGTCCATAGGTATGAATGTGAGTGTGAATGGTTGTTTGTCTATATGTGCCCTGTGATTGGCTGGCCACCAGTCCAGGGTGTAACCCAGCCTCTCGCCCGAAGACAGCTGGGATAGGCTCCAGCACCCCCCGCGACCCTTGTGAGGATAAGCGGTAGAAAATGAATGAATGAATGGAGCTGAATGTAATAGTGGCTTTTATTGAAAATGTTGATCTGAAATCGTAGGAGAAGGGGTCTTTTTCCATAGAAAATATATTTTGACACTTTAGGCTGTGCATTTATGGTGAATGTATTCCTTCACACTGCATCTTTCTTTGAAGTTATGACATGCTCTTTAACATTTGTCCCATTTCCTTGGTGTATTTAACAAATACTTTGGCTTTTTAATTTTGAAGTTGACGCTCCAAATTTCTTGAATTTTCCCCTGATTGATTAAGTCACATGCCTTCCTGTCGGTGTTGCGTTTTGTTTACTTAAATGTTTGTTTGTTTAAGCTTGTTTCTCTTTTTCAGCATAGTTTTTTTTTATGGTGGTCTTTATGATGATGATATTTTCAGGGATACGCTACCGCAAATCCTGTGCCTCCTCAGGAGCCTGTCTCATCGCTTCTTCTGGCTACCAGCAGTTCTGCACCGGCAAGATGAACTCAGTGTGCATCACATGCTGCAACACATCACTGTGTAACGGACCACGCCCGAAGAAACGAGCCCAACCATCCGCCGCTATTACCTTGACCACGCCGCATCTCACTGTTTTTATTTTCTTCTTCATGCTACTTGCCTTCGGCTTTTAATGAACTGTACCATTTTGCTTTAAAATGTGAAGAAAAACTGCACTGTAAAATATTTATAAAGGAGAGTCATGTCTGAGGATGCATCATTTTATCTCTACTGTATTTTAATCATTTTAATTACTTGTATTAATAGGTTTTCACATAATGTTGTTATTTTATTCCCGTTCTTTTAAACTCCTAATTTATTTTATATTTGTTTTCGGTGTTGCCTTATTGCTCATTCATATGTTAACTAGGAACTGGATTAATGTTGTTGACTGATGAGTGACTCGAGTGAATCGCGTACCCGATTCACTTCAGCAATCCAGTGACTCATAAAAACTCGAGTCAGTAAAAGAAATCAGGTTTCCCATCGCGAGCCGACCAGTGGATTCAACTTCTGTTTCCGGTTCACTGGTATGTGACGTGATAACTCAATTTAGAGCGATATAATGATAATAAATACAGTTCTTGGAAATAAATACAACTCTGACAGTATTAATACACACATATACAGTACATCTAGTATTTATTTGCAGTTCACCAAAGTCAAATA
The DNA here is from genome assembly GCF_037039965.1 of Doryrhamphus excisus. Classification (NCBI taxonomy): domain Eukaryota; kingdom Metazoa; phylum Chordata; class Actinopteri; order Syngnathiformes; family Syngnathidae; genus Doryrhamphus; species Doryrhamphus excisus. The sequence continues at coordinate 18,046,226 of NC_136368.1, forward strand.
CACATGTAAGATAATTTATGTGACGCCCTTACTTTGGTACCCCCAACAGGATGTACTGTTATTTTGAAGGCCGGAAGTGTATATGTTTAGGTAGCTTGTTAGAATTGAGTGAAGAGGCGAGCGACGAAAATAAACTTGTCTCCTGCATTCCTCCTCCCGTGCTTTTGTTCCCACTGCGCTTCAACACCATTGGAGGCAATCTTAACCTGCTCGGTTACACACACAAGCAACGGTAGCCGTTGGTCTCCACTTTTCCCAGCCTGTAGTTGTGCTTTGAATGCATCATTGGCAATTTCCCCGTTAGCGTGTTTGTTTGTACTAGCTTCAGTAAACAAATGTAATGTGAAGTTTTTTGTAAGTTATGAATATATATATATATAATTTCCATGTATTGAAATAAGTCTAAACACATCGATGCAATCAAATTTCATTTCATTTTTTCCTCAAGTTGGATAATGTTGCAATTTGGCCTGCATTCTCCCATTTTCAAATACATTAGCAAGTATTAGCATTATTGTTTGCATGTTAACATTCGGCGTGTCACAGCAATATCATGGAACGTTGTGAGGCTTGTTGCCATGTTGGAAACATCCTGGTGGGCGGGGCTAACTCAGCTGAAACAGCCCGGAGAGAAAACGAGTGTGACTTCGGTGATTTTCGTGGTTGTTGGTTGTCATCATGGAGTCGCTGCAGAAAAGTGGTCGTCGTTCTCTGTCACAGACATGCTGCTTGTTTGTGCTTCTCCTCCAGTTGCAGGCTGCTTTGACGGGAGGTAAGGACGAATTTAGCTCCTCTCTGCTTCAATATAATACAATGCTCGCAGACACTTTTGTGTGGTGTGACGTTATTTGGGCCTCTTGTTGTATTTTTCACTTCCCTGTTTGGAGTTTGTCCAAGTAACTTCATAATGTGATTTTTAAACTCCAAAAAAGAAACACCGTCGTCTACTATGTAGAACAAATCATTTCAGTTTCCATACAGTACTTGCATAACTAGTTATCGATTGGTAAAGTAGAGGTGGGCGGAACGATCCAGATATCTGTATTAGGATACTAGTGTAGTGGCGGTATCGAATCGATATATTTTTTAGTGTTTATTGTCGCATATATAATGTATATGTCAGTTTTTGTTTCCAAACTTGGTACAGATGAGGACTTTGGGACAAAAAGCCAAAGATTTTAACAACAAGCAATAGTAGGTTTGGGTTTTGTTTACTTATTTTGCAATGTTAAATTATTCACAAATAAATGTGCGGATAGAAATATTCCACAGTCTATTTTTAATGAGCAAATTACCTATTAAATCTGCAGCACACGATTGTTGGAGCAAGTATTTATCATTTATAAACTCATTCAGATTAACTGTTGCAGAATTCCTGTTAATGTGGAATAAACTCAGATTAAACCACCTTAAAAGTCTTATTCCTCTTAAATTGACGTAGAGCAAGGACTTAAAGGACATACTACATAAAGTTGTAAACAATTTAGGTACTAATTTAGCCGAAATCTTGTTAAATCACCTTAAAGTCCAGGTACATTAACATGGCCTACTAGTTAGGAATGAATGACTCCTATCAATGAGATAATCATCACAAAGCAAATACATAACTACCCCATTGCTGCATGTATTGTTTGCAAAAGAAAACATCAAATTCATGCAAAAAGCACATATATGGCACGTTACCATGCCAATCTGGAAATTTGAAGACAAAATATATAGGAACTATGGTTTAGTTTCCAGAAGGTGCTGTGGTTCCTCAATGATTTGCATACTATTCCAAACAAATCCTTGACTTGAGATGTACATAAATATTGTTTTATGATACTTTTACACAGACTGTCCAGCAGATGGACGCACCTGGGTGCCATTCAAGGACAGATGCTACCACTTTGTCCATGGAGAAGAAGACAAACTCAAAGTGTACACTTTTCAGAGGGCGAAAAGCCTCTGCCACAACCATGGTATGTCAATAAAAAACATATGTCACATGAGAAAATGTTAGGTACTACACTGTGTGTGTGTGTGTGTGTGTGTGAACACAGAATGCAGTTTTTAAATGACACTTAAGTAAAAAAAAAATTACACAGACATGGCCCTGTGTAAAAAATTGATTCCCCCCCCATTAAAACTTAGCTTAACTAAAACAAATCAAGCTCTATCAGTCGGGAATAGGTTCTAAAGCTATTTCTAAAGCTTTGGGACTCTAGCAAACCACAGTGAGAGCCATTATCCACCAATCGTGAACAGTGGTGAAACTTCCCAGGAGTGGCCGTCAACCATAATTCCCCCTAGAGCGCAGCAATGACTCATCCAGGAAGTCACAAAAGACCCCACAAGAACATCTAAAGAACTGCAGGCCTTTTATTCAGTTGTCATTGACTAATATTATTACTAACATTTACGTGACAAACATGCAAAATAAACAAATCATATAGAAATATTTGTGTATATATATAGTATGTGTAGGTATATGTTTATATATAAAATTCTGCTTTTATAAAGACGTGTACACTTGACCAGTGACTGCATGTATTTCTTTACAGAGCTGCTGACCCTCCAGACTGCTGAGGAAAATGACTTTGTTGTCAAATATAGCCCAGAGGTGTGGAAAGGCCAAGTCAACGTGTGGCTGGGGATGTATTACGACACAAACAGTACGTGTCATGTGACCCTCAGGCTTATAATATTTAATATATTTCATATTATGGTGTGTTCCTTCACTGAGAAAGTTGTAATATGTTGACCTGTATTCTAATTTGCTTGGACGTTAAATTGAGCATTGCATCCTGACACAACTTCAGGAAATCCTGCCCTTTTTTTTTTTTGCTACAATAATAGAAGCGTATTAGGAAGTGAAAAATGCATATCAATGATTTTTGGTAGAGTCTAGTAGGATTTGTGCTGATGCAAAATAACTCTTACCAGGTGAAAACATGACGTGGTTCGGTGAGGATCTGGTGAGATTCACTAACTGGGAAAGCGGATCGTCTCAATCCGATCTGGTGCCCATGGATACATGTGTGGCGCTACACAGTGACACGGGAAAGTGGGAAACGGTCAGCTGCTCCGATGACCTGGAGAATGGAGTGATCTGTGAGACGGCTCAGAGTATGTGTGACTTTTCCTTTAAACAGTGGAAACGCTCGGGTCCAATTGTACTCATTCTTTAGTATATATAAGTGTATATATATATATATATATAAGTATATATTGCACATTACAGACGCATGTTGTAATAGCAGTAATTGCACTGATGCATTCATTGTAAACAACAGTACAAGTTTAACACATATGAGTTTTACATAGACAGCTGAGTAAAGCACCGGCGACAGAAGGCTTCCTGGTGAAACACATTCATGGGTGTCCACATTGTGGTACTCATTTGGGTGGCGTACACCTCCAGCTGTACACGGTGGTTCTCCGTGGATGCACGGTGGAATAGCGTGCCGACATAGTGAGCTAGCTAATTCTGGCATTCTGGCTTTAGCCAAGCTAGCCGTTGTTGCCGTAGGAAGCCAGTACGCACATCTTGCAATCTAGCCTCGTACGAAGCCCACATGTACTTCCTGTGTGAGCGAAACATACGACAAACTTACTTGAAGTCGAGTTGCACGCCGCACTCACCATGTAAAATCTAAAAGCTTGGATGGAGGTCGAGCGGCATGCACATGGGAAAGTATGACACACTTGCAACCCCTGTACACACCCTACATACCCTGGACTGGTCACCTGCCAATCACAGGGCACATATACATACATAAACACCCATTCACACTTATTACTTATTCACCTCGCTGACTATATAGAATCATATTCTCTTTCCGTGTTTGACTGACATGTATTTTGTGTTTTTTCAGAAGCAGTGGAAATCAAGACAAGTAAGTACCCCCTTCCTCCCTTCCCTCCCGCACACTTTTATACTATTTTAATGTCTCGCTCATTTCCTTGCATTGTTCATTGTCTCCCATCAGAACCCAGCGCACTGCTGTCAGCACTGGTCATTCTCAGCGTGATTGCCATTGTTGCCGTCTCCGCCGTCATCTGGTTCCTGCACCAGAGGCACCACAGTCTGGGCTCCACTGTCGTCACGGCCTTCGAGTACCACCCTCCGTTCAGAGTCCCGGACTCGGACCGGTCCTGCCTGGTGGAGGCTGAGGAGATGGACAGCGGACCATAGGAGAAGGTTTTCTTCCATCCACAGAAAATATACAGTGCCAAATGTTTGACTCAGAATGTAAGATAAGCCACAATTTGGAACATCCAAACTAACTATACACTTCTATAGCGAGTGTTGCATTGTGTGCATTTAATTTCCTTAGTCTAATCTTGGTCTTGGTTACTAATCTTGGCTGGATCGCTATTATTGCTCAGTATTTACATTTGGTGATATGATTTTCTGTATGTACACATTTCTGTAAAGGACCTAAGATGGACTGTAGAAAAAGAAGGGCTTGAAAGCATTGGATTTTTGATTTGTTGCTTTTGTTACAATATCATTAGCTTTCTGTTACTCAGATGTGTTGTTTTCGGAAAAAATGACCCATCGTCCAAGAAGACATTGCTTTTTATTAGTGAAAAAGGCGGAGCTTTTCCTAAATGCCTTTCGCTTTCGTATTTTGCACATCAATCAAACTGTCTTCCATTTACTGTTGTGTTCTTTTTAAATCAAAAACTGAAAATTGTATTTAGCAGAAGTAAAAAGATTATTAACTTTGTTACATTTCTATATTAGAATAAAAAAATGTGTGTCCATTACAGCAGAGACGTAAAAAGTGTTATTGATGATCAGGATGTTTTAGAATAATGCTGACTGCACGTTTCTAGTACAATCTGTGCCCTGCATCTTCATAATAAAGGAACTCTAAGATGGGCTCGTGTGCATTTTTTACAACTAGTATTGGTCAGAGGATTTAGTAATGTGTACATAAAGTTTTTGTGAAACAGAAACAACATGGAAAACAGCATCTGCTGTAGAACAACCAGGTTTAGAGACAGCTACTTCCCCCAGGCCATCAGAATGCTCAATGCCAAATAAGCCCCTCTACCTGCCCACATGCACATGCAAAACTTTAAATTATTATTAATTATTCAAAATTATTTAAATTATTTGTGCAATTTACTGTTTATATTTGATGGCATCTATTTATTCACATTATTATTATTTTTTTTTTTTATATTATACGGGAGCCAGGCAACGACATTTTGATGGCAATTTCACTGCTGTGTTATTGTGCAATGACAATAAAGAAAGTCTATCTAAAGTCTAAAATACACAAATCATTGACTATTTGGCGCCCCCTTGTGTGTATAAAAGGCAGCTCTTACATTTGCTCTTTTTAGATTGTGAAAGTCCCGGTGTGTAAATAAAATATTATCTTCTGGAAAAAACTAATGTGTAGTTTGAATCACCAATAAAAAAGAAACCATGTCATTTAAATGTAATTTAGTCAATTTAGTTACTTTGTACGTTTTCTTTAAATGAGGCGTCGCTTCAGCACATTGTGTAAGACAGTCACGTGATAGCAGCTATCAGAGCTGGGAAGATACTGCAGATTTTCGTATGGATTCGATACCAAAGAAGTACTGAGTCAGTATTAATAATAACTGAAGTTTACAGTGAAGTTTGTATTTTGTATTTATTTTTCTTAGGCGTCCCATTTTACTGATACTGATGCTTTTTACTTAGTTTTGTCAAGATCCTTTGAATGATTTTGATTTGTGTAAATGCTAGCATTGCACCTTGCGTACATGGTATATTTAGTATAGCTATATCATATTAGTATCGATCCAATGCCACAGTATCGATATATGAGTCGGTCCGCCCACTCTTTGCTATCAGCTTTTATAGCTTATGATGTGTGGAGACTTTGTGCTTCCAGGTTTGTGTCCATAGGTGAGAACAATAAGTTTTTGACAAAATGGCGTCACTTGTGACCAGTCTTCAACATCACACCGATGAGGTGACGTGCTGCACCTTCTCCTCCTCCCTGCTGGCCACAGGCTCAGGAGACAAGACCCTCCGACTGTACAACACCTCAGACTTCTCCGAGCTTCCTTGCTCCCCACTCTCGGCTCACGGATACGGGGTTCGCAGCTGTTGCTTCACTTCCTGTGGGGATTACCTCCTCAGCTGCTGCGCTGATGGCTCCATTCTTGTGTGGAGCTGCAAGTCCGGTGAGGTGGACTCAGAGTTACAACACCCGAACCGAAGTCCCCTCCGAGTGGTCGCACTGGCCCCCGACTCCTCCCTCATGATGGCAGGGGCCAGTGATGGAAGTGTGACTCTTTGGGACTTTAACTCCAGAACATTACTAAGGTATAGTAGTCTATGTGAGTGTAGCATCTTCATTAAAAACAATAATAATGGTGTTGTGTTCTCCTGCTGTACTACAGATGCACCCCAGTGAGCGAGGCCAGTGTGGTGGCCTGTTGCTTCTCTCCATGCGGCCACAAGATGGCGACAGGATGCTCCCTGGGAGACCTCCAAATTTGGGACGTGGACAACAGCCTGCTGCATGCTGAGAAGAACGCTCACGACTTAGGGGTCACCTGCTGCACCTTTGCACCCCAGTTTGAAATTGGTGAGTTCAGAAGTACTTTGAGCCTGAGGACGAGAACCATGCTCCTCGTGTATTAGACTAACGATACTCCACATGATGGAGGCAAGGAAAAACTCACTGCGGATCAGGGGTCATTCATTCATTCATTCATTTTCCACCGCTTTTCCTCATGAGGGTAGCGGGGGTGCTGGAGCCTATCCCAGCTGTCTTTGGGCAAGAGGCGGGGTACACCCTGGACTGGTCGCCAGCCAATTACAGGGCACATATAGACAAACAACCATTCACACTCACATTCATACCTATGGACAATTTGGAGTCGCTAATTAACCTAGCATGTTTTTGGAATGTGGGAGGAAACCGGAGTACCCGGAGAAAACCCACGCATGCACGGGGAGAACATGCAAACTCCACACAGAGATGGCCGAGGGTGGAATTGAACCCTGGTCTCCTAGCTGTGAGGTCTACGCACTAACCACTCGACCGCCGTGCCACCCCAGATCAGGGGTCTTATATGGAAAAAGTGTCAGATCACCCTGTAATTTGATATAATTTGCTAACGCTCGGGCTGCACGGCAATCGAGTGGTTAGCGCGCAGACCTCACAGCTAGGACCAGCGTTCAATTCCACCCTCGTTTGCATGTGTACTCCGGTTTCCTCCCACATTAAATGGCCACTCCAAATTGTCCATAGGTATGAATGTGAGTGTGAATGGTTGTTTGTTTATATATGTGCCCTGTGATTGGCTGACAAGTCCAGGGTGTACCCCCGCCTCCTGGCCGAAGACAGCTGGGATAGGCTCCAGCACCCTTGTGAAGATAAGCGTTACAAAATGAATGAATGACACTACAGAGAAATGTTGCTATGATAGGCTACTACTCAATCGAAGTAGTACTTAAACTACTTCATTTATTTATATGAAGATTTTTAAAGGTGAACTTTAAAACATTACTGTTTGATCATATCAAGTTAATATTGTTGTCTTTATAGAGGACAGCCATGTTCAAGTCCGCCTTGCCTCTTGTGGACAGGACAGCCAGCTGAAGATATGGATGGTCTCTCAGCAGGAAGGACACGGTAAGTTCAATGTATAAATCTATTATCACGTACTGTCAAGTCATGAATGTGTCTGAATAGAATGTTGTATTTTTACTCCCAAATGGAAGGAAAAGTTGTCGTGAGTTTGTGGCATATTGTCTTTACACAACACAATGGCTGTCGCCTCCAGTGCAAGTTTATTGTGTGTGGTGTTTGCTGCGAGCAGGTGAAACAGCTGTGACTCAGTAACAAAGACTTGTCACGCTGCCAAAGGCAACAAACTGAACAAATACACTTTGTGTGTGTGTGTGTGTGTGTGTGTGTGTGTGTGGTAGTATCCCACTGCAAACCTAAAAGCATATCTCCTTCACCCTAAGACAGTATGTGTAATATTCTAGTCATAATGTTACATTGATGAAACACACTGCATGAAGTCAGCTATGGCATGTCCGACATGACATAATCAAAAGAAGTTGTCCTCCCATCCCGTGTGGAAGTGGTAAGTTTTTGGTTTCTTCGTTTTTGGTTTGTCCTTCTTCCCCACTCACTTTGAAATCCTTTCTTAAGTTTGGAATAAATACATTTGAGGCTAACGAGTTAGCTTGCGGTGACTGTCTCTTGTGTCCCTGCAGCGATTCGGTAGCCTGTGCTAGCCTGAGCTACGTGTTGTAAATAAAGACTAATGGGAGTGTAAGGGTATATCATGTCTACATGAACATAAAGTTATGAGTTTTTTCTCATATGTTTACAACTTTATTCTCGTTTATTCTTGAAATCTCAAATTATTTGTATAATTTACTGTAACAGCGATAAAATCGGGGGGGACTTATGTGATTCTTTGGCGTAGGCAAAGGTTATATTACGGCCTTTATTCTTGTAAATTGATTACTTTTTCTCATAAATTCACGACATTCTTGTCGTAAATTCAATGTTCACGCCATCTATTCTCTTACGTGTCCTTTCTACTATTCCCAAATATCGTTATTTTTGTTTTACTTAGGATAATCTATTCGTATTAAATCATATTTTTAATCATGCCATTTCATCTATGACCTTCCTTTATCAACAAAAGCCAGTAGTATTATTCACAAAGATACTAACTATAAATCTTTCATCACTTTACAAATGTCATTGATATACAAGCTGAACAGTTTTGGTCCCAGTGTTGACCCCTGGGGTACTCCGCATTCAGTATTTGAATTTGCATATGTAAATTCTCTCAGCTTTACACATGGTTCCTGTTAGCCAGGTAGCTTTTAGCTCAACTCAGAACTAATCCTCCGATTCTATACCTTTCAAATTTTGTGATTAGGATGTTACATGTTTTTTTTCCGGGGACTCCGGTTTCCTCCCACATTCTCCAAATTGTCCATAGGTATGAATGAGAGTGTGAATGATTGTTTGTGTGTATGTGCCCTGCATCTCGTCCAAAGAACGCTGGGATACCCCCCACCCACATCTAGTGTTGTGTGTACGCATGTAACAGTGTATGTTGTTGACCCTCAGCATGTGTTGTGAAGCTCCTTCACACACTCACCAGTCAGTGTGCTCCAGTTCTGTGCTGTGCCTTCTCCTCTGATGGCGAGCTTGTTGTTGCAGGGTGAGCGACACGAACACACACACACACACACACACACACACATTACATACATATATGAAATTATAATTCCAAAAACATGCTAGGTTAATTAGCGACTCCAAATTGTCCATAGGTATGAATGTGAGTGTGAATGGTTGTTTGTCTATATGTGCCCTGTGATTGGCTGGCGACCAGTCCAGGTTGTACTCAAAGACAGCTGGGATAGGCTCCAGCATGCACCCTGCGACCCTCATGAGGATAAACGGTAGAAAATGAATGAATGAATGAAAGTTCTACAAATTTTGTGCTCACTAACATTATCAAAGAAAACATACTATACTTGTATCCCACGTCCGGCCACAAGAGGGAGCTGTTTCGTTTTGCTTGAGAGCCTGACTCCATCAATTCTCATGCCTTATTAATCTCTCTTATGTTGTTTCATTTATTTCTGTATTTCTCATCGTTGTTTACCTGCCATTGCATATGGTTGCTTAAACACGTTTTTCTTTTTTTTTTCAACAGCTCGGTGGATAAAAGTGTTGCAATATATGACACGGTAACTGCAACAATGTGTGTTTGTGACTTTATTTGTGTTGTGTTAAAAGTGTAAACTTGCTCCACTTGTGTCCACAGGGTAGAGGGACACTTCTTCACACTTTAAAGCAACACGACAGGTAAAAAGCATGACACACACACACATACAGTGTTTCACATCAAAATATGCTTGTGGCTTGATTAGTTTTTTTTTTCTCTCGCAAAAGCGAGGCACTTCTAGCGTTCTCCATTATTGAAGTGCGGCGACCAGCAGAGTGCTTTCAAGTAGCACAGAGGAATTAAGATCTGAAAGTGGATTTTTTTTTTATGAAAGAGGCTGATCTCTTGGTGTGTGCCGCTTTTAGCCACAACCACAAACACATAGACTGAGTTCCTCCTCATTCCCCGCAGGTATGTGACGGCCGTGGCCTTTTCTCCCACTATGCCCTGGATGGCCACTGGCTCCATGGATAAAACAGTCAACGTGTGGAAGATAGGAGATGGACACCTCACATCCGGTAAACACACAACATGTTCTAGTTGTAGTACTATTTACTATTACTTTAGGATTACTGTAATGATTTAATGCCACCTAAAAAACAAGAAGTTGTGGTCCAGGAAAGGTATTTCTTTGAAGGAGATCTGACCCAAAATGTTTGAAGCGCTCCAGGTCAAAGGTTAGCCCAATAGCCCTTCACTGGGTAATTTGAATAATATTTAATGACCAGTATTCTGCATTATGCAGCCTGAAAATGAGCAACATAGTTGCTGGCTTGTATACATAGATTTTTTTTTTTAGTATGTAAACCAAAACTTTTGTAGTACCTAATCCAAAGCAAGAACTCGATTGATTTAACCTCTATTGAGGTTAAGACACGCAAGGTTGTTCACTAATCCACTTGTGGTTTAACGGTCCTTTTATAAAATGTTTTTATAGATCCATGCTTCCTGTGTGTGTGTGTATGTTTTAGTATGTAAACCAAAAATTTTGTAGTACCTAATCCAAAGCAAGAACTCTATTGATTTTCATGTCTGTTTGAGATGTGGTGGTTAAGACACGCAAGGTTGTTCACTAATCCACTTGTGGTTTAACGGTCCTTTTATAAAATGTTTTTATAGATCCATGCTGTGTGTGTGTGCGCCGCAATCATGTGCATGGGATGTTTAATGGTGCACCGGGAAACACTTTTTGTATTGAAGGTGAATTTTCCGCGCTAACCCAATACGGGGGAAAAAAAAACCCCTTCAGAATCCTAAAGCAGCTTAACTTACATTCGCCGTCAGTCAAGCTGATGTTGACAAAATCCCGCTCGTTGATGTCAGTGAATGTTTTTCATGCGTCTGTTTTTTTTCTGTTGGCCTTCTAGTTGGTCTTCTTTTTTTTTCTCCCACATGTTAATGTATTCTCCTTCATGTCTGTCTGCAGGAGCTGAGGCAGTGCAGACGATGCACCAAGGTCAATACTCATCCATTACTCTTTAAATGTACTGTACAGTAATCCTTCGTCGATTCAAATTTTGCGGCTTCGCTCTATCACGGTGTATCAAAATATAATATTCATGCTGTTTTGTGGTTAAATAAGGCCTTTGAATAGTAAAATAATGTGCATATTTAAATAGAATGTGTTTATTTATGCATTAGAAGACATAGAAATTGTTTAATGAAGTAAAATACAAATATAAAGCATTCAGTGTGCAGTATTCTACATTGATCACTAGGTGTCAGTAATGAAACAATCTCTAACAAGTACTCTGTATTAAGTACTCTTATTTATGTTATGTATACAATTTGGGGTAATGCGATTGTAAAGGTGACTATAGGGGTGTTATTTCATGTCTAGAAGACTCTAGTAATGTTAAACCGTGGATTTAGAAGGTTGTAAACAGGGTTTTAGGCTATAACTATGACAATTTATCAATGTTTTACCAAGGAATTTTTGTGGAAATAATATAATACAATAATATATGAATAATAAACAATAAACTGTAATTATGTCCAATTTACAATAGAACACAAACACACATTCACGTTAAATACTAATATCTATGCAATTCAATGTAATTGAATACAAACCATGGTTGTACACAACCACAACGTATCCCACTGTGCATGGTTACGTACCATAAAAGTTACCTTTACCATGTAACACCACAAGTATTTCTTACAATAGTAAGAAAATGTTAGAACTAAGGCACATACATTTAAAGTACTTACTAAGGATTACTTACATACTAAGGAACTAATGACAAACTAAAAGCAGTGGTTAGTACTGTCAATTTTCTCAATAATAATAATAACAATTTATTTGTATTATGTTGCTTTTTAGTTTAAGTTCCTGATGTGCCAATCAAAAGTGTTGAATATGATGTTTGTAAAGGCAACATTTTCTATGTATTAGATTCTTAAGTCGTGCCTAATGTTGTGACCGGTGAAGATGCTGACGTGAGCTTTCCTACGTCTGCATCTGCTCAAGTGATTTAAAAAAAAGACTCTGAGGTTTGCTTCTGGCACGACGAGTCCATGACTCAGCCATCTAGACTGCAAGACTCCACACTGCATCATTTGGGCCAATGTGGTGGTGACATGTAGTCCTAATAACACAAATAGACTTCCACTGTGCTATACAAGGCTCCAAGTGTGTGTCTGTCGTCGTAATATAAAGGTACACATACATATGTATGAATGTGTACAAATAGTGCCTATGCATGTAAAAGCTTTTCTAAAAAGCAATGACCACTCATGCTTCGGAGTATCCGACCTCAAGGAAGGATGATTTGAAATTCTAGCCTAGGTGGGGAGTGTTATGGTGATGATGATGACTGCTGCTGTGAGGCATCATTAACCTGGCACACACTTCGTCTCAGCCTCATATGATAAATCGTCATAATGTCACATGAAGGTTGGTTAGGATGCGTGCACGAGATCACTACGCCCTACAGTATAAACGTATGTATTAAAGCGGCGATACCTTCAGAAGGTTTTTTTATATAATCATTATTTTTTCCGGGAGCTAGACTCATACAGAGTATCTTTCACTCACGTTTTTGCAGTACGTCCTTAAAGCTGTCATAGAAAGGATCTTTAAGTTACTGTGCACGTCATAAAATAACATATTGTAGCGCACACCAGTCTGTGAGGACCAGGCGGCTCTTTATTTGACAGGAGCCAATCATGAGCGATGAAAAAAACTCACCACAAGCTTGTCAACCCATTGGAAATTTCAGGAGGTCAATACTCAATACAATAGTCTGACTCACGGGGTCATCTTACCAACAACATTAAACTCATCACACAGACACTTAACACTCAAAATGTACCTAAGAAATATACATTACAATAACAAAAAGCGTTACTACCAGGGGACCAGTTCACTGGAGGACAAGTAACACAGAAAATGGTGGATGGTCCACCAGAGGAGCACAGAGGGAGGCTGATATCATTGCAGCGCCACAATGAATGCGTTGCTCAGATTGCAATGCTCTATTGGAAAATTTAAGAAAGTTATTTTTTCATTTCAAAATCATATTGGTGCATGTTTATATATTTGTCAGGTACACCTTTGTCAGGTAAGTGTTAAGTTGCTGTTTGATGAATTATATGTTAGTAAAGTGCTCCTAGTAAAATGACTCTTTGAGTCACACTTTTATATGGGATCTCTCACTAGAGTTTTTATAGTAGTCTTAAAAACAGAATGGTCCTGACCAATAGATGATCTTTGACTAGAATCTATGCAATCCTTTAAAAACAGCAAAACACTCCTTTCATGTGGAGAATCTTCATATCTTTCTGGTCTGTAAAGAACCACGTGTTTGTTTGTCAATAGAGGATCTTTGACTAGCACTTCCATTCTTTCTGTGTTTTTGGCAGGAAGGAAGCAGCAAGCGTCTTTCTCCAGGCTTCTGCTCCCTGATTGGTCGGAGGAGGATGTCCAGGCTTGGCTACGTGAGGAAGGTCTGGATGAGCTTCTCGCCATCTTCCGAGCCAACAACATGGACGGGGCAGAGCTGAGCCAACTGAGCAAGGAGACGGCCATGGAGATGGGAATCGGTGAGGAGGGCGGACGGAATCCTGCATAAACGCGTGTTAACAGAGATTCCTGGGATTTCTTTGATCCTGAAATGACAAGCATAAACATAAGCCGCTTTTGTAAATGTTCTGATTATCCTCTAACACACGCACACACAATAGATTGTGAGGACACAACCTTTTTTGCGTAATCCCTGTGACAATATGATTGGCAGCTACAACATCAGCCAAGGTGTCAATCAGTGCTCCTGGTCGTCCCGCCAACCTCTAATACTGGCCTCAAGTTGGGAGCACAGGTTAGCTATAGTCACATTTACGATGGCTGAGGCCATAACATGTTGGAGCTGATGCCTGCAGAGCAGACATGGCATCTGTAAAGCTGAAGTTTACTGGGTTGCGGGGGTATGCTAGAGCCTATCCCAGTTGACCTTGGGCGAGAGGCAAGGTACACCCTGGACCGGTCACCACACTCCTGACATCCAAGTGTACACAAAGGAAGTGTACAAAAATTGAAAAAAAATTTTAATGTAAAATTTACAAAAATTAGAAATAAAAGTCAGAAAATCTGAAACAAATTTACAAAAAATGGAAACACATTTAGAAAAAGTTGAAAATTTGAACATAATTTCAAGAAATTAAAAACAAAAATTGAAATTACCCATATTTTTAAAAATGACCTATTTATCTGGCTTACATCCATGCCCATATAAGAAAGTCTGTCCCTCTGTGATGTCACAAAGGGGCAGTTTTACCACGCCTTCTGAAACCGAACCTTTTGAGCCATCCCAAACTTCTTCGCCAACATCATTATCTGAAACTTTGGCATGGTTTAACACGAGAATACAACATTCTAACAACATTCATGGGTCAAAAATGAATCTGAATGAAAAGCTGATGCCTGCAGAGCAGACATGGCATCTGTAGAGCTGAAGTTTACCGTGGACTTTAAAGCAACGCATTCCATAGCAAAATAGCCTGTCCTCACCAGGGTTGCGGGGGTATGCTCGAGCCTATCCCAGGTGACCTTGAGCGAGAGGCAGGGTGCACCCTGGACCGGTCACCACACTCCTGACATCCATGTGTACATAAATGAAGTGTACAAAAATTGAAATTTTTTATTTAAAATTTACAAAAATTGGAAATAAAAGTCTGAAAATCCGAAAAACAAGTGTACAAGTGTACAAAAAATGGAAAAACATTTAGAAAAAGTAGAAAATAATTTTAAGAAATTAAAAACACCCATATTTTTAAAAATGGCCTATTTATCTGGCTTACATCCATGCCCATATAAGGAAGTCTACCCCTCTGTGATGTCACAAAGTGGCAGTTTTACCACGCCTTCTGAAACCAAACCTTTTGAGCCATTCCAAACTTCTTCGCCAACATCATTATCTGAAACTTTGGCATGGTTTAACATGAGAATACAATATTCTATGTCTATGTTTTATGTTATTAAAATTAAAAAATTGGAAATAAAAGTCAGAAAATCTGAAACAAATGTACAAAAATGGAAAAAAAACATTTAGAAAAAGTAGAAAATAATTTCAAGAAATTAAAAACAAAAATTTAAAATACCCATATTTTTAAAAATGACCTATTTATCTGGCTTACATCCATGCCCATATAAGGAAGTCTGCCCCTCTGTGATGTCACAAAGGGGCAGTTTTACCACGCCTTTTGAAACCGAGCCTTTTGAGCCATCCCAAACTTCTTTCAGGACTCACTTCGAAATGCGTAAAAGTCATTATCTGAAACTTTGGCATGGTTTAACACGAGAATACAACATTCTAACAACATTTATAGGTCAAAAAAGTGGAAAAAGCATAATAGGTCCCCTTTAAACAATGCTTCTGGGTGTAGAATTGCCTTTTTGTAGAGTTTTATTAGAGTAGACCTTGTGCCAGTGTGGTCAGGTTCTAGTCATTTGCCAGATGCAGTTTGTAGTCCAGGAACTGTTGGTGTCTTTTTTTTTTTTACCTTTGACCATGTACGTATGGTCAATTGCTGTTGTTCCAGTTGTTTAAGGTTAATTGATGTGAAGCAGCGGTCAAAGTTGAGGCGACTTCAGGCGAGTTCCAAAGGCATCCCTCATTTGAGGGTACTTAAAAAAAAAATCAGTCACCATGTTGTCACTTTAATGTGTCATAAGTACAATTTTCAATTTCCTCATCTATGGTTGTCATCACACTTTTCTGACGATCCGTGAAACTGTCCTGCCACACAACCAAAAGCGGTCCAAAACCTTATTCCTGTGACCAAAAACGACAACATAGTCGTCTCTCTGACTTGAGGGAAACGATTGTCTTTTCTTCGGCAAGTTTGAAGTATTGCAAAAGGTTGCAGCACCAACCTGTGATGTAACTCAGCAACACTTTGTCTGCGTCTTCTTAAGAGTCTGTAGGCCTCCGTGCTCGTCTCCTGAGGAGCATCCAGGCCCTGAAGATGGAGCTCAGCGCTCCTGACTGCCCTGATGAGTTTGCGTGTCCCATCACCAGGGAGCTGATGAAGGATCCCGTCATCGCCGCAGGTGACAGCATCCTACATGTCTTACTCACTAGCGGCTTTTCATGTCGCAATAACACGCGTCTGCTCCCTAGATGGCTTTTCCTATGAACGGGAGTCCATCGAGAGCTGGATCAGAGGAAAGAACAGAAGCAGTCCGATGACAAACCTTCCCCTGCAGACCACGCTGCTCACGCCAAACAGAGCACTGAAGATGGCCATCAGTCGATGGAGGTGTGGCCACCCGTGACGTCTCATCATGAGAATCGCACCTAGGTCTTTACGATCTCGTGACTGTCTAGCCTATATGCTAACCACTTGTCCACGGTGCGGCCTATTACTTTCATATTTTTGTGAATTTGTAAAATTGCAAAAATTATGGGATCTTGTGCGATCAAAACATGACAATATTTCTCATTTCGATGTGACACTGTAAATCTTGCAATCCTACCTATCTTGGTGTTCCCAGCATTCCCAGTGTCAAAGGAGAAGCTGTGTAATTTACAATACATTTGATCAAACATACATCATATTTGTCAGATTTAAATACAATAACAGCACATGACTTCTATCAAAATGTGATATGAGCATCTAATTTAAAAAAAACCTTACGCTAAGCATCGTGGGAACTGTAGTTATTTTATTGTAAACAAGAAATTACGGTACGCTACAATCTGCTATTTATCTGACGTATCGTAACATAACAGCAGCTAGAACTGCCATCATTAAAAGTAATGTGAAAATATCATATTCTCTCCTTTTTATGAACCCAATATTGTGTAGTATTGTGGCGTGATACCTCTGCTAAAAAAACTATATATTTTTCCTCTGTATTTTTTCGGTTAATTTATTTCTATCAAGTACCCTGGGCCACAATAAAACAAGCTTCAACTGTTCCCCGGGCCATATGTTGGACACCTCTGCTCTAAAAGAATAACTTTATTCTTATAGTTTGACTTTTTCCTTATATATTTATAATATTATTATAAATAATAATATTTATAATATTATTTTTTTCATTTTTTTTATTTTATTTTTATTTTTTTATATTATTATGAATATTATTAATATTATTTTTCTAGTAAAAAATATTTTTTCTCGATATTACTTCTTTTCGTATGTGTGATACATTTAATATTTGACAGTGAATTGGCGTGATACATGATACATTATATACCAAAAAATGAAAATTGTTTACAAATTGAACAGAAGTTTATAAGTTAGTTAATTAGTTAAATTAACTAATTAACTAACTAATTAAAATAAGAATACCAAATAAAACAAATCACATTCCTTGTATTATTAGCACACCGTTTCTCCTTGTTGTTTTCGGAATAAGTCAAAGTAAACGTATTTGTTGTCCCTCAGCGGGTCTTTTATTTCTCAGCCATGGTTGCCATGGCAGCAGAACTCCTTTTACAGTATGTGATCACGGCTAGTAAAAGCTCACAATACTGGAAAACAATCAAACATGGCATTGAGCAGTTGCATTGGACATCCTTATGAAATTAAGAGCGAATGACACTCCCGATGAGATATAATGTAAACTGCGAAATGTATGCATGCACTTAAACCCAATAAGATACGACAAAACGTTTTAGTAGCTGTGCAAAAATAACTATATAAAATATATTGCTCTTACATCGAAGCCGTTGGTAAATAAATTAATCTAGACAGCAACAACAAGCAGATACACAAGAGACGTTCAAGTCTGTGTTAATGCTGATTTTTCTCCTGTACAAACATATTTAACAAATGTGCTTTTTCCTTTACAACACCTTTTTTAAACATTGTGCATAAAACTGAAAAAAAAAGGATGGAAAAAGTTACATATTTATATATAAAGACACAACAGGAGAAAGCTGGTTGGAACACAGGAATGACCACGTCTTGTTTCTTCTCTCCTAAGGACTAGCCCCGCCCACCGTCAGTGCAAAGTGTCAATCATGTAACAGAAGTTTTCTCCTTGCTTCGTCTACACGTTGGACTCAATAAAGGATCGCTTTGGCTTCATGGACGTGATGTGAAGGGCGGGGTTGGCGCCCTGCTTGGACTTGGCGTCCATGAAGGCGTGCTGCAGCACCGGCTTGGACTCTTTGTAACAGTTGGCAGCTTGGCAGAAGGAGTACTCCTTGGCGTGTTGCATGCCGTTTTGAACGCTACTCATGGCGGCCATGACGGTTGCAGTCGGCGCTCTGTGCTGATCGTGGTAAGAGTTCGCCACTTTGCCATAAAGCGGCTCGCCGTCGACGGGTGGAGCGTCTGAGGCCGTGCGACTGCGAGATGCCGGCTGCTGAAAGCGGGCTGTTTTGTCCGTGACGCCCATGAAGGGTCTGGGTTTGTACTCCGCTGTGGCGCCGCCCTGCTGGGCGTGTTTGGACTTGTCTTTGCAGCGGACATCCGGGCCCAGCTTGCCGCTGTCTGACAGGCTGCTGCTGGAGGCTAAGCTGCTGGTGGAGCTGGACACGCGCATGCCGGCATCCTTGCCGGACTCGGGATGCGGACCAGGACCGGAGCACACGTCCAGAGACGAGGCGGAGTGCGCCGACAGAACCTTTGACGCCTGAGAGGAGTGCAGGCTCTCTCGTCTCGTCTCGTCAGTCGGCGTCGGTAGCGGACTGATGTCGATTCCTGGCCCGGGTTTCAGCATACTTGACATGTGACGGCTAGGCAACGGGCTGGAAGGAGCATACTGGGATTTAGCTCCGCCCCCTGCCTGCATGGCGCTCATGTGTTGGTTGGTCTTGACGATCTGGGCCTGCTTGGTGGGCTGCAGCACCAGACCTTGGGGCGTCATGGCCTCGCGGTGCTCCCGAGGGTAGCGATGAGGAGGAAGCCTGCCGGGGTTGTGATGACTTACGTTGCTGCCGCCGCCTTCAGACGCTCGACTAAACGACCAGCACGCTTCCGCCGTCCGCTCGCCTTTGTCTTCCAGGACGTCTCTTTGGCTCCACTCAGAAGACTCCTCCTGATCTTCATCGTGCTCCTGGTCAGAGTCAGGACCTCCAGAGGCTTGGCTGCAGGCGGCGGCCATTGTGGCTCCTTCCAGGCTTCCTTTGGTCTGAGCGCGCTGCATTTGTTTACACTCGTCCTCCACCCGGGCCAGCAATCGACGGATCTCACGGTTGTTGGGACACAACTTGGCGGCTTCGTGCAAGTCGGCGAGTGCAGCAGAAAACTGCCTGCAGACGAAAGACATTCGTAATTCTTAATAATAAAGTACAATGCTTATAAATATGCATACTATCATACTGTATAGAAAGTATGGTCGCACTTTTTTTACAGGATTTCTTAAGCTTGGCAGTCATTGTGGACAGCAGGGACATCATTTTGTTACACATCAAAACTTCAACATGATCTTATGTTTGAAGCCCACAATTATAAACGTCTTTCAAGTTTTTTTGCACAATAGAAGATACCACGTTTAGTGCAGGCTGCACGGTGGTCAAGTGGTTAGTGCGCAGACCTCACAGCTAGGATACCCGAGTTCAATCCCACCATCTATGCGTGGAGTTTGCATGTTCTCCCCGTGCATGCGTGGGTTTTCTCCGGGTACTCCGTTTATTATTGTATTATTGTATTATTGAGTGTACTAAAACGCTCCATTGAAGTATTATTGTATTATTGAGTGTACTAAAACGCTCCAAAGGAAGCATGGAGGAGTGTAGTGTGCAGGTTACGCATTGAAGTAAAAATTTAACGCATGCACATGCGCATGTACATAGTTCATTTTGAAATGTGCAAATTGTGAATAGTTCACAGTAAAAAAAAAATCATGTAAAACAACATTTTTGTCAAAGTGTAAGGCGGGGTACACCCTGGACTGGTGGCCAGCCAATCACAGGGCACATATAGACAAACAACCATTCACACTCACATTCATACCTATGGACAATTTGGAGTCGCTAATTAACCTAGCATGTTTTTTGGAATGTGGGAGGAAACCGGAGTACCCGGAGAAAACCCACGCTTTCACGGGGAGAACATGCAAACTCCACACAGAGATGGCCGAGGGTGGGATTGAAGTCGGGTCTCTTAGCTGTGAGGTCTGCGTGCTAACCACTCGACCTCCGTGCAGCTGATTACTAATTACTAGAGACCGAAAAAAGGGTAAAAATAAACTTTTTTAGCTGATGAAAAATGATAGTTGAATCTTTCTTTTGGTATATACCATGTACCAGGCACCATGTACCAGGTACCAGGTACCAGGTACCAGGTACCAGGTACCAGGTCCCAGGTCCCAGGTACCAAACTCCTCCAAGCATGACTTTATGGACCTTTCTTTAACAATTGGAGCTGACTGATATCATTAAGCCTGTACAGTACACAGTATCTGTTTATATATATATACATATATATATATATATATATATATATATATTTTATAGGAATCTATCATTTAAAACATTTACCTGCTGCTCCTTTTAGCTCGTGCCCGAGCGTAGTAGGCCTCATAGGATTTTGGTTTGAGCTCCAGTGCTTTTGATGCAAACTCCTCGGCCATCCCAAAGTCCTACGACAAGCAGAAACAAAGTATTATATATTAAATATTATATTATCTATTGTTTAGTGCAAAAACCTTTCATGGCATAAATACTAATATAAAACTCCAGCAGCAACTCACGTTGGTTTTTCTGCGACAGCGGGAGAGATTGAGGTACAGAGAGACCCTCAGGTCTTTGAATGCCTTCAGGTCATCGCCAAATCCCTCCCTGGGAAACTTCCTCAAAGCGTACTGGTACCTCTGAGCCGCCTCCTTCATCTTGCCTTTCTGGAGGACACATGAAGGGTGAAACATGAGGAGGAGGAAACGGCCAAATAGTCTCATGGTGGCTGCTCTCTAGATCATCTCAGCACTCGTGCATCACACACAACATATGCAGTCTACGGCTCCACTCGTGCTATAAAGTATGGTCATAAAACTAAAAAAATGTTTTTCTCTGTTCGCTGCTTAACTTCTTTTTACACTTGAGTGATGTATGTGAATTGCATCTATGAGTCCAACATTCAACATTTGCCATTAAAATTAGGAGAGTTCACAAATTAGCCATTGTTTTCATATTGTACCATTTCAATGGTTCACTTCTTTTTACACTTGCAAGAGAAAAATAGGTTTGAATATTTTAACCTTTCATTGGAAACACCGGTTCACTTCTTTTTACACTTATTTGGCAATGTTTGAATATTTTAACCTAGTTTTTTTAACCCATCCGTTTAACCCAATATAAGTAAAAATGACTAAAACTGTAGTTTTACAAGAATATGTGGTAATGGTAATGGTAATGGTAATGGTAATGGTAATGGTAATGGTTTTATTTCATTTGAACATGCATCAGATTACAATTGAATGCATCACATAATCAGTTCACAGTTCCACATGTCCAAAAGGAGTAGGAAGACGCAAAGCTTATTAAATCCTACCCCTCCATCTGGCACTTTTACAATCAGTAACTGTTACATTTGTTCACTTCCTGCTTTCCTAATATAGTTTAAGTTGTTTTTTGTTTTTATTTTATTTTTGATTTGTTCACTTCCTGCTTTCCTAATATAGTTTAAGTTGTTTTTTGTTTTTATTTTATTTTTGATTTGTTCACTTCCTGCTTTCCTAATATAGTTTAAGTTGTTTTTTGTTTTTATTTTATTTTTGATTTGTTCACTTCCTGCTTTCCTAATATAGTTTAAGTTGTTTTTTGTTTTTATTTTATTTTTAATTTGTTCACTTCCTGCTTTCCTAATATAGTTTAAGTTTATTTATTTATAAAAATATATATATATATATATATTTTTGTCACATACCGAAGTACGAGGTGATATGACCATACAAAGACATAATGTGAAAATATTCTGAGAAAAAAAATGTAATTTTACAAGCATAACGTTATCATATTACAAGGAAAAATGACATAACAAGTTGTAATGTTGAAGAAAATTACTACTACTATGGGAAACAAACAAAGCAACAAATAGATTTGTAATTTTTGAAAAATTAGGTTGTAGAAAACATTATAATGTTATGTCAATAAAGTCAAAATGTTATGAGAATAAAGTCATGATTATGAGAAGAAAATCTACAAGAAGAAAGTTGAAATAGTTGGAAAAAAACGGCAGAAATTAAACTAAAATTTTGTATATTAACAACTTGGTCTAATATTTTAAGCTTTGATTTGAAATATGAGTTAACTTCTTTTTAAGCTATATATAAAAACGCCTTTAAATGCTGATGCTGATATTTCTACTAACACAGAAACACATGTAGACACTTGCAACATAAATAAATCTCTAAATAAATTATTGTTTACATTTCAAATGCATCATAAACAGCAACACATTTACCAGTAAACTTGAACCTTTCTGTTAGTGAAAAGCCAAAGCATCCGTGGGAATATTTCCATCCAGTACGGTATGTTTTCATGCAAAACAGGAAACGGCTTCTCCAACTGTACCTTGTAAAGCAGATTCCCTTCCTCCATCAACTTCTGCAGCAGGATGATGAGGATATCAGGCTTGGAGGTCGCCATGGCCCAAGCGGCGTTCCCTGCGGACGGAAGGAGACGTTAGTTCGCAAACGCCACACGGCCTGCAGGGTCGTCACAATGTATTTTCTCTGCAAGCTGACACGAGGCAAAGTTACCTAAAGATTGTACCTGATCGATCGTAAGGAGACGTTCTGTGGCCTTAGTATAGCGACGGCGGGATGACAAAGAGTTAGCAGGAGGGGAAGAGAAGAAAGAGGTCATGCTTGAGAAAAAAGGAGTCATTTATTGTGAAAGGAAAACACGGAGCTTGAAAGGTTCTGCAGATAAGATAGCTGCCATGTATGTCATTAAGGTGATAAGTCCTGGTCTAAACTTAGCTGAGCAGCACATGAGACAGTAAAGGAAGCACACACACACACACACACACACACACACACACACAGACACAGTGTTTTTCCACAGTATTCCACTAAATTAGAATCTACTTTCTGTGAAAGCCATGAGCTTTTATTTTCACTTTCTCTGGCAAACACACGCACTCACATTCTCAAGGCTGGAGTTGCTGTGTGTTCATTTTGAATTCTCCACAAAAAGAACTTAACTCATATTATTAAAATATTAGACCAAGTCATTAATATACAAATGTTAAATTACTACTTTTTGTTTCATTTATGCCGTTTTTTTTCCAACTAGTTTTGTAGGTTTTCTTCTCATAATCATGACTTTATTCTAATAACATTTTGACTTTATTGACATAAAATTGTTTAATAATGTTTTCTGCAATCTGATTTTCCAAAAATTACAAATGTTATTTGTTGTTTCCCATAGTAGTAGTAATTTTTTTAAATATTACAACTTGTGATGTTGTTTTTCCTCGTAATATGATAACGTTATGCTTGTAAAATTACATATACAATAGTTTTACATTATGTCCATTGTATGGTCATATCACCTAGTACTTCGGTATGTGCCAAAAAAAAATAATATATATATATATATATATATAACTATATATATATATATATATATATATATATATATATATTTTTTTTTTTACATAAATAAATAAAAACAAAAACTTAAACTATACATACTATACTACTATTACTATATACTAACTATTTGAGTTCGGTATGTTCCAAAAAAAAATTACATATATAAAATATATATATATAATTATATATATTAATATTATTTTATATATTATTTTATATTAATATATATATATATATTTTACATAAATAAATAAAATAAAAAACTTCAACTATACATACTATACTACTATTACTATATACTAACTATTTGAGTTCGGTATGTTCCCCCAAAAAAATTATATAAAAAATATATATATATATTAATATTATTTTATATATTATTTTATATTAATATATATATATATATATATATTTTACATAAATAAATAAAAACAAAAACTTCAACTATACATACTATACTACTATTACTATATACTAACTATTTGAGTTCGGTATGTTCCAAAAAAAAATATTTATATATATAATATATATTTATAAAAAAAAAAAATATATATATATATATATATTTTTAAATAAATAAATAAAAACAAAAACTTCAACTATACATACTATACTACTATTACTATATACTAACTATTTGAGTATGCAGTGTGTCTACAATGGCAGTATGCCATTTTGGAGTATGCGGGGAAGTTACTGCATTAGCCAGAAATGTTGAGTATGTATCATCAGCTTACTACTCACACTCAAATTACCCAGGATGCAACACGACAGGACGTCACGTCAAAAAAAAAAAAAAAAGTTGTCTGAACACTGAGCAGCAGGATGGACCAAACGGCGGTGTCAAGCAGGATATATTGCGAGTCGGTTCGCTTCTTGTTTTCAAAGTAAAAGCAGTGATTTATCACTATTGTTTTTGTATGAGAAAAGTAAGGGGGTGTTTTATTTTGTGAAAATAAAATAACTGTGTGCGTTGCTCATTTCAATTTTGCCAAATTTATCCGAACAAACAACACAAAGAAATGACATGAAAACTAAGTAACGCCCAAACTAAAGACCAACCTGTAATGCAGAACATGACATAAATCACTGCTGATGCGATATCACACCTCAGAATCACTCACATGCAATTTTTCTTATGAATTATATTGCATTTTTAGCACAAAGTGTTGATTTGTTAAATGCATCCAGTATAGCAACACAGCAGAAGAAGCATCATGTGGTCATTACGACATGAGTTGGAGGGAAACAGCTAATATCGGTTTGAGTTGATGCATAATACAAAATATGAATATGGAAGAAAGTCAATATCTAACATCTTTAGTTAGAACCGTGATGTGAATATTAAACAATATATTTCCCAACAACCAAGGCGGTTTCAACAGACTTATACATGCAAACCAACAGGTGGTGCAAAATCGGAGGTTTTCTTCCTGTCACTCACATCACATATCTCCATGTCACTACATGGAGAGATGCGGCCACTCAAAAAAAATGCTCAAGGATCGGACAGGAGTTATGATTCTATGATTTGCTTAACTACATGTTTATATATGATATATACGTATGTATGTATATATATATGATATTATGTAATACATGCATAAACTGCCACATATTTGAGAACAACATACCCAGTTTGGCCCCTTTCTTCAGCAGCGTGACCACTACCGAGGTGTTCCGACAGCCGATGGCTCGGTCCAGGGGCCTCATCCCGCTGTAGTCCACGTGCTCCACCACCGCGCCTTTTTCCACCAAATACTGAACCTGAAGGCGGCGCACAAGTTAAGCATTGCACCAGATGTCCTAAGCTGGCCTACTATTTGCTCAATAATGGCTCAGAACGGGAGTCGTGCGTATCACGTACAATCTCAGCATCTCCAAAGAAAGCAGCCAGGTCCAGCGGAGTTCGTCCATTTTTATCCGTGTGGTCGATGACCGAGCCTTTCTCCACCAAAAGCTGCACGACGTTCTTTTGTCCTTTTAAACACGCCCAGCTGAGGCCCGTCAGCCCCTCCTTGTCCATGGAAGTCAACGATGCACCTTTGCCACACAAACATTACAATGAACACAAATGAAAATGAAACTGATGACGGAGATTCAGAGTTAGCCCCCCCCCCCGCAATACTCTTCCCTATATAGCCGCTTTGGGGTGTTGCGTAGTTGGAGCTCACCTTTCGAGAGAAGAAACTCAACAGTGGTTAGGTGACCCTCGCAGGCTGCCACCATCAGCAATGTTCTTCCCTGTTTGTCACTGATGTTGACGTCTGCACCGTGCTGCAACAGCAGCTCCGCAATCTATGGTAATGGTAATTGTAATGGTTTGATTTCATTTGAATGCATCATGCATTTGAATGCATCACATAATCAGTTCACAGTTCCACATGTCCAAAAGGAGTAGGAAGAAGCAAAGCTTATTAAATCCTACCCCTCCATCTGGTACTTTTAAATCAGTAACTGTTACATTTGTTCACTTCCTGCTTTCCATAATACATTTTTTTTTTTTTTTAAATCAAGTACCTCGTACTGAAGTACGAGGTGATATGAGCATCCAATGACATAATGGGTACCATAGTAAGTGTCAATATAGTGATATGTATAGCACATCATGACTGGTTCAAGACTCTTCATCCTTGTATTTAGCAAACATCAACTGCTTGTATTGTTTCTTGAATTGCCTCATCGTTGTGCATTGTTTGAGGGTCTTACTCAATCCATTCCATAGTTTGATTCCACATACTGAAATGCTATGGCTTTTTAACGTAGTCCTAGCATAGAAGTGTTTCAAATGTACTTCTTCCCTGAGATCATATTTCTCCTCTCTTGTAGAGAAGTATTGGATGACATTTTTAGCTAATTGGTTATTTTTAGCCTTATGCATTATTTTAGCTGTTTGAAGATGAACTATATCAGCAAGTTGAAGTATTTGTGATTTTCGAAATAAGGAGTTAGTATGTTCTCTGTTAGGCGGCATTATGAATTATCCTTACTGACCTTTTTTTGCAGTACATTTAGCGAGTGAAGATTGCTTTTATAGTTATTAGCCCATATTTCCACACAATAAGTAAGATAAAGATAAAGCAATAAAGAGTATGGAGTGATTTCTGATTGAGAACAAATTTTGCTTTGTTCAATATTGAAATATTTCTGGCCACCTTATGTTGTATATTTGTAATATGAGGTTTCTAGATCATATTTTCATCTATTATGATCCCCAAAAATTTATTTTCCTTCACACTTTCAATGTCTACACCGTCAATTTGCGTGTCCTTTCTGCTTTTAGCAAACAGCATGATTTTAGTTTTACTTAAGTTCAAGGACAATCTATGAGATAGAAGATGCGGACAACCCTTCATTTTTATAGCACAGACATAAACACCTCAGTCTCATGGAACACAGTGTGAGTACTAACAAAACATAACATATATTTGCACAAGATTGAGCATTTTCTTCTTACTTAGCAGTTGCCGTGGAGACGTGTTTGCAAAGCACATCTCACCTGCCAGTGTCCCTGCCTGACGGCACAGAATAGAGGAGACACCCCCCGCCGGTTGACCTGCTGCACCATTACTCCCTGCTCCAGCAGAAAGCTGCACACGTCCATCTTCCCTCGGCCGGCTGCTGCTGTCAATGCTAAGGAGCATACAGAGGACACAGCAGCCTGATTATTAAACACCTTCTAATATGTGAACGCATGGCCGGCACTTTGAGAAAGATAAAGAAATAACAAAGAAATTGGTGTCTGGAGGCCTCATCTTGGTCAAAAAGTGTCTTCAGAGTGATATTTTTCCATTTAATTTGTCATTTATATTCATTTTACATTATTGTCTGTTTGTTTGTGTTCCAGGCGGCACGGTGGTCGAGTGGTTAGCACGCAGACCTCACAGCGAGGAGCCCAGGGTTCAATTCCACCCTCGGCCATCTCTGTGTGGAGTTTGCATGTTCTCCCCGTGCATGCGTGGGTTTTCTCCGGGTACTCCGGTTTCCTCCCACATTCCAAAAACATGCTAGGTTAATTAGCGACTCCAAATCGTCCATAGGTATGAATGTGAGTGTGAATGGTTGTTTGTCTATATGTGCACTCTGATTGGCTGGCCTGCTTCTCGCCTGAAGACAGCTGGGATAGGCTCCAACATACCCTGCGACCCTCATGAGGACAAGAAAATGAATAAATTAATGAATTTTTACTGCAGTTTTATACGTATTAAAACGCTCCAAAGGAAGCATGGAGGAGTGTAGTGTGCAAGGTTACGCATTGAAGTAAAATTTTAAAGTGCAAATTGTGAATAGTTCACTGTAAAATAAAAAAAAAATCATGTAAAACAATGTTTTTGTCAAAGTGTAACTTATTTTTGTTCATTCATTCATTCATTCATTTTTCGCCTGATGACAGCTGGGATAGGCTCCAGCACCCATCGCGACCCTGGTGAAGAAAAAGCAGTAGAAAATGAATGAATGAATGAATGTTTGTGTTCCATTTTTGGGCGTCTGGAAAGGATCAAGGTCATTTATATGATTTCTTATTTGAAAATTTGATTCCGTTTTCGTACAATTCAGTTTGACGGACATTTTGGAATGGCTAAATAATGAAAACCAAAGTACCGCTATGCTTCCAGTATCACATACTGTACATATATTATGCCGTGAATCAAGCAAGCCTTAAAAAGAAAAAGGTGCTTTCATGTTTTGGCACTTTTAAATGTATAATTGATAATTCAAAAGCTATTTTAAACAGCATTAGTCCTACATGGCCATAACTGTGGAAGATGAAAGGATGAATAAATAAGCTGTTAAAAAGTGTAACATAAGCACAGTGACATGCACAGCTGTTCATTGTCTGCACACTGACGACATTAATGGTCATGGACAGTTAAGAAAGTCCAACTCCAGATCCAAGCACGCAATTGAAATATGAGGAAAGATTTGTGAATTCCTAGTTGCAATAGAATCCATCAGAACATCTGCATCGGTCTGCAGCATTACAGGTGTGTTGGTACGTGTACGCTGTCTTCGCTTGAATAGAGACTCTCCTCTCTAAGAGAATACCGATGCTGCTGACTGATATCACCCTCCCTTCCTCAGAGACAAAGCATCCCCTAAGATTCCATCTGCTCCGAGTATGAATATCCTCACACTCATTAGAGCACAGACCAATGACTGAGCAGCTTGGGAACGCTGCCATCTGCACCTGGGATGGCGCAAGACATTTTCATGAAGCGCTTGTGGACGTTTGGGAGGGGACGACAATTTTATTTTTAGAAGATGTCAAGCTCATCACCGCAGGTAGAAAGAAGAAGAATATAACGCTCAACTTTCACAAGCTAATGACATCCTTTTTTTGGTTAAACTGTGGGTTAATTAGGCACTCAATTCAAATTGTATCGATTGTGAGTCAGCAAAAGCAAAACACAGACTAGTTTGATACTTTATTATATGATAGCCGAACCTGGGGAGACAGAGACTCCATCGCTGCCCCCACCCTCTGGAACTCTTTGCCCCATTCACTCCGTGCTTGCCCTGACCTTCCCAATTAAAAAAAAAAACTAAAAACCCACCTCTTTAAATCTGTTTTTAATTTTTTTAACTTTTTATATCTGACTGCTGTGCCCTGCCCCGCTTTTTCTCATGTGTATTAACAAATGAATGTTGTATTTTAATGTATTTTTTACTCTGTCTTTGAGTATTTTGAAAAGTGCTATACAAATAAAATGTATTATTATTATTATTATTATTATTATTATTATTATTATTATAGCCAAGACAGTGTATGAAAACCAGGGCAATATTAATTCATTCACTCATTCATTTTCTACCGCTTATCCTCACGAGGGTCACAGGGGGATGCTGGAGCCTATCCCAGCTGTCTTCGGGCAAGAGGCGGGGTACACCCTGGATTGGTCACCAGCCAATCACAGGGCACATATAGACAAACAACCATTCACAATCACATTCATACCTATGGACAATTTGGAGTCACCAATTAACCTAGCATGTTTTTGGAATGTGGGAGGAAACCGGAGTACCCGGAGAAAAGAACATGCAAACTCCACACAGAGATGGCCGAGGGTGGAATTGAACTCAGGTCTCCTCGCTGTGAGGACCAGGGCAACATTTCTGCAAAATTTTAGTCAAAAAAAAGAATCATAGAAAAACTGGATCGCAGGTTTATCTACCTCTGCATGCGCTTTAAAATGTTGCACCTCAGATGTTGTTTAAAACGGTATTAATGCTGGCTGAGCAACACTAGTCTTTTGTGCAATACACTTGTGAATGAATGTCAAATGGAGCTACATTTTCCTTTTCACTTTCTCATGCAGTCCATATCATCATTAAAGTTAAAAAATACATTGTTGTACATTTTTTTAATTTTGTAAAAATTCTTTGTGACTCGCCTTCCGTAAGTTGGGCCACTTCTCGCTATGTGACTGTTTATTTCTATTATGAAAGGTGCTGGTTATCATTGATAAATGGCGGATAGAAATGACGGCATTGACTTTAAAAGACATCCAGGTCATGTAAGATTAATTGTGTCGCGCTTGAACGCAGCACTAAGCACCTACACTAGTCAAACCAACCACACTTTAGCTGTCAGACGTACCCAAGCGTGGTGAGCGCACCCTAAAACACTGGCTAAAAAAAAGTAAACATGTGGTCGCATCCTTATTCGGAATCACATTACCAGGAGCCTGAATTCATCACAGGCAAATCACTGGGAAGATTAAGTGCCAATCTCAATCATGCAAATACGCTTTTCCAGCAGTAGCTTTCAATTTCTGCAAATTGCACTGCTATTTTCCAAGGGTATAAAAAGTGTCCTTCTGTGGAAATAAGGAAATCAGCAAATTTCCTAAAAACATGCAAATTTACATCATCTAAATTTCCCACGAAGCAGGTTAAGAAATGCTGTACCTCAAACAATCTGCATTTGTATTCTATGAGCATGCTTGCTTTGAGTTATTTAATCTAAATAAACAGAGTATGGGACAAAATACACAAAGATCGTGAGGCCTAAAAGTATCCAAAAAAAAAGCATCCAACTCTCAATGAAAAATGGATAATGGCTTTTTTAGCTTTGGGACACTAGAGACAGATCCCTTCCCGGGAATCTTTTATGAATTCATTCATTCATTCACTTTCTACCGCTTTTCCTCACGAGGGTCGCGGGGGGTGCTAGAGCCTATCCCAGCTGTCTTCGGTTGAGAGGCGAGGTGCACCCGGGACTGGTCACCAGCCAATCACAGGGCACATATAGACAAACAACCATTCACACTCACATTCACACCTATGGACAATTTGGAGTTGCCAATTAACCTAGCATGTTTTTGGAATGTGGGAGGAAACCGGAGTACCCGGAGAAAACCACGGGGAACACATGCAAACTCCACACAGAGGGTGGAATTGAACCCTGGTCTGCGCGCTAACCACTCAACCGCCATGCCGCCCAGATGTTAATTTATTACATCATTCATTCATTTTCTACCGCTTTTCCTCACGAGGGTCGCGGGGGGTGCTGGAGCCTATCCCAGCTGTCTTCGGTCGAGAGGCGAGGTGCACCCGGGACTGGTGGCCAGCCAATCACAGGGCACATATAGACAAACAACCATTCACACTCACATTCATACCTATGGACAATTTGGAGTCGCCAATTAACCTAGCATGTTTTTTTGGAATGTGGGAGGAAATCGGAGTACCCGGAGAAAACCCATGCATGCACGGGGAGAACATGCAAACTCCAGGGTGGAATTGAACCCTGGTCTCCTAGCTGTGAGGTCTGTGCGCTAACCACTCAACTGCCGTGCCACCGAGATGTTCATTTATTACATTAAATACTTGAATTTATCTGTATGTAACATTCTCTATAAAATGTTTTTTGAGGTCATATTTTTTTGGGTGGATGAGCATTTCAAGTTTCATCGCAACTTTAAATGACAAAAAAAACAAAAACATGTTTGTTTTCTATGTAAATAATTTCTTGCTCGCTGCCTTGAGCAGACAAAGACGGTCCTGTGGAAGCAAACAACACATTTTGCATCCAAAGAGGAAAACTTTGAAAGAAGAAACAGGCACAGATGTGCAATCCAATCAACCTCACGTCAACAATGGGAGACATCAGGGCCTATTTGCATGGAGATGTAATGCTCTGCTTCATTTTAAACACACAACAAAATAAGGTGCATTTCCAATTGTCTAATGACAACCAATTCACCCCACAGTCCCCACAGACTCTGCCTTAGTAATAATTCATCGATTGACTGTCATATGTGCTTTGCATCCGACTGACAGTTGTGTCACTAAACAATAAAAATCAATTCACAACCCTGCACATCATTTTGTAATACCACAATTCATAACACGTCCATTAGATTTCCTGCGTGTACCTGAAGTACTAAATGTCGTGTGATTCTGTTCTGAATGCAACTTTTCCATAAGGTGCATAGCTGGATAGTTTCTGCAGAGAACATTGACAGCTACCGGACTGGAATATAAATCTGCATAGTAAAAAAGAAAAAAAAAAAAAAAGTACTTTCATATCTCTCAGCGGTAATCATCTGTGGTTGGAAGCATCTGCTCAACATGAGTGTAAAAACAGGATCATTTCTTATATCTCATAGTGACCTTCAACCTGTAATACTCCTTCCAATAAGATGTTTCATTACCTACTAGGCTCGCACACAGAACCTTCCTATTTTCCCTGAATACAGATGGGCTCTGGATGTCTTCTAAATGAGAGCCTGCTGGCAAAAAGATATCTAAGATTGTGGTCGTGGCAAAAACCTGAGAGTTACTTTGTTTCAGCTTAGTGGTGCCCACAGACTTGCAATTTCACTTGTTTGGAGCGGATGCCATTCAGCATCCACTGAGCTAACAGAGATGAGACTGGACTGCGAGACTGCGGCTTTAAGAGGCTCCACCAAGGAGGAATATTTGGGATTCCTTAGTAATAAGGTCTGAAGTGCTTTGGCCATTTAGAAGGAAAAGGCATCCTTTAACTACGTTTCTTCTTGCTCCGGTCCGGTCGCTCCAAGTGCGCATAACAAAAACATCAAGTAACGGCAAATAAAATGTCATGGTACAGGGAAGTTGTAGCCAACAATATTCCTGACACAGAACAAATCTATTTATCATGTAAGGGCATTTAGATCAACAATACTATCTGCCCCAATGGCTGGACGGGACCAAAAAAAAAACTGCAGTGTGGACCACGGATTTCAAACTTGTGCCACAGAGGGCCGAGACACTGCAGGTTTTCTTCCCAGCCATTCACTAAAACAGGTGATTTTAATAATCAATACTTCCTTCAATTTATCAGTTAAATCACCTGCTGGAGAAAATGGCAACCCTGCAGCGTCTCAGCCCTCAGTGGCACATATATGACACTTTAGTAATACATTTAAGTTTTATGGTTTACTTTTCCTGGTTCCGTGGCTCCAGACCCGTACGCTGCACATTATCCACACATTCAATCTGCAACAAGAGCACACCCAATTTTCTTCTGTAATAGGACCCAACCTGATCAGATGAGATTTCACAGAAATATAAGCGTCTGAACATGTTCAATGGGATTTTCCATTTTTAACTTTCATTTGCTGCCAATTGTGCAAATTTGCTTTGACATGACAAGAAGTAATTGGATTTCTATTACCCGGTTTGATTCTTTACATGTTATTATCGGTCATTGATACAATTATTTTTCTTACTTTGCAAGTTATTATTATTATTTGTGAAATGCATCCCGTGGTATCAGAATAAAAGAAGCAGAACATATTAATTCATTACGTAAGATGTGACCTGACATTAGTTTGCTGCATATATCCGTATTGGTTGATATCTGTATCGACAATATTGGATAGCGGTAAGAAAGCCAGTATAGCATCTCTAATTGCTTTATCAGTAAAATATGCACACAAAGATTTGCAAATTCACTAAAGAGTGAACTGTGTCATTTTTTTAAATGACAAAATTGATATTATTATTTGGCTCACGGTGACTTAGAATTTCTGTAGTGACTACAGAAAGGTCTATTTGATTCAGGTAGGCTACAATACTCATCTACTGTAATACTTTGTTTATCGTGGTTAACTGGTTGCTTTGCTTGCAGGCCCATAATAAAGAAGTCTTGAATAAGACCCATGTTGCTGTCAATCTGTTCCGGGGACAGGAAGTGATGTTGGGGGTTCAGAGTAATCAACAATAATTTAAAAAAAAAACCAAAAAAAAACCCACCCGTAGTCCCGGTGAGTTTGTGTTTCTCACTAAATGTTACAGTAACATCGCTGACACCTAGTGACCGTACCAAAAATAAAATACCACATATAATCACATGTTTGAATGCATCTTCTTATATTTATATTGTAATTAATTTAGACATTTTATGATTGAAAATGCCCACCCTTGGCCATCTCTGTGTGACGTTTGCATGTTCTCCCCCTGTGCATGCGTGGGTTTTCTCCGGGTACTCCGGTTTCCTCCCACATTCCAAAAACATGCTAGGTTAATTAGCGACTCCAAATTGTCCATAGGTATGAATGTGAGTGTGAATGGTTGTTTGACTATTATTTGTGCCCTGTGATTGGCTGGCCACCAGTCCAGGGTGTACCTGTACCCTCGTGAGGATAAGCAGTAGAAAATGAATGAATGATTAATTTAATCCAAAAAATATTAAACAATAAATATTAAATCTGCATGTTTTTGAACTAATAATAGGCCGTATTCACCCAAAACTCTAATCTTGTGAGTCGTATGTCATCTTGCGGCGTGGAACAGATGGACGAGTACTTGAACATGTCTAAACTGATGTAAGCCTCCAAACAAACAGCACCGAGACGACAGCGCAGCAGTAATCTGACGGCATACTGGAGAATCATTCCTTAGAGGAAATGCCGTGTTTACCAAACTCTAAGTAGAAACCCACATGACCGCAACAGCAAATGCTTTCACCACAGAGAAGCAGCGCAGAAGAGCCATAAAAAATGCACATACATTTGGTGCGAGACCTTTTGCAAGAGAATGATAAAACACCGTCTGGTGATAAAATGAAGTATGTAACGTAAAAAGATGGATGAAAACATACCTGTCTCTCCCCACAGAGTGTCGTGGCTATCAATTTGCACAGCGTACTCATTATTCACTGCCAGCAAGCCCCTTACAACCTGCCAGGAAGAAACTTTGATTAATGGCAGTACAGTTTCTGCATAAGAGATCAAATAAAACAGCAGGACAGTATGTTAATTTTGTATAAAAATAATGGAGGCATGGGAACAACATGGTCGCCTAACAGATTACCATTAGATAAATTATTTCAACACTTCAGGAGCTATCATGCGGGGTGATGTGAGGGCAGACACACATGTGGGGTCACAGCCTTACTTGTGGAAGTGTTTTCCTGCTAACGAGCACAACTTCTTGACTCAACATGATATAAAAACATAAACAAACGTGCACTGTGAGGTGAGTATCAAGACTCGGAAGGCAAAGCGACACTTTAAAAGCTACTCCAGCAACAAGATGTGCAAAAATTTTGTATGCGTTTAGTATATGTGCGCATGTGTTTCAGGTAGGCTGCATTATGTACTTTGACATGCATTACGGCCCAACCTGTGTGTGCCCCATGCTGGCCGCTGCTATCAAAGCCTGCTGCAGGGCTTTGCTCTTCAAAGCGCAGTCCTCTTGCTGCCCCTCGGCGCTCCATTCCATCTCAAGGAGGTACTGGATAATCTCAGGATGTCCTCGGAGAGCGGCGTGCACAAGAGCACACTGGCCGCTCTTATCGACGTGGTCAACCTGGCAGACACACAAAGTTTGCGTCATGTTTATAACATACAACATATAACATTATGTCGCAACAAGTCATTCATTCATTTTCTATTGCTTATCCTCATGAGGGTTGCAAGGGGTGCTGGAGCCTATCCCAGCTGTCTTCGGTACACCCTGGACTGGTCGCCAGCCAATCACAGGGCACATATAGACAAACAACCATTCACACTCACATTCATACCTATGGACAATTTGGAGTCGCTAATTAACCTAGTGGGCGGCACGGCACGGTGGTCGAGTGGTTAGTGCGCAGACCTCACAGCTAGGAGACCAGGGTTCAATTCCACCCTCGGTCATCTCTGTGTGGAGTTTGCATGTTCTCCCCGTGCATGCGTGGGTTTTCTCCTAGCATTCCAAAAACATGCTAGGTTAATTAGCGACTCCAAATTATCCATAGGTATGAATGTGAGTGTGAATGGTTGTTTGTCTATATGTGCCCTGTGATTGGCTGGCCACCAGTCCAGGGTGTACCCCGCCTCTTGCCTGAAGACAGCTGGGATAGGCTCCAGCACTCCCCGTGAGGAAAAGCGGTAGAAAATGAATGAATGAAAAATTAACCTAGCATGTTTTTGGAATGTAGGAGGAAACCGGAGAAAACCCACGGGGAGAACATGCAAACTCCACACAGAGATAGCCTAGGGTGGAATTGAACTCGGGTCTACTAGCTGTGAGGCCTGCACGCTAACCACTCTCCCACCGTGCAGCCCTCTCAACAAGTCATTAAAAATCAATATTTGTCCACATCCATAATAATATTGGACATCCTGAGTGTAGACCCGCACTGTATCACACCGAGGCGCTGCTTCTAATAGCTAAATGAGTTCACCAAATGTTAGAAACTTGCGCTCACCATGGCCCCCCGCTTGCACAGCATCATGACGAGGCCCAGGTGTCCCGCTGCCGCCGAGTAGCACAAAGGGTTCATACCATTTTCAGACACAACCTCAACGCTGGCGCCAAACTCCATCAGCAAGGACACGATCTCCTGGTGGCCGAGGTGACACTGGACGCAAATGACCGGCGCGTTGTTCAGCACCTCGGTGCGGTAATTGACATTGGCTCCACCCAGCATCAGCAGACGGCTCACCTGGTGAAACGTCACAAGAAAAAAATATAATAATTCTGTCTGAAAAATGAGGGTCTTTTATTTGGGTCATATAATTCAGCCTACATGACGTGTGTGTAAAAAAACACATATAAGAGCGTCTGATGGACTAGAAAGGTTAACTGAAAGTGAAAATAGCGTGAATAAGATTTATGATGTATGTCCATTTTCACAGCTACACATGATGGACAATGTTTTCCTGCACCATCAACCACAGCAAAAAAAAAACATCTTCCATCTTATCTTCAATTCTTTTCTGTTCTCTTGGCATTACTGTGAACATTCTGGTGATCCATCTCTATATTAACACATTGGACAGCAATCTTTGAAGGCAGCGCATTTTAAACCTTTAGCCACCACCATGGTTACAATGTCATTTGTCACGCTGTATAAGGCATATCTTACTGTGTTATATTTTTGTGCATTACTTTTATATCAAATTCCTGTGAAAGTATAAAGGTAAATGTTGAATTACACTAAAGCAAATATCAAGATAGATGTTTTTCTTCTCTAAGATGAATTAAAATCAATAAAGAATAAGACACCGGAATATGAAATAGTGTTAATTTTGTTGCTTCTGAATAGATTTCCAAAGATCAGCCGTACAAGCGGACAGAACAAGGTCACTGTGTAAATATTCCACTGTGAGTGATGTTGCACTCGCGCATAATAACTCACAAATATTTATTCAGCATTACAGAAGTGAACCATGAAGCGAAACACTGACACTGGTGGCAAGCGGGGGGAAAAAAAAATGACAGTTGTTATTTAGCCTGAGGCCAAAATGCATCAATCAGAGATAATGCCTTTCTTGAAGAGGCTAATGTTTCCTCTCAATACAAACAAAACAGGAAAAGTGCATAAGAAATTGAATTGGTTTGAAAGGTTATTGTTCGAACTCATTTCATGCTAAATGTATCATCAAAATGCATAGGTGGAAAGTAGTACAACAAGGGTGCAAATAGTTCTTTTTTCAGCACACTTGAGTTGATTTATATATAACATTGTTTTCCTGGAGTACGCTGTGTTTTTATTTTATTGTTTTTCAGATGTGGTAGCTTTTGATGGAAATTTTTCCCAAATGTTTTCATTCACAGTCTGTCTTATTTTATTCAATATTGCACATAGCAAACTAGTCCGTTTTCCAAAATCAAGCACCCTATGGGATTTTGACTCACTGCATTTTTTTTTAATCGAGTGTGACTGCTAAATAACCCGTCATGGGGCCAAAGAAAGTTACGAGTGTCAACAATTGAACAAAGAAGGTGAGAAACACTATTGAGTTCAACTGGATGTACAGGAAATCTGCAACAAATATAATTTCCATGCATTCATCAATTATAATAATAATAATAATAATAATACATTTTATTTGTATAGCGCTTTTCAAAATACTCAAAGACACTTTACAGAAGAATGAAGTTGAATAAAGCAAGTAAACAGAATAGAAGACACACCAAAATACAATAAATATTCATTGGTTAATACACAGTTAAAACATGAGTAAAAGCGGGGCGGGGCACTATGCATTATACGCATTTTGCATTGTTTTTGTACTTTTTTCTTTTTGGAACAAATTAATACTGAAACTCAAGGTATTTCATGAATATAGTAGAAAAAGAGGATGATAAGCAAAATGCTCCCCAGGTATGCTATACAACTCAGCTGAGAAATTGTAATTAATAAAGCAGATGCCATTTTGCACTGGGGTCAGTTGAGTCATGGGGGGGGGGGTGTCAGCCCTAGAGTTTAATGATGAAAGTTTATGTGCACGTCTCCAAATTTGACCTTTATGCATTCATTGCCCGTGACCGGGGCCTAAAGGCTAATGTTTTTCAGTCTACTTGAATTCCACTGTTTGTCCAATGGTTGTCCATCCAAGCATTTCCTATATATTGCTTGTCCTCATTAGGGTAAGCTGGAGTCTATCCCAGTTGCCTATGAGAGACTGGGTACACGCTCGACTGGTCAATAAATAGAATACCCAATTAACCCAAGGTGCATATTTTCAGAATATGGGAGGAAGGCAGAGTACCCGGAGAAAACCCACGCATGCACAAAGAGAACGTGCAAAGTACACACAGAGCTCAACTACTACAATTACAGCAAATAACTAATATGACCATCTCACCTTCACGTTGGGAGTGTAAAGGTTTCTCAGTGAGGCCAAGGCTGCAGAAAGACCATCAGCGCTGCAGCTGATCCACAAAGCTTGCAGCACACTGGAGGACACGCCCGTTTTTTTACTTAGGCCCTGTCACAAACAAACAAAAAACAAAATGATGAGTACATAAGTAAAGCGTATCACGAGATCTTTGTCTCACTCTCCTTTCTCGACCGACCACAGCCAGAAACAAACACAAAAACAGCAATAATTCCCCAAAAAGGAATGCATTTTAATTAGAAAGAATGTTGAAGAAGCATCCTCCACAGCTTTATACCTTGAAGATGTGTGCCTTGAGAATATGATGTCCCAATTCCATGGTCTGTTGTCGATTCAGTTTCCCTTCTTGACGGGACAGCATGAATGCAATGAGAGCGTGACCAGTCCTGTTCAACACAATAATAAAAGAGCTACTCATTTGTATAAAGAAGAAGAATATACGTAAGACGGTCAAAGAATTGGATGTTATTCAAGGATATAATGAAACCTACATAAACAAACACAAACATGCATTGAGGCATAGAAGTGCAGAAAAGGGCCCCGGTTTTAATTCTTTGAGTGTCATTAAAGGGACATGCATGGTTGGAGATCAATTTGATCGGGTTATAATTCTGTGTATTCAGAAACAGCAGCAGCATACCAGCTTTTATGTGCATATGCATCGCGTCTGCCAAATCTAAAGCCTTTGTTTTGTTTTAATGAATGATTACAATTGTGCTTCACTCTGGTCCGCTTAGGAATCTACTTTGTTAGCGGAGACAAAGCTGAGGACCAAGGGAAAGAAAGTAGAAACACCCGATGAACTGCTATCACATTGACTTTATATAGACTAATGATAAATAATAAACTACTTTCATTTATTCATTCATTTTCTACCGCTTATCCTCACGAGGGTCGCGGGGGGTGCTGGAGCCTATCCCAGCTGTCTTCGGGCAAAAGAGGCGGGGTACACCCTGAACTGGTGGCCAGCCAATCACGGAGCACATATAGACAAACAACCATTCACACTCACATTCATACCTATGGACAATTTGGAGTCGCTAATTAACCTAGCATGTTTTTGGAATGTCAATGTACACTTTGTCAAAGTTATTTTGTTCATTCATTTTTCATTTTCTTATCCTCCCCAAGGTTGCGGGGGGTGCTGGAGCCTATCCCAGCTGTGTGTGTTTGTGTACATGAAATAGCACCCCTATAGTCACGTTTGCATTGGTATTATCCAACATAGTTCATTCATTGATTTTTTTTACCGCTTATCCTCACGAGGGTCGCAGGGGTGCTGGAGCCTATCCCAGCTGTGTGTGTTTGTGTGTGTACATGAAATAGCACCCCTATAGTCATTTTTGCTTTCGTATTATCCAACATAGTTCATTCACTCATTTTCTACTGCTTATCCTCACAAAGGTCGCGGGGGTGCTGGAGCCTATCCCAGCTGTCTTCGGGCGAGAGGCAGGGGTACACTCTGGACTGGTGGCCAGCCAATCACAGGGCACGTACAGACAAACAACCATTCACACTAACATTCATACCTATGGACAATTTGGAGTCGCTAATTAACCTAGCATGTTTTTGGAATGTCAATGTACACTTTGTCAAAGTTATTTTGTTCATTCATTTTTCATTTTCTTATCCTCCCCAAGGTTGCGGGGGGTGCTGGAGCCTATCCCAGCTGTGTGTGTTTGTGTACATGAAATAGCACCCCTATAGTCACGTTTGCATTGGTATTATCCAACATAGTTCATTCATTGATTTTTTTTACCGCTTATCCTCACGAGGGTCGCAGGGGTGCTGGAGCCTATCCCAGCTGTGTGTGTTTGTGTGTGTACATGAAATAGCACCCCTATAGTCATTTTTGCTTTCGTATTATCCAACATAGTTCATTCACTCATTTTCTACTGCTTATCCTCACAAAGGTCGCGGGGGTGCTGGAGCCTATCCCAGCTGTCTTCGGGCGAGAGGCAGGGGTACACTCTGGACTGGTGGCCAGCCAATCACAGGGCACGTACAGACAAACAACCATTCACACTAACATTCATACCTATGGACAATTTGGAGTCGCTAATTAACCTAGCATGTTTTTGGAATGTGGGAGGAAACCGGAGTACCCGGAGAAAACCCACGCATGTACGGGGAGAACATGCAAACTCCACACAGAGATGTCCGAGGGTGGGAACCCAGCTCTCCTAGCCGTGAGGTCTGCGCGCTAACCACTCGACCGCCGTGCAGCCTAATAAACTACTTTTTACATGAAAAATAAAAACTTATGGGATTGGGACTGACCTCGGGTCGCAGAGGAAGTCCGTACTCTCTCCATCCGCCCTCCACACAAGCCACTCTCTGAAGGACGGGTGGCAAAACATGCGCGTCTTGTCACGACGTCTGATGAGGAAGCCTGAGAGCAAGTCCATGCGTTGCTGGAAGTCCTCCCAGTGCAGCTCGCCTTGGATGTTGCAGGCATTAATGGCCTGGAACAGCTGCTCGTCCGTCATGGGGTGCAGCGAGGCCAGTGCCACATTGAGAATAGGCAGCGAGCGCTCAAAGGCCGAGTTTGTCATGAACTTCATGTTGCACTGCAGCTGGTAGAGCTCAGCCAGCGAGACGGGCACAACTTTGTAGCTGGAACTCTTGATTACCAAGTGGCCCCTCTCAAATAGATCCAGGGTGAGTTTGAGATACAGGTAGGAACCCTGGCTGCGGGAGATCAGGTGGCTACTGAGTTTTCCGATGGTGATCGGATCCGCTTTACCATTGAGACTAATGTTGTTCATGATATCCTTGGTGCCGCTAATGCGGTACTGGATATAGGCGTTGAGGTCATTGCTTATCTCTGTATTGTCCACAAAATCATCCAACGAGATCTTGGAGAAGGGCAGAAGACTGGTGATCTCCTATAGGACAAATAAAAAACAGTAAACAAGGAGTTAAAGATAAGATAAGACAAGATATGCCTTTATTCGTGTCCCTCAGTGGGGAAATTTGCATTGCATAGCAGCAAGAGTACAGAATCAGTTAAGCAGTACAAAAATACACAATCTAAAAAAGGTGGTTAGCGCGCAGACCTCACGGCTAGGATGACCAGGGTTCGATTCCACCCTTGGCCATCTCTGTGTGGAGTTTGCATGTTCTCCTCGTGCATGCGTGGGTTTTCTCCCACGTTCCAAAAACATGCTAGGTTAATTGGCGACACCAAATTGTCCATACTAGGTATGAATGTGAGTGTGAATGGTTGTTTGTCTATATGTGCCCTGTGATTGGCTGGCCACCAGTCCAGGGTGTACCCCGCCTCTTGCCCGAAGACAGCTTGGATAGGCTCCAGCACCCCCGCGACCCTCGTGAGGAAAAAGCGGTAGAAATGAATAATAATAATAATAATAATAATAATAATA
Organism: Doryrhamphus excisus; assembly: GCF_037039965.1. NCBI lineage: Eukaryota > Metazoa > Chordata > Actinopteri > Syngnathiformes > Syngnathidae > Doryrhamphus > Doryrhamphus excisus. Next base: position 18,088,402 of record NC_136368.1, read on the forward strand.
TATAATAATAATGTATATATAATAATATAAATATATACACAAAAGGCTATAAAAGGCAAGGAATAAAATGTATGAAATTCCCGTATAAGCTACCAAAATTACTACCAGCTATGAGATATAACAATGTCCGAGAATTTTAAATATGATTTCCCATGGGACCTCAAAATGACGACAAAACATCCTGCACATTTCCATACTATTTCATTATGTCTTCCCAAAGGACACAACCAGACATTCAAGTCTTCAGTCTCGAACAATGCAGTACAGATTTACAATAGTGTGGATTCATGTTTCCTTCAATGAACCACAGATCCCCAAGGCTGCCAGCCCTCTTGCAGCCCCAGACAATTATGTTACCACCACCATGCTGGACTGCAGGAAAACACAATTATCTCTGCAATCACTTTGGGTTGGCAGCTATTTACACAATAACGACTATGCGCTCAGTCATTTTCCAAATCTGGACTGCCATAAAGCTATACACTGACTACTCTAGTACATACACTACAAGCCGAAGTTGCATTTCTATTGAATTGTTGATATGTCATTTACTAAATATGAGCAGTATGCTCACTTTTGTAAACACACGCCATTCCTACAATAAACCCAGACTGCATGCATGGAAGTCGAGCAGTCGAGTCAAGTAAACCACTACACCGTCAGTGACCTATGCAGAACAAAACACTACCTTCCTGGCAGAAGTATCTGGAGTTTCCTCCAGTTCAGTTGTATTCTGCATGGCCAAACAGGCAGACCAGTAAACATCCCAAGGCTACACGTGAAAAGTCAGGCTTTTTTTTGGCTGTGTATGATATCTGAGGAGCATCTTTGAGAGGTGGGTGAGCAAGAATATCGAGCCTTCAGGCTGTTGCAAGTCAAACAAGACTGTCACAAATGTCGATATGAGTAAAAAAAAAAAAAAATGACAGGATGACTGAGAAGCAGGGGACAGAGGATGGATGGAATGGTGGCATGAGGACAAGCAGGAGACCTTTAGCTGCTAAGCAGAGGTCTGATCCCACAGTTCACATTTCAATCTATGTGCTGTGGATTGGAGAAATCAATGCATCTTAATCCTCCAATCGTCTGCCTGTCTGAGGCCAGAGTAACATCGCTCGGCAAGATAACGCATGAACTCATCACACACACATACACGTACAATATATGTGCACAGATATACGTATATGTAGGACTCAACTAAAAATATCAGTCATAATCCACAGAATAGGTGTTGCAGGAGTTGCACACTGAAAAAAAATAGAAATGGATCATTCATGCTTGTGATACGGTATATGCCAGAGCTGAGTCCAGGGGCTATTTTAATCCCAAGCCTAGTTTATTATGGGCCTGTGGGACGTAAAATTAAACACTAAATAAAATTAAACACTAAAAAAATTTAAAAAATTGGCACGATGTAAATATAAGATACAAGTTTAATGAAAAGATTTTTTTTAGCATTTTTTAGCATTGAAAAATATAATATATATATATTTGAATTTTTTTCAAATAAATATATATATATATATATATATATTTTTTAAATGTATGTATACATATATATATATATGTTACAAATGTCAAATTTTTTTCCGTTGCTTACCAGTAAGCTGACTCGGACAGTGACCACCACTTTTAACCAAGGAGGAAACTTGGGTATGATCTTGGTAATAAAGGAGGCAATAGTGTCTCCATAATCTGGTTTATGGAATTCAGCTTCGTTCAGTCCGTCTATCAAGATGATGAGATCCTCCTCTGGAATCTTTCTTTCTGTAACGGTAAAGTACAATGACATTCATATCAAACACATTTTATATGTGACTTTTAAAAAGGCCAAAAGCGACAAATTAAAATATTACACAGCTGTAATAATTTACCTTTACGAAGGTTGCCCAGAGGCTCGAGAACGCCTCTCCGGAAAGCAGCCATCGGGTCTTGGACGCAGGAGCGCAGACTGAGCATGCTCTGAAGGTGAGGCTCTTTCAGCAAGAGTTCCCGATATGCGTTAAGCTGGTGTGCTCGGCACAGCAGGGCGGCGATGCTGTGCACAAACTCCGGTACCAAACAAGTGTAAGTGTTATCTGCTTGGCAGTAGTGATATGCCACAACCTGTAACACAGGTAAAGTGGGGGTTTAGTGAATAGTACACAAAGATATTATTGCGTATCATAGAAGATTTTAGGCATGTGACCGACTATAATAGTGTCTGATTAAAAAACTCTAATAAAAAGAGCAGGTCTATCCCAAATGAGTATAATGCACAGGTGCTCAAATGAGCACAAGGAAAGAAGAAGATGTAGTAAAGACAGACGAGAGATGCCCGGGGAGTAGCACGACTCCTGTCCTGTCCTCCTGTTCTAATTACAGTCCAACCTGGAGGAGCTGACATACTTCCAGGGTTCAGCAGAGGTGGGGGGGGCTGGTCACCTCAACTGGCTTTACCTCAGTTGCCTGCTGCCTATTCATGCGGTGTTGACCGGTTTCCCAATCATCATAGTCTCCAATTCGAAAAAAAAAAAAAAAAGTGAAGACGTACCTTAGCGGCCAGCCGTTTCACAGCCTCTTCCCTACGTCGCTGGATTTCGGGGGTCCCGGGGCAGCTGTTTGTTCTTAATGTGTTGGTAGCACTGGAAGGTGGAGTGGGCTGTGGTGGCTGGCTAAGAGGAAGCTCTGAGCTTGACCCTCCGCCACCTAAATGAGGCAAATAGTTGTTTTCTTTTTTGTAAATGCAACATTCTGCAAATGAGGTAACACTTTAAAAAAAAATTAATTAATTACTTTTAGGGGAAGCACTGGGACTGTTAGATGCAATCTGCCGCATGCGTCCGCCATGGCAGCTCAGTGCCACAAGCCGGGAGATGATAGCCGTCTTCCCGTAACCCACGCTGCCCACCACCACTGCGCCGTGGCTCTCTGTGGACTCGCTGCCCTTCAAGACATCATCCAGCTTCTGGAAAAGCCAATCCCGGCCCACGAACACAGAATCCATGGTGATGCTTGGCACCTCAAACAATAAAGGCTTGAGCATGATGTCCACAGGCTTGTAAGGAGAGAAACGACCTGAAGTTTGAGACAAGAATTAGCGTCATTGTACTTAAAAAGCATTGACATTCTAATTCAGTAATAACACACTGCGGCCACCTTTAGAGTCCTGAGGTGGCCTCCCGCCTGTATTGTGCCAAGGGAGGCGAATGGATGTCCGCAGGGGTGTGTTGCGTTGTTCATCGAGATAACTCAGGTCTTCCAGCTTTGTGGAGCTGGTCGCTATAGACACAGAACAAAAAGAGAAGGAGAGAGCGAGTGAAGCAAACACTCTGGTGTATCTTGATTTGTGCAATTGTAAAAGCGCAAGTACAGAAATAAAAAAATCTACAGCGTGGTTTTATAGCATATTTGTTGTCTCGGAGAGGAGATAAGACGACTTGCGTGGCTTGCTTGCAAGAGTGTGGAAGTAGTAGAACATAGCCCATGTCCAAGTCCTCAACACCGCAGGATGGACGACGGAAAATTTGTTGTATGGGTATACATTTGAAACGATTAATGAATTCAAACTGACCCTTACTGTATATTCAGTAAGTTATCAGAGAGGCGGGGTACACCCTGGACTGGTTGCCAGCCAATCACAGGGCAAACAACCATTCACACTCACATTCATACCTATGGACAATTTGTAGTCGCTAATTAACCTAGCATGTTTTTGGAATGTGGGAGGAAACCGGAGTACCCGGAGAAAACCCACGCATGCACGGGCAGAACATGTAAACTCCACACAGAGATGGCCGAGGATGGAATTGAACCCAGGTCTCCTAGCTGTGAGGTCTGCGCGCTAACCACTCGACCACTGTGCCGCCCGAGCCGACCATAAGAAGACTAAATCTTTTTCAAGAGCCGTTTTGGGGAAAATATTTTTAAAAACCAAATAAAATAAAAAGCTGCACGGTGGAAAGTGGTTTGCATGTGTGCCTCACAGCTAGGAGACCCGAATTCTATTCCACCCTAGGCCGTCTCTGTGTCTCTCCCCGTGCATGCGCGGGTTTTCTCCAGGTACTCCGGTTTCCTCCCACATTCCAAAATCATGCTAGATTAATTAGCGGTATGAATGTGAGTGTGAATGGTTGTTTGTCTATATGTGCCCTGTGATTGGCTGGCCACCAGTCCAGAGTGTACCCCGCCTCTTGTACCAAAGACAGCTGGGATAGGCTCCAGCACCCCCGCGACCCTTGTGAGGATAAGCGGTAGAAAATAAATGAATGAATGAATAAAATAAGACTATATCCATATTTTAATCCTAAAACTGGCACATTACAATGAACAGGCTGTTAAGCTGCTTGATGACTCTGCTTCAACGATCACCATGATCTTATAATTAACCTGACTTGCTAACGACTTTTGAGGTACTTATTTTTGTTACAGAAGTGAATCCAAAAGTCCCAGAACAAAAAGGATCATTGCACGGTTCCTCTGCAGTTCTTGGCGAGCCTCTTTCCATAGCTGACCTCAACGCAACCTTCATGCAATCTTTCTATGTAAAGTGCATCCAATTTAGGCTCTACTTGAAGCTAAAAAAGAAAAAAATGTCTATTTCACCCTGGACTTGTTGTTCTTGATGAATGGTTCTAGCATCAACCCATCGCTTCCTGTACGCGCGTGTTTGCGGATCTGGTTTTGGATAGTGTGCTGTACTCTGCTGTATGTGGCAATTTGTTGTTTTTCTTGATGTTATAAAATTATTATCCTGTCTTGATTGTTACATAGTCAAATCTGACCATTTGAATGCAATCTTATGCTTATCTTATCTTATAGGATTTATTAGTTTTGGGGTTGTGAAAGGATGGGGGATTAGGGATGTTAGAGGAAGTTCTTTTGTCCTGATAGAAATCATATAAAACTACTTTCTTGTGTGAACAAAAAAATAGCGCCCTCATCTCCACACTCGTTTCCTAGTCCCCCCCCCAACCCCCCCCCCCCGCTCCCGAAACAGATCATACGAGGGAAACAATTTGAAGCAGTGCAATGCTTCAGCTAATCCTGTCCCATAACCCATAGCACAGAACAGACCACACACCATCTGTAAGACAAGCAGGCAAATGCCAAATAACGTCATATTAAGTCATAATTCAAAATAAACTATCAGTGTAATAGTTGGGGAATGCGTTTTCTAAGTTCTAAATTAAATATACAACACTACTTCCTGAAAATAAATTAACGAAGAGACAGTTATTCCACATATTTGTCTCTGATCTGAAGATCTGTGCAGATAATAAAAATGTGCATTAATGTGACAAGGTCTGCCTACCATTGGCTGTTCCGTTGTTGAACAATGCAATCACCATGGTGACGCATGTGATCTGTCCTGTTGAAGGGCAGAATCGAAAACCACCAAGTGCCGGTTCTACTTTCTCAAGACATAGACCGCCACAAACACTCGACTCTTCTGGTTCTGTTACTTCCTCCGTGGAATGGCCAACTAATTAAAATGCCAATCCATCAACGAGTGACTAATTGAGGATAATGACATCAATAAACTTTGATGCGGAGTCTAAACCAATAAATAAAAGACTGACTAATAAACAGAATTGACTATTAAAAAAATCACCTGGCTTAATCAAAGTAGTAAAATCCAAATAACTACTTACATCCTGAATCAGAAGCAGGAGTTGTGATGGGAATTCTGGGTTGTTGTTCCCAGCATAAAGTAGAGAAGTGGGGTGCAGCTCCTTAGCTAAATCTCTGGAGAGTGCTCCCAGTGGATGAGCTCACTGAGGCCACAAAAGCAATTGCTGTGCCCGAGTGCTCCCATGCAGGCACACTGACAGCATTCAGCTGCTGAGTGGACGGCTTGGCTGCTCTCTCTCTCTCTAACACTCACAATGGCTAAATGAATGAGACGCTTTGCAATTGTCACCATGCTTATCCCTCATACCACTAACATACTATTACCGACATCCATGCACCGGCAGGAGTGGAAATTGGAATTGATCAATGGTAGAATTAAAAGAAAAATGACAAAAGTAAACATTGTGTGGACATGGTGCAAATGGTCAAAGTCCATTTTAAGAGCAAAAGCCTCGCTTATCCTTTCTGAACTAATGATTTCTGCATAAAAAACATGTTTTTCATTTTGCTAAGTAATCTTGTTCATTAGTCACAATTCCTTAAAAGCCAAAAAATTCCAGCTTGATGACTTCACATCCCTAAAATTCCTTGAAATCGCTTGCACTAGTTGGGGAATGCGTTTTCTAAGTTCTAAGTTAAATATACAACGCTACTTCCTGAAAATAAAATAATGAGGAAACAGTGATTCCACAGATTTGTCTCTGATCTGAAGATCTGTGCAGATAATAAAAAATGTGCATTAATGTGACAAGGTCTGCCAAGGTCTGAAATCACTTGCACTCCTCTACCTTCTTCTTTAAGGATGCCTGACAAAGTGCTCAGACCTGGAGACACAGTTGGTCACTCCATCACCTTCACTTGTCATCTTGAAGGTGTGTTTGGGTTCCTTTTCATGTCGGGACACTACCATGGAGACCGGTTTCACAATATCACAGTACGTTTCACAGTACACGCTTCCCTCAATGACCACATCTCCTCAGAATCAGCAGAACTCGTGCTCAGAACTCAGAAAACGATGCTTGAAGTATATCTCCGGTGTTATCCCTTGAGGAGATATGTTCGTATTGTAATAAAAATGCTTATTGAAATGTACACTACTTGTAAGTTAAAGTAACCTCACAGCAATCTTCTGAAGTTTGTCATGTTCTTCAGATGCTTAGCTGCCACTTGATGACTTTCTAAACCAAAAAAAATCCAATTTCCTGCAGACAGACGGCACAATTTTCATCTCCACAGCACAAATCCATCATCTAGCCTAGCTACCAGACAAATATAACACTGTGTGTATATATTTTTTTATATATTCATACTTATCCAAAACCCATTACATCTGCCTATTAATATTTGCATTAGTTTTGCCATACTTTAATTATATTTATGTATGTTTATAGAGGTTTCATTAAATGTCAATGTGATAGTGTTGGTTGTTTGGAAAAGATGAAACCATCACAATGAATTCCATGACAACGGAAATACATCCCAGCACAATTACACATATACAGTATGTGCATATCTACACCAAATTAAACTTTAGTCACGCTGTAGCAGCAGCTTGATACAATTACTGTGTCCTTAAATACGTCAGACTCACAGATCAGGTGAAGATGACTTCAGTCCTTCTAATAACACCCAGATGTCACTAAATGTTACCGTGTCATCAACTTCTGAGCTTATAAGAAATAACATATTATTGGAAGGATGCAGCCGAACAAAGCATTCTCGCTACACTGAGGACAATAGACCTCGAAAAGAAAAAAAGAAAAGGAAAACCTTGGAGTGAGCCGTACCTCATCCTGAGCAAGACCACAAAAGCTGTGCTGAATAGCTGAATAGCAATGCATGCCACAGACAAAGTGTTATACCATTCCACAGTCATCCTAACCCCGACTGAGTATCAATCTACAACACGCAGCTCACACTAAGATCTCTTAAATATGGGATTCCAGTGGGCAAAAAAACAATATGGCTCCTTAGGCTTAACTCAGATATGTCATTCTAAACACCTATAATTAAGGGAATGCTTAAAAGGGAGTGGAAGACAGGAAAGTCAGTGAATTGTAATAACCTTTGACATGGGAAGTAGAAAATAAGATGTCAAGTCAAGTCGAGTCTCAAAGGGCTTAAAGATGTACTGTTATCATCGTTTTCATTTTACAGAAATACTTTTTAGATTTGGCTTTCGTCACAGAGACATCTGGAGTGTTGTTATTAGAGTATGTACTGTATTAGTGAAGTACCTTCAAAGGCTTAATAAGGTGAAGCGGTTGTTCTCAGACACATTGTCTATACCAAAGAATGTAGCGCTGTTGCCAGATGAAGGACTCAGAACCAAGATCAACTGGAAATTCCCACTCCTTCTCAGTCTGTGTCTTGCATGTTTCCACCCACAGTCCAAAAGCATGTATGTTTGTCAAGTACTCGTAATTGTCCATAAGTGTAAATTCATTCATTTTCTACTGCTTGTCCTCTCGAGGGTTGCGGCGGTGCTGGAGCCTATCCCAGCTGTCTTCGTGCGAGAGGCGGGGTACACCCTGGACTGGTCGCCAGCCAATCACAGGGCACATATAGACAAACAACCATTCACACTCACATTCATACCTATGGACAATTTGGAGTCGCCAATTAACCTAGCATGTTTTTGGAATGTGGGAGGAAACTGGAGTACCCGGAGAAAACCCACGCATGCACGGGCGGAATTGAACCCTGGTCTCCTAGCAGTGAGTTCTGCGTGCTAACCACTCGACCACCGTGCCTCCTCTCTTAATTGTCCATAAGTGTAAATTCATTCATTCATTCATTTTCTACCGCTTGTCCTCTCGAGGGTTGCGGCAGTGCTGGAGCCTATCCCAGCTGTCTTCAGGCGAGAGGCGGGGTACACCCTGGACTGGTGGCCAGCCAATCACAGGGCACATATAGACAAACAACCATTCACACTCACATTCATACCTATGGACAATTTGGAGTCGCCAATATTTCCATCCCTGCCTCTGTTACTACCTCAAAAATATATTTATTTAACATTTATTTAACAACTCAATACACTCAATGTGACGTTTACTCATCTGTATACACCAGTCATTATTTGCACTAAGACCCATTCATCATTGCACTAAAATGAATATATCTGCAATATGTCTACTCCTGTATATGCTCTATATGTATATCTTGGATGTTTTGTATATATCTTGTTAAACTGTCTTTTTTACTCAACTTTTTGTATACTTTTTTAACTTGAACTATTGCACTGAAAGAGAAGCTCTCCAATCTTGTTGTACATCTTGTATAATGAAAATAAAGGCCATTCCATTCCAATTAACCTAGCATGTTTTTGGAATGTGGGAGGAAACCGGAGTACCCGGAGAAAACCCACGCATGCACGGGGAGAACATGCAAACTCCATACAGAGTTAGCAGAGAGTGGAATCGAACTCGGGTCTCCTAGCTGTGTGGCCTGTGCGCTAACCACTCGATCACCGTGCAGCCATAAGTGTAAATGTGAGTACAAATATTATTTTAGTGTGACCGATAAATGGTAGAAAATGATCAAATCAATGAATGATAATTGATACCAGTGCAAGAAATACTAAGGACGTAACAATCCACCCATCAGTTTTCTATACCGCTTATCCTGTGGGCAAGCTGGAGCCTATCCCAGCTGTATAATATCTAATAATATCTAATATAGTATCATGTATAAAATACAACACAAAAGTAAGACTATCTTGAGCAAAGTGTATGAATGAAGCCATCTTCTCTTGTCATTGATTTTCTCCCTACGGGTTCATTGTAAAGCGTAAAATGTGAGGTGTGAATTGTGAAGGTGCCCTAAAGGGCAACGCTGCATAACTATGACATCAGCCCATAAACTCTTGGCACACACACACACACAGAGAAGCATACAAATCCACACGCATGAACTCTTAGATGTTTCCTAGCCTGTTAGCTTTACGAGCCTGTGTGTGTCTCCTCCATGTCAGGGGACATGTAAAAAGGTTCAAGACTCCGGGGGATCACAGAAGACGTGAGTCAAGGACAGCTATATAATTGGAACGTGGGCATCGCTTCAGTCGAACATATTGCGTGCAAAATGTATACACAATAAAGGCTTTGCTCTGTTTCCAAGAACTGTGTCTTTTTTTGTATTGATTTTAGTACAACTTTCCTATGATGCCTCAGGCTGTCTGATGTCAGACTCAGCATCCAGGACCCGGTATGCATTCAGATGACCACTGTGATATTTACACTAAAGCAGTCCTATAATTCCCTTACTTACAGAATCAAACAATTCTCCCACATTCAGCGGACAATAATAACTTCCCAGAGGGTATGAGATCTACTCTCCTTCAGCGGAAGCTACAAAATCATGACGGCCTTTCATAATTTCATTTCTATGGGCTCCTGATACATTCATAGTGTTTAAAAAATATGCTAAAATAGCAAACAAAACTCCCAAGGTCAAATGCAGTAACAACATAAATACTAGGGGTGGGGGAGACCCCTGGGAATGAAGACAGGAGGGGGAGGAATATCAACTGTCACAGCTGCGTGGATATAAGCGTTCAGTCTTAACAGGCACAATTCCAGACAGGAATGCAGAACGGAGCAGTGGCTTGCAGTCAATCAAGACCAACAAATAACAGATGCATAATTATTTACTTTTGTCATATACCACTTTCTTAAATTTCATTCATTCAGTTTCTACCGCTTTTCCTCACGAGGGTCGTGGGGGGTGCTGGAGCCTAGCCCAGCTGTCTTCGGGCGAGAGGCGGAGTACACTTTGGACTGGTCGCCAGCCAATCACAGGACACATAGAGACAAACAACCATTCACACTCACATTCATACCTATGGACAATTTGGAGTGGCTAATTAACCTAGCATGTTTTTGGAATGTGGGAGGAAACCGGAGTACCCGGAGAAAACCCACGCATGCACGGGGAGAACATGCAAACTCCACACAGAGATGGCCAAGGGTGAAATTGAACCCTGGTCTCCTAGCTGTGAGGTCTGCGCGCTAACCACTCGGCCGCCGTGCCGCCTCTCTTAATTGTCCATAAGTGTAAATTCATTCATTCATTTTCTACCGCTTGTCCTCTCGAGGGTTGCGACGGTGCTGGAGCCTATGCAAGCGGTCTTCGGGCGAGAGGCGGGGTACGCCCTGGGCTGGTCGCCAGCCAATCACAGGACACATATAGACAAACAACCATTCACACTCACATTCATACCTATGGACAATTTGTAGTTGCCAATTAACCTAATGGGAGGAAACTGGAGAAAACCCACGCATGCACGGGGAGAACATGCAAACTCCACACAGAGATGGCCGAGGGTGGAATTGAACCCTGGTCTCCCAGCTGTGAGGTCTGCCACTGTACCGCCTTAAACTTGCATAAGAAATTCCCCCATACTGGTTCTGACAGTTGTTTACATTTTAATTGATAGTCAAAACAACGCAATAGATATCTGGATGTAAGGTCGTTAGGCTTCAGTGAAACGTAACATAAAAAAATGATTACCTGCTACAGAGTTGGGCCTCGGCATCATCAGGAGAGAGGATGTCTGTTGGGAGTATTGATTTAGTCCATCTGACATGTGACATGATGATTGTGGCGCTCCGACACCCGCCGCCGATGTTCCACCATGCTGCTGCTGCTGCTGGTCTATCCTGGCAGTGTTGTCCGGCGAAGTGGCAGACGCGCTGTTGGAGTCTTCTTCTGCCACAGGAGAGCAGGTGTCAGCCCGCATAGTCTGCGCCAGGCCATGGCGGCCATTGCCTCTCAGGCTGCCGTCCTTGCTCCACTCCAGACTGGAGCCGCTGCGGTCGTCATTTTCCGAGGAACTGGTGATAGTGGCTGGGAGGCGGATGATAATTTTAGTTTTGCTATTATGGTGACATGCTATCAATTAGTATTATTATTATTATTACAGTTTTGAAACAGTTGACAAAAGAAGGATCCACGAAATAACATTCATTCATTTTCTCCCGCTTTTTCCTCACGAGGGTCACGGGGGTGCTGGGCGAGAGGCACCCTGGGCTGGTGGCCAGCCAATCACAGGGCACATATAGACAAACAACCATTCACACTCACATTCATACCTATGGACAATTTGGAGTCGCCAATTAACCTAGCATGTTTTTGGAATGTGGGAGGAACCCCACGCATGCACGGGGAGAACATGCAAACTCCACACAGAGATGACCGAGGCTGGAATTGAACCCTGGTCCCCTAGCTGTGCTCTCCTAGGTCTGCGCGCGAACCACTTGACCACCGTGCCGCCAAAATAACATTGGTACATTAAATGCAAATACACTGAACATACAGAGAACCACACTGCTGTGTAGTCAGACAAATAATGAACACTAAATTTCCTTAATGAAAAATGAAAATTAACCATCATGTGATCAATTGCTCAATTCTAGGAAACTCTTATTTCCACAGCTGTGTCACAATGAGCAAAACGTATCTGCCTGGAGGAGTTCTACATGTAGCTCAATTTCCCATAGCTGAAATCTACGTATATTATAATCAACATTTGAGTCCAAACAGGTGTTTTGCTCACATGAGAACAAATCCTTTAATCCCCACAAAGGCCACTCCACTATCAAAATGTGCGAGTCGAGAATCGGAGTCATAAAAAGGCAAGGCAAAAATGGTCACACCAACCTTAGAATAATCAAGAAGTTTATGCACAAGTAACTAACCAGCCAATTAATCTTGATATTATGATGCTGCAGTAACACAGTATCAATATCTTCACCATGAAGAACATCTTGTGCGTTTTGTAGAAGAAACCCACTTGAACCAAAAATATATATCAAAGACTCCATAATTCCACCAAGGAGCTTTACCACAATAAAGGCAGATTATTGTGCTTTCAAATTCAGAGTCTTGAGTCAAACATCAAAAGGGCAAAAACCGGTAATCGTAGTCAAGAATCTCACTGGTAGGAACAGCATAGCTTTTGTTTTGTTTTCAAATGTTCCAGTCTTGGTAAGGAGCTCTTTCAGAAATGCTGTAAAAATCCTTTCACAAAATGTATAGATTTTACACAACTGAGTCAGCGGGTACGTTGGAGTACACAGTAAAGAGTATAAATATTACTACTGCGTGTTTCCTCCTGACCGGCAGTCAGTGTTGCCACTGTTGGTGTGTACCGTTATGACAGCATGCATACATTATTTATCAGCTCGCTATGAGTAGCTCTGCGGGACCAGAATGACTGACTCATGCCAATTGCGGTCTTTGAAAATGGAGGACTCTGCAGTATTGAACATTCAACAACTGTTGTGTTATGGCTTTGCAATTTTTTTATTTTTTATTTTTTTTGCAGAATCACCATTCACCACAAAGGAAGACAGGGCTCTATATAAACGATTCTGATTGGTCCATTTCAAGATTTGCAAGGATTGGTTTGCACCGGAATTACGCAGTCTGTGTTTTACCAACACCCAACAAGAACCGCTTTTAAAAAAACACTTGCCCGACGGGAATATCACTGATTGGATTTACTCGCCCCAATTTTGTTTTAACTTGCCCCGGGCCATCGGTACATCGTTATTGTCGAGCCCTGGATGATATAATGCAAAAAGAAAAACAATCACACAAATCAAGGTTCCAATGTGGTTCCTAGTCAGTGGTTTGCTATTGATTTTTTACAACCTAATAACCAGCTAATGTTTAAAATGGGGAAAAAGAAAAACCAAAAATAACAATGACAGGTAGTCAGTGTGTCATTAGGGGCAGTTTTGACTGTCTGGAAAGAAATTGTTGTCATTGCGCATCGCTATGAGACAGACACCTAACTAACGCTATTGAACCGCAGGTCCCACTTTCGGTGTGTACAGTGGTTCATTATCAGAATTTCTAGCATAGTTTTTCTGATACAGGACCACGGGTATTTCACGACTGGGTCAATGTAGTTCATTATAAAAGACATTCCTCACGACTATCTCTTACCTATTATTCCACTGTCCTTACTCTCGAGAGTGGAGCTGGGGCTGGTGATGGTTCCGCAAGGGCTGGCGCGACTGAGAGGGGGGCGGCTTATGGTGCTGTTGAGTGTGGAACATGGGCTGTCAGTGCAGGGCGATGCGGTGCTGCTGGTTAGTGTGGAACAGGGGCTGATACCCTGGCTTGTCATCGAGCACTGGAAAGGAGAGAGTGTTAAGGGTTACAAGAGGAATGCGGAACGGTAAAGTAATATTAGGTTAGACCAGGGGTCGCCATTAAAAGATACATTTTCCTTTCTCTCATCTGCTACTAAACATTACACAGTTTATAAACTTTCAGAAGTGTTTAATCTGACCTGTTCCAGCAACAGAAGTGCAAAGTACATGTGTAGGCCTGCTTTGGAATCATTGTGAACTGATTATGGGATGCATTCAATTGTAATCTGATGCATGTTCAAATGAAAGAAAACCATTACCATTACTTATTTAAACACTGACGTACACATATGTAGGGCATTTTGGGTTTTTCACAGAATTTGTGAAAAAAAACCATAGCCAACTTTAACATGAAAAGTGTCATAATACACACGTGCATATCAGTGCTGTCTGCTCAATACTGTTAATATCACTTGACTCATCACATGAGGGCTAAATTAAAGCTGATGTTTGTTGTTGTTCTGTTGGTCCTGTCCTTTATTGTATTTGTGTATTGAGAGGTATGTATTAAATTTTCTAAATAATTTCCTCTTTATTTATGAATTCAGAGAATACATTCTGATACCAGGACACACTGGTAGCCCCTCACCACTTGCCTTGCTCATCCAGACCTGCTGATATTTTAAAGTCAATGCACTTTTCCATTATCAAATCACAGAGGCTGGTGAAGGGAGCCAGAAAGAAGAGGCTGAAAAGCCGCATGTGTCTGCACAGCCATGTGTTGGTGACCCCTGACCCCTGGGTCCAGTTGGGTTTGATAGGTTAAAAAATAACATTGAATTATTCATTCATTTTCTACTCCTTATTATCACGAGGGTCGCGGTGGAGTTGGAGTACACCCTGGACTGGTCCCCAGCCAATCACAGGGCACATATAGACAAACAACCATTCACACTCACATTCATACCTATGGACAATTTGGAGTCGCCAATTAACCTAGCATGTTTTTTGGAATGTGGGAGGAAACCGGAGTACCCGGAGAAAACCCACGCATGCACGAGGAGAACATGCAAACTCCACACAGAGATGCCCGAGGGTGGAATCGAACTTGGGTCTCCTAGCTTTGTGCAGCCTAAAAAAAATAATAATAATAATAACACAACACAAAATAAATATTTCTATGTGTCCATTCAACTGTGTTATAAAAACGGTTAATATGGACTTTGTGTCAATAGAAATGTCCCCCAAAATATGTCTTGACTCAAGACAAAGTGGTGAGTGGAGGCGTGGTGTAGAAAGAAACAATCACTTTTTCCTACAGCATTAAAAAAAAGCCTCAGCATGCATTTGCTCCAGACAGGGCAAAGCCATAACTAAGGGTGCAAATATATGCAGCCCAATGCAGCAGTGGAGGATGCAGCAATTCAGCATTTATGATTTGATGCAGATGAAAATTAAAAGAGTGATATTTTTGTCTGTTTCAATTGATCTACAATGAATGAAACAGTGTTATCATAGACATTTGTGTGTTTTACTCTTAGAGACAAACTAAAACACTAGAAAGGCATGGATGGCCATGCATATCACAGAGAATCATCAAAAATCCTTGATGCAGTGCCATATGAGTTCTTTTACTAAACCATCAGGTCCCAACATTAAGCTCCAAACCAAACCAAATATAATCAAAATAAAACCACAATCTACACACGACACATCAAGCCAATCATTTTTTTTTGATGACTCATTCTAGTGCTGAACTCATAAGACCTGTCAGTCAAATCTCATTTTGAAGCTAAATTAACAAACGGATAAATGCTGACTGAAAATAATGATGAATAATGATGTTCATTAGTGATTGGTGTGATGTGACAATTGTGTGTGCCTAGAAAAAAAGGGAGGGATAGCACATATCATTTTCTACTATTTCTGGATGTCTTTAGTGTATTCCATCCATCCATCCATTTTCTATATAATGAGAAAATGATAACAACGACAGGAATAATGATAATAATATAATAATAAAAGCACAAATACTGCGGATTTCAGAAAACAACAAATGGAATGATACAACACTGTACAAGAAGCAATGAAGTCCATAAAATAAAATAATAAAAAAAAATCCAAAAATTGTTACAACTATAATGATGAAAATTGTAATATTAATTATGATTATAATACTATGATAGTAATAACAATAATTATGGTAATATGATAAAGATTATAACAATAATGATAATAATGATAATAACAATAATAATATTACAGTGATAATAATAACAGGGGAAAACAAGACAGTGGCACGAACATGATTATATCAGATAGTAAATTCATATAAAGTCATATTTTGATTGATGTAAGAAATGCACTGTAATGTTTCATATATTTGCCCAAATAAAATAATAAAAAAAAATATCCTGACTATGTGACCTTCATGCTAACACTCTGTGCGGCCTAATATTAAAAGTACTCCCTGTCCCTGTTCTATTTGTGAAGCACTGCAGTACACTGGTATTTTACAATGAAATAAGTGTACTTCAATGTATACTTGAGTTTCAGACTCAGTTGTCAAACAATGTCAAATGCATTGGATTCACTATCTTCAAATCTAAAATGAATGAGAAGTACAGGTGGTCCTCGGGTATGAGTTCAATTCCAAGACTGAGATGTGTTTTAGCGTATGCCTAAATTATACCTATATTAACTCCCTGTCACTCACACAGTACCCAGAACACAGGAAGTAGATTAGATCCAAAAATAAAACACTACATAACACAGTAATAAAAACAAAAGCCAAAGAACAATCAACATTCCCATCTCAATAGTAAGACCACTACAAGGATTTGTTGTTATTTGTTTCTGTGGACCTTAGGCTGTACTGTAGTGGAGTGTCTTTGGACATGAGTCCGGACTGTGGCTGCGTCCACAGAGGACAGTGATGAGGTTCGGCCGACAGTAGCCTGTTTTGCTTGAAACTGCTGATCGACCACCTCTTTGGGATTCTTACAACGCCCACGTCGACGTTAGAATATGATCAGCATCCTTAATCATTTAGTGACAGTCTAGCGACTGAGACATGTGGGACCAATATTTAGCACATAGGGTGTTCTTCTGTGGTTTACCACGCTGTAACTCATTCTCAAACAAGTCTTGTGTTTATCAAACTTAAGTTTTTCATTAATTTACAGGAGTGCGTATGTAATCATGGAACGCCTTAACACGGAATGCGGTAATAAAACAGGTTTTCATTTGTTATTTGATAAATGGTTGTTTGGTTCCACTGTATGTTCAAAAGAACATAGATCAGGGGTCTCGAACTTAATTTACCTGGGGGCCACTGGAGCTAGGGTCTGGGTGAGACTGGGCCGCATCAGGTTTTCCAAAAAAAAAAAAAAAAACGCATTTATTAAAAACAGAAAAATGAATAAACTTTGCTTTGATTCCGATTTTCTACAAGAAAAGCTCTGATAAAACATTCCACTGTTCTCAAATATCTTAATTTTTATTTTTCTACACAAAATAATATGAAAAATAAATAAACAAATCAAGAAAAAAGATAATCAATCAATCAGTAATAAATAAATATAATAATAATAATAAAACGGCAAATAATAAAAACTTAAGAAACCACATATAGTTGGTGGGTAGACAAATTATTTTTTTCAGATTAAAATGAACAAAGCATTATTAGAGCCCTGTAGACATGACAAAACACGACTATAGTCACATTTATACTCTTTTTATTTACAACATATTGCGCAACTGCAGGGTCTTGAGACACATGCTAACTCGCAAACTAGAGAGCTAGCGACCTAAACGGTAGCCTTCAAGTTATTTCCTTTCAACTTAAATAGCCCAAAACTTACCACTTCCACACGGATAGGGAGGATAACTATTAACAGTTATTTAACCGTTAACATGAACATTAATAAAACATAATAATTTTTTCTGGGTACATGATACCATACAGCATCCATATCAAACTTGCACGGGCCGCACTAACATTAAACTTTCATATCAAGGCAGGGGCCTCAAACTAGTGTCCTGCGGGCCACATTTGGCCCGCGGGCCGCGTGTTTGAAACCCCCGACATAGATCATCTCATTGTGTTAAAACGTGAATATTGTTTGGCATCGGACCAGGTTTTACTAGGAAACATCCTCTCAGATGTTATGTAAATATACATTAGGTACATACTATAAACAGTTTAGCAAAGTAAATCGTCTTCCATGCTCCAAACATTGCCAGTATAGTTGTTAAAGAGGAGAACGGTGGACTTTGCTTCTCACACAACTCTTCATTACCAAAGCTAAACAAACTGAAGCTCATGACCACCAAACATAACTCTATTTCTGGTACTGGGCTCAGACACTGTTGTTGCATACTCAAGAACCCCTGGGACAGCACTCAAGTTACTGACACACATGCTGTGGAATAGCTGGTACTAGAAGAACGCAACATGCAGATAAATACATCACAAACACGGTTTTTGGGTTAGAAAAAAAGTCAAAAAGTTGGACTTACGTCATCATCATCCAAAAGATAATGCAAAGCAGGGTTAAAAAGAATCAGCCGAAAGTAACAATAATCCAATCCTCTGAAAGCATTGCCACAAGTCCTCCCCTGTCATCCTCTCTATCACTTTATCTTTGTGCTGCAGCATTCGATGCAAAAGGGGAGGAGTTAGCAAAAAATGAAATACCTTCTTTTCATTCTTCTCGTCCATGGGTATGCGCGCCGAACCTGGGATGCCTTCTCCCAGTAAGAAGCCCAGCCTTGTCATCAGTTCCTGAGTGGCGGGGGAAGAGGAGGAGGAGGAGGAGGAGCTTGGCTGTTTCTCTGTTTGCAGCTCTAAAGGACAGAGAGATAGGCTCAACGTTAGAGGTTTGATTCCCTCTCTCCACTGGAAAAACCTGGGCACTGCTTATAAACACCGCGTTGCACCATCCAGCTGAAGAAGAAGAGCAAGTGTTTTTGATTACAAATCCATCAATTCATTTTTTAATACTGGCTGCAACAAATGATAACTTATGTTACAAATATAGTTTGTCCATAATCAGAACAATAAATATGATAGTGGCTTCTCTGTGTGGGTGTAGCTTGAAATGTTTGTTCACAATGTAATCTTTGCCGCGGGAGAGCTTAATGTCAGCTGACTGATGTCATATGACATCTCTAAAATCCAAACCCAAACTACCTATCAATGTAATGAGCACCACTTGTATAGATGGTATTTTTTGAAAAATATTTTTCCAGCACTCACACATGAAACCTCCGAGTATCACTCAGTGGATAGCTGTTTGCTCCAACACTGTGTGCAGTTTTTGGTTTTATTTCATTTGAACATGCATCAGATTACAATTGAATGCATCACATAATCAGTTCACAGTTTCACATGTCCAAAAGGAGTAGGAAGAAGCAAAGCTTATTAAATCCTACCCCTCCATCTGGTACTTTTACAATCAGTAACTGTTACATTTGTTCACTTCCTGCTTTCTATTATACAGTTTAAGTTTTTTTTTGTTTTTTTTTTTGTTTTTTGTTTTTAAATAATGCACCTTGTACCGAAGTACGAGGTGATATGAGCATCCAATGACATAATGGGTACCATAGTAAGTGTCAATATAGTGATATGTATAGCACATCATGACTGGTTCAAGACTCTTCATCCTTGTATTTAGCAAACATCAACTGCTTGTATTGTTTCTTGAATTGGCTCATCGTTGTGCATTGTTTGAGGGTCTTACTCAATCCATTCCATAGTTTGATTCCACATACTGAAATGCTATGGCTTTTTAACGTAGTCCTAGCATAGAAGTGTTTCAAATGTACTTCTTCCCTGAGATCATATTTCTCCTCTCTTGTAGAGAAGTATTGGATGACATTTTTAGGTAATTGGTTATTTTTAGCCTTATGCATTATTTTAGCTGTTTGAAGATGAACTATATCAGCAAGTTGAAGTATTTGTGATTTTAGAAATAAGGAGTTAGTATGTTCTCTGTAGGCGGCATTATGAATTATCCTTACTGACCTTTTTTGCAGTACATTTAGCGAGTGAAGATTGCTTTTATAGTTATTAGCCCATATTTCCACACAATAAGTAAGATATGGTAGAACCAGAGAGCAATAAAGAGTGTGGAGTGATTTCTGATTGAGAACAAATTTTGCTTTGTTCAATACTGAAATATTTCTGGCCACCTTATGTTGTATATTTGTAATATGAGGTTTACAGCTCATATTTTCACATTTTCTTTTTCATTTAAAGCAAACCTATGCTAAAATGAGGAATGAAATGCAATTTCCTAAACCAGGGTTTCCCAAATGTAGGAATGGGCCACAAAAGTAGTCCCACGTCAGTTATTATTTGATTTTAAAAGTATTATATAAAGTATTGTAGATTTTAGTAAGTTTTAGATCCAGGCAAAGCATTGTAAATTATATAAATCCACTTCTGCACACTTTAAATTTAACACTATAAAAAATGTCTGCAACGACCTGACCATGTTTCTTTCAGAGTGTGATGCTGCAAGCAAAAAAAGTCAATTTCGCTACATATTCCTTATTATTGCTATAATAAAGTGCCAGACAGAAATGGCACCGTATCCAATGTGTTCTTATCAAATCCCTGACTTGAAAAAACAAAGCAGATACTAGTCTGATCAAGAGAAGAACAGATGGGACGAGAGAGACAGAGGCAGCCATCCAAAGTGCACAAGCTTATTAAAGTGCTCTCCATCATCACCTCAGCTCTTCGTTCACTCCTTCATTTGCTCCTTTACCCTCCTTCCTCCACTTCTGAATGGTGCTGGCAGTGAATCTGATTAAACGCGAGCCTGCCCAATGGCAGAGTCGACGGAGAAGCCTCCATGAATTAAAAAGCAAGCCGAGCGAGAGTTGCACATGAAAACTGGCATGAAAGTACTCTTAAAGAGAAAATGACATCTTGAGTTGCCAAGTTGTTTATGTCTGATAATTTGTCAGCTTGTTAAAGACGTTGCTTCCTTAACGATTGGATTTTAAAGCCAAACCGACTAGTAAATGTTTCTTTAAAGACCTTTGAATAAAAAAAAAAAACGGAGACAGCATTTTAGTGTTCATGCAGTGCAGTGTAAAAAGTTGTATTGCTATATTGATACTGTAATTTCTTTCTTTTATTCAATCCAAAGCTGAATCTCATACAGTCTCCTTTAATCAAAAGCACATAACAACCAAGGTCTGTAAGTTATGTTTTTTTTAAGTCCCATGAGTAGTGAACATCCAGCAGCTTTGCATGCACTTTAACATTTTTGTTGCTGTACTGTCATTTCCATAATTGGTATTAATGCTAACTGAGGAGTGTGTTTACTAGTATTAATGCATTGGTTCTGTTGCTGCTATGTAGCGCTGTACATGCCAACTTAAAAAATGACCATGCACTCTACTTTCTCATGGACTCCCAATAATTAAAGTGACTATATTTTAGTATGTACAATGATTTTCACATGTAATGCTCACCGTTTTCGTGGTCTAGGTCAGTGTTTTTCAACCTTTTTTGAGCCACGACACGTTTTTTTACATTGGAAAAATCTTGTGGCACACCGTTAACCAAAAATGTTACAAAATGTCTCGCGGGCCGCATTTGGCCCGCGGGCCGCGAGTTTGAGACCCCTGCGTTAAAGGAATATTCCATCCCTGTTCAATTCTTTCCGTTTGAGCAAATAAACCAAATGCAATTGGAATATTTGGGTCCATGTATACTATTGACATAATGGCTATTGATATAATATTTGCAAATGATGATTAATAAATGTTAATTATAAAAAGTGATATTGGATGATTCCTCACGGCACACCTGACGGTTTCTCAAGGTACACTAGTGTGCCGCGGCACAGTGGTTGAAAATCACTGGTCTGGGTAAATAAATGCCCCGACTCTGATTGAATTATACTTACACTGAAGTCATATTTTCTATTTATATTCTATTCATATACTCTGATATATATAAATAATACAAGATGTCTGCTATGTTAGCGTCAAGATTTTGCCTTGAGCTGTTACCTTGCCTAGAGTAGTCTTATCAAGAGAGGAATACACGAAAGTATAACATTTTTAGTGCTGCATATTAAAAATAAAAACAGAGGCCACCTCTAGAACACCGCCTTTAGCGCTGCCGTTCGTCTATAAACAAAAGTGTAGACAGCTAAGGCCTTGTAAATTTATCAAATAAATATACTGTATGAGTGCAATAAAAGTGGCCACCAAGAGCGGTAATGAAAGCAATATTATAATGCTGCACTCCCAACAAGGACAGGGGAAAGTTATTATATCTCATTATGGATTCTGTTCAGTACAATGACATTAGTATTGTCGGACCATTAATGAACACAATTTATAGACTTTGAGATGGGCTTAAATATGTTCTTGGTTCGTGTTCAACCCTTCCAGCAAGTTTAATGAAACATTAGGCTGGGTGGTATGACTGCCTCTAATGGTACTAAATAACCTCTCTCATCTTGATGAATTAACTGACCCTGTGGGATCTGGTGCATTCAGTGCAGGTGCATTTCTGATTTGCTACAATGAAATGTCAAGATTTAGGTGATAATAGTTGAGTGAAGAAATTATTCTACCTCTGTAATACAACGCAACAGTGGTCCTCAATAGACGGCCCACTGGCCGCATCCTGTCCGGCAGAGATTACTCAAATACATTATTAGCTGAACAAAAGAATATTCCGCTATCAACTCTTAATAGATACTAAACATTGACTGCATTACCAAAAATGCAGTGGGGAAGCTGATGAAAAACCTGCCCACACGTACACGCAAAACTTTTAATTATTATTATTTATTAAAAATTATTTAAATTATCTGTGCAATTTACTGTGTATGCTGTACATTGTTGTTCATATGTGATGTCATGTATTTATTCTGCACATTATTATTATTTATTATTATACAGGAGCCAGGCATTTTGTTGTGTTATTGTGCAATCACAATAAAGAAAGTTAGTCTATCTATCTATCTATCTATCTATCTATCTATCTATCTATCTATCTATCTATCTATCTATCTATCTATCTATCTATCTATCTATCCATCTATCCATCTATCCATCCATCCATCCATCCATCCATTCATCCATCCGTTTACGTAAGCAGGAGAAATCTCACTTTTATCTGTACTGCACAGACTGAACTTACAAAACGGAAAAAACAGGAAATTCAACGAAATGGAGTGCATACAATCGTATCGAAGTGTCAAATTGCATGTTGAGTACTGTAAATTCGTACATGTTGGCAGGGCTGCACTAAGACGAAAAACCTCTCGTGAATGAAAATATGACAAATCTGACAAATCCTAAGTAAGTTTGATCAAATGTAGAATTACTGCAGCTGCTTGGACCGCTGCGGCTGTTGAACGAAAAAAGGCAGGGTTAAAAAAGAAGGGTTATAGCGTGTCTCCACACAACATAACGTGATCGAAGTTGTTCAAATTGTTTAGAATTCAGCACTAAGATACCTAGGAGTAGAAAGAACTATACATGCAAGGAACCACTTTGTTTTTCCAGAAACTAATGAACTGAAAACTGGGGTAAAACAAATTCAACAACACCACAACAACACGTTTACAAGCAGGTGTGAAATTGCAGTCTCGCGGTGCAACGATGGAAGAATGAAGATGGAGTAAAGAGAAGAATGGAGGAGGTGAAGAAAAAAGTAGGAATACACCGGCTCTTTGGAGCTGTCTCGGCCTTCTCCCTGCTGAGAATACAATCCAGCCGGTGCTCATTAGCTAGCTGGAGTTTCACTAGCAAAAAAGAGTGAGGTCTAGTTTAATGAACCCTTGATGAGAACATGCATCCTGCCTCCTCGTTTGAGTTTAAAGGTACCGGGTGATGAGCCCCCTGAAGCCATTTCCACACATTCTTATGTTATAAAAACAATGTCTGCAAGAGCATTCACACATGGAATCCAGTATGCCGAGAGGTGTGATGTTGATAAAATGATACCTCTGAGTACAATCTGGTCCAGTCTGACAAGACCAACCATACACAAGCTGATATTTTGACTTCAACGGTACATACAGATAACATTTCATTAGTCATGTTGGCTTTGTGGTTACGAGTCGTGTTTGGAGCAACACTTTTCCCCCAAGTGAGAGAACAGGACCAAAATATATTTGCAATTCACACAAGGCTGCATTTACTTTACGATCGGTCATCGTTTCAACTGAAAAAACATGACCTCAAATGACTGAAGTACCAAAAATATTCATACGTTGATATCACTTTTTCAAACAGGACCACATAGGTTTTTCTCCCTTAATAATTAGAATTAATTTTAATTTAAAAACAAAAAAAAATTAAAAAAGGGGCAAACACTTTTTCACACCACTGTACTGTATATAGATATAGCCCGCAGTGTCAAACGGTACATGTAACATGCCCAGCTACACGGTACCCTACCGGAAAAGTCATTAATCGCTGTCCGCCTCCTCCCCTTGGGAACTCGAACCACTAAAGCCGTCTTCTTCAGCGTCACAAATGAACAGCCTCATAATTCCTTCATCACACATGTTGTCAGCCTCTCACTCTCACTCATTTCATTAGTCATGTTGGCTTTGTGGTTACGAGTCGTGTTTGGAGCAACACCAAGTGAGAGAACAGGCCCAAAATATATTTGCAATTCACACAAGGCTGCATTTACTTTACGATCGGTCATCGTTTCAACCGACAAACATGACCTCAAATGACTGAAGTACCAAAAGTATTTATACTTTGATATCACTTTTTCAAACAGGACCACATAGGTTTTTCTCGCTTAATAACTAGAATTAATTTTAATTTAAAAACTGTATTGTAACTAATATTTAAATTAGTTTGATGCTCTGAAACAAGTGTGACAAAAAAATCAAAAAAAGAGGCAAACACTTTTTCACACCACTGTACTGTATATAGATATAGCCCGCAGTGTCAAATGGTACATGTAACATGCCTAGCTAAACAGTACCCTACCGGAAAAGTCATTAATCGCTGTCCGCCTCCTCCACCTGGGAACTCGAACCACTAAAGCCGTCTTCTTCAGCGTCACAAATGAACAGCCTCATAATTCCTTCATCACACATGTTGTCAGCCTCTCACTCGCTCTCCCTCGCCTTCATTATCGCTCTTGGAGTCACATTTGTGTTGAGGCAAATTATATATTTAAACTGAGGGATACTTTTCATTTCGCAGTAACCCTCATAGGACTGCAAAGAGCGGTCGATTATTTTATCGATTAATCACTAAATTAAATTTAAAAAAAGCACATTTTAAATGTTCGTCTCTAGCATTATTACTTGATTACTCCATTAAAAAAATACTGGATTAATCATCAATTGATCAATTAATCCTTGCAGTTCTAAGTCCAGCTTTTTGAAAACCGTTGGTGATAGTGGACAGTTGATGGTCCAAAAATTCCAAGCGTAAGTTGTAGTAATTCTACACAAATTTAAAATGTATCAGAGATTACTGCATGAGACTTCAAAACGTGATAGGGCACACCCTGGACTGGTCTTTTTAAAACCAGTTTTGTGTAAATGACCCCTAAATATTGAGAGATAATCATCGCACGAAGAAACAGGTGTTAAGTCTAGGCCCTGTGTCTCACTGGAGAGCGAACACCATGACTGACGGGACCGGAGGTTCAGACTTTGATTGACGGAGACAAGAGTCGTGAAAGCACAGCTGAAAGCATGCAAGGACAGTTGACCGCCTGTTACAAATCCGCCCATGTACCCAAACACACAGACACCCCTTAAAATTAGCGTAAATGCACTCGCGGGCACATACCTCAAAGTGAAAAAAAACAAAATTCACACACATACACGAGAAACTCTATCCCCCCCACCACCATCAATGTCTACTGTAGGTCAAACACGTTTCCTTTCTTGGCCTGCTTCTCCAACAACAACAACTGGAAACTTGACCAGACTCAAACACAATGCAATGGATGCATTCAAAGTCCACATTGCAAGCTGTAATCAGACATCAGTGTGTGGCAGGGAGTGAAAGGAGACACACAATAAGCACTCTGCGTGACAACATGTCAAAAAAGACATTCTCCATTCTAATTTGAATCTTTTAATAGCATACAACAGCAAACATCTCCTTCAGTCATTACTGGTCTCACGCTGAAAACTTGAAATTAACTTCCAGAGACTTTATCTTTTGTCGGACCAACACGGCTCATTATCACTCTGTAGTGTCAAAACCTGACATTTTCAGGAAGTGCCAAGCGAGATAAAGTATTCTATGTATAGTGTTGGTCTTTTTTAAAAATTAATATATTTGTGTTTGGTTCTGGTTCAAACTTTTTACAAGACTTTAATAGGATATTGTACAATAAGGGACAATATTACAGAAACACAAAAACAACATCATCCATCATTTCAAAGCTGTTTACTATCTCAGTTTTATATCTTTACAGTGCATGGCAAATGAGTTCCGTTTTTTTTTTTTTTTCCTCAGGAGAATAGATATGTAAACAATAATAATAATAAAAAAAATATATAGGGGGCGGCACGGCGGTCTAGTGGTTAGCGCGTAGACCTCACAGCTAGGAGACCAGGGTTCAATTCCCACCCTCTGCCATCTCTGTGTGGAGTTTGCATGTTCTCCCCGTGCACGCGTGGGTTTTCTCCGGGTACTCCCGTTTCCTCCCACATTCCAAAAACATGCTAGGTTAATTGGTTAATTGTCCATAGGTATGAATGTGAGTGTGAATGGTTGTTTGTCTATATGTGCCCTGTGATTGGCTGGCGACCAGTCCAGGGTGTACCCCGCCTCTCGCCCGAAGACAGCTGGGATAGGCTCCAGCACCCCCCGCGACCCTCGTGAGGAAAAAGCGGTAGAAAATGAATGAATGAATGAAAATATATAGGCGAATACAGGGAAAAAAGACACCATCGGAAATAAATTGTTTATTTTTAAATAAATTATTAAATAGATTTTATACCATATCTAGTTTTACAAGCCAACTATGGTTGAAAAATATAGTTTTGTGTCTGGTTGTTTAACAGGTGGTAGCATAAATAGGCCAATAGAACTCAAAAACTCTAAACTCTACAATCAGGAATCCAAGAATTATCTGTTATGTTTTGCTTTTTCTTTGGTGTTTTCGCTTGGAGCGGTGTGGGTGTGGGTGTGGGTGTGGGGGGCGGGTGTTCCAAGGTGTGAGACATACATACACTGGAGTGCAAAAATAATACTGGTGTCTAGTGCCTTTTTTAGTCGTGTGGTTAGCACGCAGACCTCACAGCTAGGAGACCAGGGTTCAATTCCCCCCCTCGGCCATCTCTGTGTGGAGTTTGCATGTTCTCCCCGTGCATGCGTGGGGTTTCCAAAAACATGCTAGGTTAATTGACGACTCCAAATTGTCCATAGGTATGAATGTGAGTGTGAATGGTTGTTTGTCTATATGTACCCTGTGATTGGCTGGCCACCAGTCCAGGGTGTACCCTGCTTCTCACCCTTTGGATAGACAGCTGGGATAGGCTCCAGCGACCTTTGTTTAATGAACTATTAAACAAATGAAACATGTCTCGTCCTTGATCATTCTGACATTTTAATAAGGATAGTGGTTAACTTATTTTTCCATGACAGCTAAGAATGGTAAAGTGTGAATTGCAAACTTAATACTGCATAATACAACTTTTATAATGGTACCATTTTGACTATGAAACTGACTATTTCTATTTGCAGTATTTTCTACACAAAAATCACTCTACAATACAAAAAAAAAAATCACAGGCTGACCAGTACTACGAACGGATTGTGTTCCAGACGTTCCATACAGTGGTACAAATAAGTCACCATTTTATTTGATTATTACGTATGACTTTCCAAACTGCAACCGAACACCTCCATAATTCACACAGTATCAACAAGTTATTTATGTGTGTTTGCAAAACACCACGCAGATGTCATGAGGTAACATTTATCAAGCCTCTCCATCTGCTGAGAGCCATCTCCGAGCCTAAACAATGCCCTGACTGAGTTGAACGTCAAGACACACCCCTCGGGCTTTGGTATGCAACACTTATCAGTGTCTGTGTGTTTATGTGCCATGTGCAACCACTTTCTGTGTTGCCTTTTACTTTAGATAACGCTACCTGACCCTAAACTACAACCTACGGTTGAAATGTGGTTGAAATCACAAGAAAGCACTTAGTGGAACATTACTTCAGTAAGCGCAGACACACAGCTGTCAACACAGAAGACGACATGCAGAAATAACAATACTCACTAAAAAGTTGACGCAAAACCCACGTGTGTATGAAAAATCGTGGAGAAATTAGGGTGATTTCAGTGAGACAAAGCAACCCCACCGCACACTGGAAAATTTAATCCTCTCTAACGCAAACACACACATTCAAATAAACACAGCGCTCTTGTGTTTGTTTAAAGGGGTTATATGACAGGACAGGGGATCTGACACTAGTTCTGTAGGAACTGAAGAATTCTGGAGACCTACCCGTGACCCCACGCCAATGTCATTCTGGCAGTACCATCAGTTATCTTAGGGGTTCTACTGGATGTCCCGAGTGCATTGTTATTCTCAAGTAAAGTCTCAATCCAACGTAGAAAAAAAGCAAGCAATGACATAGAATATAAAAAAATGAACGCCAAGTACAACTTACCATTGTGGGCGGACTCCTTCTTGTCACCCACTTTCCTCAGCGCTGAAACAATGGCATCAGAAGGGACGCGAGGACTCTCCACATACTTGGGCTTCCTGACTGGACCTGCCACCGGGAAGGGAAGAGACAGAGACACAGGGTGAGGGAGTGAGGGAGCGAAAGAGAGGGCAGGAGGGGTAGGAAAAAGAGTGAGAGAGAGCGAAAGAGAGAGAGAGGGTTATTGCCGAATTAACATGTTCCAGATGGGATGAGAGGTGGTTGTGTCTCAGTTGAACTGGCTTGGCTGTACTGCGGTGCTAATATAAACTCTATCACACACACACACACACACACACACACATACACACACACCTACCAGTGGTGATAGCAGCTTTGGTTTTGGTTTGTCTGGCAAACCCAAAAACTGTCTGCGTGGCTAAGTGACCCCCCATTACACAGAACTTAGCAAGGACTAGGAATTTAACCAACACCAGGAAACCACAGCAAATATCCTCTTAGCAAAAAAAAGTACACATTAAACATGTGTGCACCGTTGGAGATGGGAGAGAACAACCTGATTATTTTTTTTTCCCTTTTTGCTTATCTTTGAGCTACCCAGTGAAAGTATGCCCTCCCATTGCTGCAAGGATACATTTCAGTAGATTAAAGTCCAGGTGTTGTGGTGTGAGTAGATACTGTATCTGGGACAGTAGTGCAGGGATTTGAGGAGTGTCATTAGTGAGTAGCTGAGGTCAACGTGACACAATTAGAAAATCACACAATGCCACAAAAAAAAATGTGCCTAATAACATTACAACTAGGGGAGGGTGCAATAACCGACTATGTGAATTTAATTGATTGTTGATTAATCGCATCTTGTGGGAGACAATACAGTGTGCACTGTTTACAGGGGCGCCCCCAGGAATTTTGGCACCCATGAAAAATAAAAAAAAAAATCACATTGGGGTCCCTTGGGCAGCTGTTGCCACATCTCTATTTTGGCCATTGGAATTGTCCTAACCTTTCCCCAGCGATGTTACCAGCAGAGGTGCTGTTGATTCATTCATTCATTCATTCATTCATTCATTCATTCATTCATTATCTACCGCTTATCCTCACAAGGTTGCTGGAGCCTATCCCAGCTGTCTTCGGGCAAGAAGCGGGGTACACCCTGGACTAGTCGCCAGCCAATCACAGGGCACATATAAACAAACAACCATTCACACTCACATTCATACCTATGGACAATTTGGAATCGCCAATTAACCTAGCATGTTTTTGGAACGTGGGAGGAAACCGGAGTACCCGGAGAAAACCCACGCATGCACGGGGAGAACATGCAAACTCCACATACATAGAGATAGCCGAGAGTGGGATTGAACTCGGGTCTCCTAGCTGTGAGGTCTGCGCGCTAACCACTCGACCGCCGTGCAGCCATGCTGTTGCTCCATTTCAACTAATTATGATTAGTTTTTATTCATTATTAATTTATTATGAATTATTATTATAGTTATATTATATTATATATTATATAACAATACTGATATATTATTATTAATTATATATTAATTATATTATATATTATATTATTATATTATATAATTATATAATGCAGTCTATATACATACTATGTATATTTAACATCATCATAATCATCAATCAGGCTTTCGTTATCAGAAAAAAATTGGAAAATCAAAATTGCAATTGCAGTCATTTTCCACTTTATTTATTCACTTCATTCGAGTCGCCACCTGCATGTATAAAGCTCTAGACCGCGAATATAAGACGACCCCTTTTTAAAGGGAAAAAAACTATTGTCTTATATTCAATATCAATTATGTGTTTTTTTTCTAGATTCACTCAAAGATTGCCTATTCTATCACTATTCTATCTATTATAAATCACAGGTTTGGTTTATACGTCACACCAACGAAAAGGCAAATTCACCAAGTGGTGGCATACATTTGCTACGTTTACAAAGAAAGCAAAGTCAGTGAAGGACACTAGACTAAATACTAAACCATTAAACAAACATTTCCTGAACAAGCTGTGAAAAGAGGCATAAAAACCTTGGGTTCAGACATAAGTGGAACAAATTAAAAAGGAAAAAAAACATATGCTTAAAAAGAAAAGTCAGCTTTAACCAGAGCAACATTCCTCACCCAAACTGTACCCAAGACGTAATACAGAGATAAGGCAGCAGGGCGGTGAGAACCATTTCCTAATACCACAACTAATAGCAGCCACTCCCTCCCCAAAATGCATCCTGTGAATAACATGAAACAATTCCACTGCAGCTGAGCACAGATCAGAGGTGGAGAGGTTTGGTAACGAAAGAGGCGAGACGACAGCCATGTGATGAAAAGTGAAGTTAGACACACAGTGCCATCTATGGATGTGCAACTTGAAACGCACAATGAGGGGCGCTTGCTCTCCTTACCCTGAGGGGACTGAGAGGGAGAGCTACTGCCATCTTGTTTCTTTGCAGAAATGAGGCCAGACACATACAGTAGTAATACAGTAGTAAATGTAGTTCTTATACTATACAAAAATACTGTACTATAGCTTTACATATACATTCTAACTGGTCATCCAATTATAGGTTCATTCATTCATTTTCTACTGCTTATCCTCCCAAGGGTCACAGGGGTGCTGGAGCCTATCCCAGCTGTCTTCGGGCGAGAGGTGGGGTACACCCTGGACTGGTGGCCAGCCAATCACAGGGCACATATAGACAAACAACCATTCACACTCACATTCATACCTATGGACAATTTGGAGTCGCTAATTAACCTAGCATGTTTTTTGGAGGGGCGGCACGGTGGTCTAGTGGTTAGCGCGCAGACCTCACAGCTAGGAGACGAGGGTTCAATTCCCACCCTCGGCCATCTCTATGTGGAGTTTGCATGTTCTCCCCGTGCATGCGTGGGTTTTCTCCGGGTACTCCGGTTTCCTCCCACATTCCAAAAACATGCTAGGTTAATTGGTGACTCCAAATTGTCCATAGGTATGAATGTGAGTGTGAATGGTTGTTTGTCTCTATGTGTCCTGTGATTGGCTGGCCACCAGTCCAGGGTGTACCCCGCCTCTCGCCCGAAGACAGCTGGGATAGGCTCCAGCACCCCCGCGACCCTCGTGAGGAAAAAGTGGTAGAAAATGAATGAATGAATGAATGTTTTTTGGAATGTGGGAGGAAACCGGAGTACCCGGAGAAAACCCACGCATGCACGGGGAGAACATGCAAACTCCACACAGAGATGGCCAAAGGTGGAATTGAACTCGGGTCTCCTAGCTGTGAGGTCAGTGCGCTAACCACTCGACTGCCGTGCAGCCCAATGTTGTTTCTTTTGGGAAAAATTGTTTCAGTCTTTGTACTTTGGGGGTTTTGTGCCTTTTGGACTTTTGCACATTGTAATCCGTTCTTTATTCATCACGCAGCGTCCACAACATTCTTCAAGATGTCCTCTTTAAAATCTTGTTTTACCATAATAGGCCGTATGTCCCAAAAGCCCG
The DNA here is from genome assembly GCF_037039965.1 of Doryrhamphus excisus. NCBI lineage: Eukaryota > Metazoa > Chordata > Actinopteri > Syngnathiformes > Syngnathidae > Doryrhamphus > Doryrhamphus excisus. Next base: position 18,120,269 of record NC_136368.1, read on the forward strand.
CTTGCTACTTGACTGTGATTCAGATTGACTGTGACTTAGTGAGACAATGTCTTACTCGGCATGTGAATACTGACTAATCACTCGACTAAGTTCGAGTTCATAAATGTTCTTCTACGTTTGCATAAAGGGAAGCATTGTAGACACGGTGCGTTGTGTTTTGTCGATGTGATGGATGATTCATTTCTTACTAATGGCCAGACATATTGCCATTATCCCCTCTGGCGCAAACAATTTCCACGCTTCACAGCTGTGAGATTCTGACTCAGTTTTATGTTTAACCAAGTTCTGCAAGTTCTATGCATTATGTGCTGTAATGCTGTGAGGTGTCAAGGATTTGACCGGCACGGGAACTTTCTGCAGGAATGTATTTGTTCACACTTAAACAATACACAAGACCCCAGCTAGATGGCAGCAGTGCTTGAATTTATCAGTAGGCTGACCCCGACCTGCAATGAAGACTTTTCCGTAGTAAATGATACAATACAATATAATAATATAATACCCTTGTTCAATAAGCAACAATAAGTGCAACCAACAAACAACAAACAAGGCATGGGTAGCCCAGCAGCGACGTCCTCCACCTACCCAGCATGCTTTGTGTTACTATAAATGTGTTCCGGAAGGGAGTCACGTGAGTGGCAGACAGGAAGTGACATCCGGGGTTCATTCAAACGTGCAATAAAGGATAGCACTTGTGTGTCTCACCGAATATTACAGTAACATTACTGACTTATCAGAACTAGTGTAAAATGCTATTTCAGCATCTTTGAATGCATCTTATAATGCCTTATATTAGTATTTTAGTTTGTTTTGCCATTGTTGTGCTTAATCTAGGCAAAATAATATTTCCTTAAATGTGTATACATTTTAATCACCAACAAAACAGCACAATTTATTCATTAATATAGTTTGGAAAATCTAATATTTCAACTGGGGAGGGGCACACAATTTAAAATATAAACAAAAATGCTTAAGAGTTGGAAAATAAATTGTATAATATATGAGTATGTGTATTTTACACTTGGACACATTCAAAGTGTGAATATCAGAAGAGATGTGAATTATGATCGATAAAAAAAGTAAGTAAGGATGGAGCGAAGAGAAGTGCACTGAAGTGAAGTAGAGCAGAGTGGAGAAGTTTTCACAGGGTACCCATCAAAGCAACCTTTAAAAAAAAAATGTTTCTGCAGCATCACACGATCTTTCACAGTTCAGCTCACTGAAAGACATCAATTTTTTCCCCAGGGACGTCTGTCTGGAGTCACTGCCCCAGAGGTGACTTCAGTAGAGCTCAACTCAACGTGGCGCTGAAACGACTTCTTGATAAAATAATACAAAAAGTATTATTAGTAGCTCGTTATATGGAAGTTCTGCCAGAAATCTACCACAATGTTCTTGAGATGATGAAAGAAGAAAAAAGGCTTTAAAGGCTTAATTGCTGACAACTTTTTGTGATAATAGCAATGAGGTGAGAAGGTCACAGTAGTATGAATGGTACTTTTTTCATTATTTAAAATCTTTATATATAGTGTACACATGCTAATATAAATGCATTTATAGGATCTGAACATACTACTAGTATACTACATGCTACTTGTACTGTATAGCACATCACACCAATTCATAGCTATTGTACTTTGCCAGCTGCACAAGACAGGAAACTGCATTTAAGAGCCGGTATGCAAGCACAAAGCAGGAAAGAGAACAAAGACGGCATACAAATATGTCTACAAGACCGGACAGAACCCTTGAAAACCGAATACACTCTGAACTGTTGTGAAAATGAGACAAAACAACACAACACAACTCCAGAGAAACAGAAATATTCGTACAAAACATCTAAACTTGTGGTGTCCGAACTTTTTCCACAGAGGGCCACACACACACACACACACACAGTCATGGGAAAAAATATTAGCTTTGTGATATAGGTAAACATAGAGCACTATTCGTATGAACATGGGTTGATATTTTCCAAATATTACAACTTTCATCTCAAACATCTTTGTATCTTCTTGGTATATTTTGACTTTATTCACATATTATTTAGACTTTACCATAATGTATGTAATATTTCTCCCAACCTAATTTACTAAAAATGTAAACATATAAAATGTTATATATTAATTTTTTATTGTATATTAAGTTTTAATATATCTTAATATATTTATTTTATTCTTGTAAATTAGTTTTTGTTTTTTTCATTTCTGATTTTTGTTTGTTTTTTTATAATTTATTATTATGAATATATAATATATATATAATATATTATATAAAATATTAAAATATTATATGTTTTATATTTTTTTTAATTTATGAGTAAAAAAATAATAATAAATAACCTTTTCTTTAATATTTCAACTTTATGCTACTAGAATGATGTATATTTTCCTCATAATATTACAACATTATTGTGGAAAATTACAACTTTTTCCTGTTAATATTTTGACTATATTCTTGTATTTTTTATAATTTTTTAAAAATTTATAAGTAAAAAATAATAATAAATAACCTTTTTCCTTAATATTTCAACTTTATGCTACTAGAATGATGTATATTTTCCTCATAATATTACAACATTATTGTGGAAAAATAAAACTTTTTTCCTGTTAATATTTTGACTATATTCTTGTATTTTTAATATATTTTTTTAAATGTATAAGTAAAAAAATAATAATAAATAACCTTTTTTTAATATTTCAGCTTTATGCTACTAGAATGATGTATATTTTCCTCATAATATTCCAACATGATTGTGGAAAATTACAACTTTTTTCCTGTTAATATTTTGACTATATTCTTGTATTTTTTTTTTGTCATTTTAGACGGTTGTTTTATGTTTTAGTTTTCCTGTTAAATTATATTTTTAGAATGTGCCACAAATGGCCGCTGCGCTGCAATTTGGACACCCCTGATCGAAACCAACCCAGATAATCCAAACCGCCACAAGCAAATTCTATATATATTCTATATATTATAAAGACATAATGTGTAGTTCAGCGAGACTGAGACATTTGTGCATGCAGGAAATTGCTGCAATGGAATCCCAAAATGGCACAGTAACATATTGCAGCCATAGGAGGTCACTGTGGGGATATGAATGTCAATGGAAAAGACCAGTGGAAAATGTCTCAATAGCTAACTTAATATGTCATTAACTACATTCCGTCACATTTACGACAAAGGTACCAGGTTTTCCATAACTGTTCAAGCAAAATGTCCTTGCTCAGATCTTTTGAGGGCCTGTAAGCCATTAATCCTAAAGAGCCAAAGGTGCTGGTCAACACATGGCAGGCTTCTGTGTCATGGCTTAGCTGATCAAAGTGGTGGCAACCAGCGCCACCGGGACTTTTCAGCTCAAGCATCAATCAAAGTCCCACTTAAACTCAAACGCTCAGTTCTCTGTTGTACTCGGTGAGGTTCTCATTAAATGAACTTTCCGAACTGTGATCGATTATCTGATGTCTCGGGAAACACAGGAAAGCCACAAAAATGCTTTGTGTTTCAGAGGAGAAACCACTTCCCCTATTAAGACAGGGGGGTTATACTGTACAAAATAATATTAGAATAATAAAATGTATCACTTTACTTTTAATTCATTGGCCTTTTAACATCTAATGAATGCCTCAAGCTGGCCAACCAGCATTTATCTAACTGACCAAATGAATACAATGACTGTATTTGTTTTTGAACAAGGTCTGTGTATGCAAGTAATACTCTTGTCATCACAGTTCCTAGACCTTGTTTCTTGTACATGGACACCACATCTGTGAGCAACATGGAGGAGCTCTTTTGATGACTTCGGGTTCCCAAAATGCCGTTAGCAGATGCTTGTGAATTACGGTAAGACGTGTCAAAATGTCATTACATGTGTGGATAAAATATAGGTGGGATGCACAATGCGCTTTTTTTCATAGTTGAGTTGATAATTAATAAAGGAAACTCACGACTGAACTAATATAAAAAAACATGACACATATGTGCAGCAACTGCTTGTCCTCTTGGACAAAAGTGGCTTTTGAATGTCATATTTTGCTGTCATATCTGGGATTCTCCACCGGTGGGTTGGGGACCCAAAAGTGGGTACGGATCCATTCTGGGTGGGATGCAAACAGCTACACAAAAATATTAAATAACCATATTTGTGGTTGCTTCTCTTTGTGTATGTGCATACCTACGAGACAATCTATCAATGTAATTTTTCACAGCGAAAATATTAAGATTAATTTGCATATCAGTTTTGATATTACTATTTCAAAATGTTATAGCTTGAAAATGGTTCGAGAAATATTGTATAATACTGTAAAGGAATACTGAAATACTGTAAATTTGAAAAATCATCGGTATGACCCAAAGGGATACACTTGTTCATCTTTCAAGCAAACCCAGCCATCATCATCATCATTTGCTGCTACCTCCACCGCTCATTATTACTGCTAGTATTACATAGTAACGTACTATTATAAGTGTGAAGATTGTCATTCATGCATCTACATATGCTGCGTGTGCACTGTCATGGCACGCACAAGGGGCTTCAAAGTCTGTTTGCACAGAAACACCCCCAGATGTTGCTCAAAAGTGAAGTCGCAGATGTCCGCAATCTCCTGGTGTAAAGTACATATATACACGAGGCACCAAATTTACAGTAATGACTTGTTAAATTCAGCCATGTTGTTTGACGCAATTTTGCAACTTTGGCGCTTAAGGGGTTTTTACTGTGCTGAAAAATATATTTTGGAAATGTAGTTTTGTGTATTTATGTTTGAAAAAGTGACAATTCAAGAGCGGGCTGCGGTTCCGTGGCCTGTGATCCATGCATTAGAATGGAGCGCCATTCCACTTTTGAACATAAAATACTCACATGTAACAGGAATGTCTTCCATTTTTAGCATTTGCATAAAAAAAGCCATTATCTGTTTGTTGTGGGCTCCTAAAGAAGGGAATCGCAGCATGCAGACACAATGTTTTTGTCGCAGAGTTGTGACATTTCCTGTGAGATGTGTTTATTAACTGCAGGTGCGAACTCTCCCCTGTGGGTTTTCACGGGTACCTGCAAGGACAGGAGAGGACCATCCCCCCCAACCATCATCTCCTTGACTGTCCTCTATATAACATCACCACTGGTTTATCCACAATTTTCCACTTTTTACAGTCCCCAGAGCCTCTCAACTGGTCAGTGACCTCTAATAGGTTTTCCCCTTTTTCTTGTCTCGAGGGCCCTTTTCACCTTCACAGGCAGAGCCTGTCCTGAAGGTCTTTTTCACTGCTATATATCCTCCTATATACTCCGGTATGTTTCATCATTAGCCACGTTTACATGAGGAGATTTTCCTCTTTCCGAATGACGTACCAGAAAACAGTGTATACATGGAAAGGAATATTCCAATCTCTTGTCTACATGCACCGCTGTAATCAAACGGAATAGTCAATGGGGCATGTGCAGTAAAACGTAAACAATATCACATGATTCATCGAAGATGGCGGACGAGAGTGTGATTACCACGGTTGTTGGGACAGTTGCTACGCTTTTTTTAAAGCAGGAACTTGAAACCCACGCGATCCTGCGGAAAATGACAGCGAAGAAGAGGCGTAGAGAGGATGCGATTAATTTTTAATAATAATAAATTAAAATTAAAAAATTAAAAAATTAAAAAATTAAAAAATTAAAAAATTAAAAAATTAAAAAATTAAAAAATTAAAAAATTAAAAAATTAAAAAATTAAAAAATTAAAAAATTTATAGTTTTTCGGCCGTCCAGTCTTAAAATTACGTTCAGTTCTTTTAAAGTTTGTATCAAAAACAAACTTTCCGCTGTAGTCCAGTGATGACTGCTCGCCGCCATTTTCTAAACCTGAGAGACGTCTGCGTGTTACGTCACAGCTGAGCACCTTGACAAATTTCCGATTGAGCGGGTACAAGACACCTCAATCGGATTTGGGAAAGGAATATTCCACCCCTGTAAATCCGATTATATATTCATTCGGATTGGCATTTTTCATCTTAACTTGGAACAGCTGAGCGAGTTCCTAAGAGAGTGCCATTAGAGCACTAATTAAAGCTGTACATACAATATGAGTTAGTTAATTAAACAGTTTTTATTGGAGATCAAAGCTTTCAGCTGAATAAACAATGGCGAGGATGCCTCACAGATGAGTGCCACATGTGAGCGGGGGCCACATTTGACCACTTAAAAGATTTCCATCCTCTTTGTCAAGTTCTTCAAGACAAAAAAAGCCTCAGGTTGAAACAAGTTCAGCTACAAAAGATACACCCCCCATTTCTGCTTTGAGGCCTACACAGCTGCTGACAAGAAGGTTCTTAGCATGGAGGATTAAGGAAGCCGAGGAGGAGAGACAATTAGTTCCAGCGTAAACACACGTCAATGGACAGGCATTGTAAACGCATGGTGAGGATACAGAGAGCATGGTTGAGACACAAGGGTTGACACCCGCCATGATCACTGCATTATCACTTGACCTTTTCCAAAGGGTATGGAGGATAAATGTTACACTCTGCCATCTACAAAAAGGAATTGTGCCCTTTTCAGAGACCAATGAAGCTCCTTTTGTCGAGGTTATGAAGAGCTGGAATTATGCATTTTGGATTCCCCACATGTACAGATGAAAACGTGGTTATATTTTCCAGTTTCTGTTCATTATACAACATAGCATGTGTCTTGTCATGTGTGAGTCCAATTGTGTTCGTAACTCAAAACATTAGAATGCTCTGAACCGGAAGCCATTGTCCTTTTCTTATCGATAATGGCTGCAAAATAACCCAACATGGAGTCAAAGATAGTTACCAGTGAATATTACATTCAGGAAATAACTTAAGGTGTTGGTCTCCTCATTACTGCCTTGGAGCTGTCAATCATGTCTTCGGGTGAGAGGCGGGGGTGGCCAGCCAATCACAGGGCACATATAGACAAACAACCATTCACACTCACATTCATACCTATGGACAATTTGGAGTCGCTAATTAACTTTGCATGTTTTTAGAATGTGGGAGGAAAAGCAGTACACGGAGAAAACCCACGCATGCACAGGGAAAACATGCATACTCCACCGAGGGTGGAATTGAACCCTGGTCTCCTAGCTGTGAGGTCTGCGCACTAACCACTCGAACGCCATGCAGCCGATGTATTTATCCTTCATTCATTCATTTTCTACCGCTTATCCTCACAAGGGTCGTGGGGGTGCTGGAGCCTATCCCAGCTGTCTTCGGGCGAGAGGCGGGGTACACCCTGGACTGGTTGCCAGCCAATCGCAGGTCACATATAGACAAACAACCATTCACACTCACATTCATACCTATGGACAATTTGGAGTCGTTTTTGGAATGTGGGAGGAAAACGCAGTACCCGGAGAAAACCCACACATGCACAGGGAGAACATGCAAACTCCACCAAGGGTGGAATTGAACCCTGGTGTCCTAGCTGTGAGGTCTGTGCACTAACCACTGGACCACCGTGCAGCTGATGTATTTATTTACATGTAAATTGTTTCCTGCACAACTATAAAAAAAAAAGTGTTCTGTGCTTTTGGGTGTCCGGAACCGATTAATGGGATTTGCATGATTCACTTAAGAGTACATTTCGGTTTGAGTCAGACCTTCTGGAACACATTAATGATGCTAACCAACATTCCACTTTAAATGTGGACCTCATTCAACAATAAGTGCAACAAAAACAAAAACGTACCTGGAGATCTTTTGCTCTGTCGTAAGGGCAACATGTAGGACTGTCGTGGAAGAAGAGGTGAAGAAGGGAGAGACATAGACGCTCCCTTAGCGAGGCTTAGTCTGAAAACATCATCTGGAACATTAGGGTGGCCGCTGCCAAGGCCGGGAAGCTGAGGGTTTCCTTCAGGTGGGAATCTTCTTTGGGCACTGTGGCTATGAATATCTCCTGTTGGGGAAAACCACAGTGTTATTAGAGATTTTACAAATAGCTTCCACATCCGCTCGTGCACTAACATGAGGAATCTAGGCAGAGGCCTCCAATTTTGGTGGCCATGCCACCTCGTTCTTTAAACATTTGTGAATGTAACCAAGCACGGAGGTTGGCTATTATATTATTTTTAAAATCAAAAGTTGCTTTTCATTATTATTATCAGATATGAAACATGGATTACTTTTAATCCTCCTTTTAAGTACTCAAAAATTCCAAACTTGCTTTTGTTTCTACCTTGAGTCTCAAGTATGAATGCAAGGAATGTAAAGCCTTGTTTCCGCCAAGTAGTACAATTCAATCTGGTTTACAACGGTTCTGTTCATATCAGTAACCCCTGACCAGACTTAAATTTCCACCACATAGTGTGCAGGTGGGATGGTTAACTCATTAGTGCACATTCAGGTTTGTGCTTCTTATAAGACCTAAGACCAGGGGTCTCAAACACGTGGCCCGCGGGCCAAATGTGGCACGCAGGACACTAGTTTGAGGCCCCCGCCTTGATATGAAAGTTTAATGTTAGCGCGGCCCTGTTTGGTATCATGTACCCAGAAAAAAATATTACGTTTGATTAATGTTCATGTTAAAGGTTAAATAACTGTTAATAGTTATCCTCCCTATCCGTGTGGAAGTGGTAAGTTTTTGGCTATTTAAGTTTAAAGGAAATAACTTGAAGGCTACCGTTTAGGTCGCTAGCTCTCTAGTTTGCGAGTTAGCATGTGTCTCAAGACCCTGCAGTTGCGCAATATGTTGTAAATAAAAAGAGTATAAATGTGACTATAGTCGTGTTTTGTCATGTCTACAGGGCTCTAATAATGCTTTGTTCATTTTAATCTGAAAAAAATAATTTGTCTACCCACCAACTATATGTGGTTTCTTAATTTTTTATTATTTGCCGTTTTATTATTATTATTATTATTATATTTATTTATTTATTACTGATTGATTGATTTTCTTTATTCTTGATTTGTTTATTTATTTTTCATCTTATTTTGTGTAGAAAAATAAAAAGTAAGATATTTGAGAACAGTGGAATGTTTTATCAGAGCTTTTCTTGTAGAAAACTGGAACCAAAGCGAAGTTGTTTAAATTTTTTTGTTTTTAATAAATTCGTTTTATGGTCTATTATGGTAGGGTCTATTATTTTTCATTATGCATTTTTTGAAAGTGAGTCCATTTTATTTTTATTTTTTTAATTTTTTGTAGCGGGTATTTTTTAAAAATCTTTTTTGTATCTTTTTTTATTATGTTGTTGGTTTAATTTATTTTATTTAAAATATATTGGGATTCAAATTACAATGTTAAATACGCTGGAGAAATTAAAGTTTATTGCTTTTGATACGTAGCAGTTACATTATTATGCCATGCATAATTGTTATTTTAATTTAAAAATGGTGACAATATCCTTTATTGGCAATAATCTGTAGGACAATTATCATCCAGCGAAATTTGTTATCATGACAGGCCGAGGTGGCATTGCACAAAATGATATTATTATATGTTGGTGTGTTGAATAGAGTCTTTCAGACTGAAAAAAAGCACCAAATAGAAAGTGAACACTTTACTGCAGCAAGGCCATTTGTAATTTCCATTTTAAATTGAAGTTAAAGAATGAGGTGTGAAGCCAGCACATTTTTCTCACATTCTGTAAAAATGGCCTGTAACTTCATATTTGCTAATAGTTTTACCCGACCGCTTCTCCGCTCAGTGGAACCTAGGATGTAAAAAACAGGTTTGCTGGCTAAAAAAAAAAAAAAAATCCTGCATGGAAAGATCATTTTAGTCTAGCTAGGAGTTCAGCAATTTATTCCATGGTGAACACTCATCATGGTTGCAATTTAAATAAAGAAATTATCAACCTGAAGATAGCATGTAATTGCATTGTAGTAAACCACAGAAAGAAAAAAAAAATACTGTAGTTGTTTCCAGTACTTTTGATCATTTGCAGTCTCTAAGTGTCAAACATCTTTTTAGCGTCCTGATTCCCTCTGGGGAGTGTTGTTGAGCTGCCGGGCTAATCAGAAACAGAGAGACCCATTTTCTACACGCCCCCGCCTCTTCACAGGAGACACAAAGCTGTCCTGTGTTTTAAAAGGGCTCCTAAACAAAGATGAATGCCAGACACAGGAAGCGGAAAGGTTGCAGTGACACCTCCGCGTGCCCCCCAAACATGGAAAAACCTGTGAATGCCCCAAAAGTGATTTAACCGACGCCAGAACCTGTTATCACCCTGACCCGAGAGCCCCCACTGCGTCCAGATTCCGAACAGGGTGAGCAAATCAATTGATGAGTTTCACATTGGAATGAAGGCATTTGTTTGCAAAAGTTCCTTCATTCATTCATTCATTCATTCATTTTCTACCGGTGCTGGAGCCTATCCCAGCTGTCTTTGGTACGAGAGGCGGGGTACACCCTGGACTGGTTGCCAGCCAATCACAGGGCACATATAGACAAACAACCATTCACACTCACATTCGAGGGTTTTCTCCAGAGTACCCGGAGAAAACCCACGCGTGCACGGGGAGAACATGCAAACTCCACACAGAGATGGCCGAGGGTGGAATTGAACCCTGGTCTCCTAGCTGTGAGGTCTGTGCGCTAACCACTCGACCGCCGTGCCGCCCGTTTGCAAAAGTTATTCAAGTCAAATCCCCCAATGGTGAGTTCACTTGTACTCACAGCAGTTGAAACGGGTTTTTAGACAAGTCGCATGCAAAACAGATTAACGCAGAGTTGTAATTTGGGCGGATGGCTCAGAAAACAAGGAGTGCCACATAAAAGCTGATCATCCAGATCCAGTGCTGGGGTACAAGCTGCAGTATGTCATGGTGACAGCACTGCCATCTGACCGATGCTATACGCAGAGAGACACACAAGGACGGAAACTCACCAGAGCTATTTCAGTCACTTTCCTAAAACCCAGGTCGGGGCAAGGCCTTCAATTTTAAGTCCTTCTGTGGTGCAGGAAATCAACCCTTTCTAATTACACAGTGCTGCCCCGAGACGAAGTAAAAATGATTATAGTGCCATGCGTGCTTATTTCTTGTCATCAAAGTCAATGGACAGAACCCGATAGGACAAGCACAGCCCAAATAGTAGAAAGACTGCTTTAGAAAAATAAGCACTACACTAAGTACAAATCGCTTATTGCTGCAATCTTGTGGGTGGTACTGTTTACTTTCCAAGAAGGATATTATTAATATTTCATTTGAATGCAGGACGGCGGCTGAAGAGCTGCAATCACAAAAGGCGGTCAGATCATTATGAAAGCTAGGTCATCGGGTAACGATGTTTAATGACTCGGCGCATACAGCAAATAATGGAGAGGTGATTGAGTCATTTCAAAACATTAGCACTCATTTTCTGATGATAACAACAACTTGCATTGTTTTCTTTGCATGTATATTACAGCAATGTTCTGTGTTCAGCAAGTCAATGTATATTGATCTGGCATGGGTTAAAATGTAATCAATCGATTGTATCCATGTTAGTAAATAAAGCATTGGATTTAAGGACGGCACTTTTAATGATAATGATAAAGAAATCATAAACATTACTCATGTAAAAGTTTGATTTGGCGTAAATTGATTAGTCATGGGCTTTACGGCGGTCGAGTGGTTAGCCCGCAGGCCTCACAGCTTGGAGACCCGAGTTCAATTCCACCCTCAGTCATTTCTGTGTGGAGTTTGCATGTTCTCCCCGTGCATGCGTGGGTTTTCTCCGGGTACTCCGGTTTCCTCCCGCATTCCAAAAACATGCTAGGTTAATTAGCGACTCCAAATTGTCCATAGGTATGAATGTGAGTGTGAATGGTTGTTTGTCTATATGTGCATTGTGATTGGCTGGCGACCAGTCCAGGCTGTGCCTCTCGCCCGAAGACAGCTGGGATAGGCTCCAGCACCCCCCTGGCACCCCCCTTGTGAATGAATGAATGATTAGTCATGCATGTTGAGTGGTGCACACGGATGAAGTCATGTAAAGTGCGATTGGTGTCATTATGCAAGTTGAACAAAAAGTTTGTGAGTTTTGTCAACACGAAAACTTTGCTGGAAACAGATCGACCTAGTTGGATCATAGGAATATAAATCGATGCATCGATGTATCGATAAATCGTTACAACCCTAGTAAATATGGTTGAGCTTTAAATTGCTAATATACTGTACTATAATATAATATATTCGCAATACAATAGAGTATAAGAATTGGCACAAGACTAAGTGGAACAGATCCCTGACACAACACTGCATTATGAACCACGCTCCTTCTTATGCTGATAGAACCACAAGGGTTTTGGGTTACTTTGAAAACTGCTGTCATGCACCACAATATTTAGCTACATTCACAAACGCCAGCAAAAACTTTGCTTAAGGCCTTAAGTTAACTATGTCCGGAGGCTCTGGGATGGACCATCATCACACAGTGGAAACATTCACTGTGGTCAAATGAGTCTTTTTTTGGGGGGGAAGAAATGGATGCTGTGTGTACCAGACCAAAAACAGCAAAAAAAAAAAAGGCCAGACCAACCTGACTTTTAGCAAATATTCCAGAAGTTGGGCTCTATCTTGGTTTAGGGTTGTGTTGGTGTACTTGGCAAAAGTAAAATGCACTTTAGTGTGGGCATCATTTATGCTAAAAAAGTAGACTATTTTAGATAGCAACACATGCAGCTTGCAAAAACGCCTGTAACACATTAAAGCAAGCCGCAGGGAGGAAGAGGTTGTTGGTGCTGGACTGGTCAGCTTGCTGTCCCAACCTGGCCTCATTAAATTGCAGTGAGATGTGACCACATATACCTCATATTATTGCTGTTTTGCACAATTGTTTTCCAAAGGAACTGTCTAATTATAAAGTCAACCTCCTTAATCATTTAACTTATTTAAGATTTTCTGAAAAAGACGCATAGAATTCCTATGAGGCTTTTTTTTCCCTAGTGAAAAATACAGAAACATTAAATATAGAAACTTCTCATATGGGGCTGTACTCTTTATTCTCACTGTCCTGTCATTATAATGCTGTACATTGCAGCACTATTTAATTAAACAGTAAAGACTATGAAAAAAATGAATAAAGACTATAATTTATGCAAATTATTTCAGCGGACAACAAAGAACGATGTCCATGGGACAATGGAGCAAAAGGGGTAGTTCTCCCGCTAGACTGAGTGGCAATGTGGATTCTCTGTGTACTTCAGAGACCTGGGTGACAGTCTGACAAAAGATGTCATGGTTAACACACTGAAACCCACAGTGGGAAAAGAGCTGGTCGAGGAGGACAACACAAGAGTGGGGGTGGAGTGTTTGGCGCAGGTCTGAAATAATCATGAAGGATACATGAGATTGGATGGATTTTAAATGAGATGTAAATCTTTCTAATTGAAATATTCTTAATAAATTTGGCAAATTTTGTGGGGTTTCGTCACTTTGATTAGCAACAATTAAATTCTATTCAACAAGCCAGGACCTTGCAAGAGAATCTACGCAGGTGGTCTAAGACTCTCAAACTCAATTTACCTGGGGGCCACTGGAGCTAGGGTCTGGGCAAGGCTGGACCGCATCAGGTTTTCAAAAAAAAACAAAACACATTTATTAAAAACAGAAAAATATACAAACTTTTTCATTGCTTTGGTTCCGATTTTCTACAATAAAAGCTCTGATAAAACATTCCACTGTTCTCAAATATCTTAATTTTTATTTTTCTGCACAAAAGAAGATGAAAAATAAATAAACAAATCAAGAATAAAGAAAATCAATCAATCAGTAATAAATAAATATAATAATAATAATAAAACGGCAAATAATAAAAACTTAAGAAACCACATATAGTTGGTGAGTAGACAAATTATTTTTTTCAGAATAAAATTAACAAAGCATTATTAGAGCCCTGTAGACATGGCAAAACACGACTATAGTCACATTTATGCTCTTTTTATTTACAACATATTGCGCAACTGCAGGGTCTTGAGACACATGCTAACTCGCAAACTAGAGAGCTAGCGACCTAAACGGTAGCCTTCAAGTTATTTCCTTTAAACTTAAATAGCCAAAAAACTTACCACTTCCACACGGATAGGGAGGATAACTATTAACAGTTATTTAACCTTTAACATGAACATTAATCAAACGTAATAATTTTTTCTGGGTACATGATACCATACAGCATCCATATCAAACTAACATTAAACTTTCATATCAAGGCGGGGGCCTCAAACTAGTGTCTTGCGGGCCACATTTGGCCCGCGGGCCGCGTGTTTGAGACCCCTGGTCTAAGACATTGTGCTGACTTTAAGCTGTTGTGAAAGTTATAAAAAAAAACGAATCTTAGATTCACGCTTCTGATAAATGTAGAAACATTTGCTTCTTCATAGAAAGTTAATGTTTGACACTGTACTTTAGGAATGACACGCATGACAGCCAGTTTCAGATCAAAACAATAAGACTCAGCGGCTCTGTTCCACTGCTCTCCAGTGGCCTGTGCTCAGGAATGCCTTCCCTGCTGGCCCCAGGGGAGGAAGGGGATGTGTGTGCGTCACTGAGAGAAGGCATATGAGGAGGAGAAGGGGAGTAGAAGGGGGAGAAAGGTTCCCATATCTCCCCAGAAAAGAGCAGTATAAATGTGCATGGGAATAAACGGACTTGTAGAGGAAGATAGATGATGGCATAGCATTCAAGTTGATATGAGAACTGATTCCCAAAGACATTACTGAGTGTGACGTGCTTACACTATAAACGAGGGATAATAACACAATGACTATAATTTCAGGTAACACACATTCTCAAGACTTATTGGTGTTACACAAATATCAGCAAGTTTGGTTGGTGTGAGGTCCAGTCTGTCTCTGGAGGCATCCGAAATGTCAGACCAAGCATGAAGCGTACATGGTTTACTCCATCACCAAGACTGATTAGAAGTCACTTCCCCAGCAGCAATGCAAGATAACCATACTGGAATGGCACGAGAGACGGCCCCATTCCAAAGAGAGCACGTCATGTTGACACACATTGAAAACAACATGATGGGTGTCTTGTCCAAAGTTCCTTCTTTGGACTGGGACGATCACACCAGGAGTTCGTGAAACTTCGTGAAACACCTGTTTCCGATGGTCTGGGGTCAGAGTACGTTGGCGTGGCATAGTTACATTAGAAAATGAAAAAAATGTCGCCTAAGTTTGCGACAGTAAATGTAATGTAATTAGTTTATTTTGACAATGCTATACACAATTACATTAAAACACATACAGGCGTAAATACTGACAGAAACATACACATATACCATTCCAAACGCCTTACTTTGGAATCAACAATTGCAACAGCAATCGGAACATTGGCTCAATCGTGAACGGTATAGAATATTTCTCCACATAATTACTCAGCGTTGCCATGGATTTTTGTTTTAAGAGCAGCTTTTGGTTACTATTAGCACAGATCATTAGGCAGAGCTCCTTCTTGGGGCCAGGTGAGGTCATGAGAACGCCATTAACCCGCTGGACAACAGCCGGTTCAAACCTTCAATGGATGTGTCAATAAAGCTGTCGTCCCCAACAGCAAAAAAAAACCCTATAACCAAACAAGGAACAGAGCAAGCTAACTCTACATTGTTGCATTATTCTGAAAAGTAATAAGAGGCGAATTAAAATTTGTCAAATCATTATTGCATTATTGATACTTGATTCATGAAATCAGGGCAACAGGCTTCTTCAGTTCGACATTTAAGTGCGTTAAACTGTATTGCGATTGTTGACGGGGGTGACTGGTGAATACATTATTCGTATGGTGGCAAAACAAGTCCTTAGTGGTCACTGGAAGACAATCTTTGGGGGAGGGATGTCAGGACATTGCTGCAAAAAAACGATCGGTAATGACCCAAACCCCTCCTCTGTTTAGAAAGGGCCTTTCTATTTTGACATAACGGGAATTTGGACATCGTTGTCCTCAAAAGGTACTTCTGCTGACAATGGGCCTGAAGAATCTACCCTACCCTGACCAGGTGCTTCTAAATACAAAATGTAGTTTATGCAATTTATGCATTTTATATGGACTTACTTTAGGAGCAAAATTTGAATGAAAGAGTTGAAATCCATACTACTTATTTTTCCATACTCGTATATGGGTTGATTGGTCTCTCCAATGTACAAGTCATTGCACCGCTCACTACACTGTACTGCTAAGTTTGCTTCTTCATCTTCTGTCTTCTTTCTTATTTTGTCTTTGGGTTGGACCAGCTTTTTCCTGAGGGTGTTGGTGGGTTTGAAATTCAATGTTATTTTTGAAGAAAATCCTCCTAGTTTCTCAGAAAAACCAGCCATGCAAGGGACCGCCGCATTCTGCCTCCCGTTTGTATCCTCAGGCTGGGTCAGGTGTAATGACCTTAAGAAGCCTTTTGGATTAAAATGCGAAATACGAGTCCGCTTGCCTTGATTCAACAGTTGTGGATTACCATGACTTGGTGGACTGAGAATCTACAAAGACATATTGATACTTAATTATCATCTTAAATCGAGATTTCTCGGGCATTTCTTGTTGAAAAAAACGCTTTCATCTTGTTAAACAAAATTGACAATGCAGCAAATGTAAACATTAAAAAGGGAAGGCACTCTACTCAAACTGCAGTAGACACTTGTGTTCCTTTGAGGCTGTGCACAAAAGGAACTGCAGGTCATTAGTTCAACCTGCCTCCAATCCTCCTGAGCCATGCATAGCAAGACATTCATCTGCAGACACACGCACAAAAAAGGCTCTATACACAAAATAGACAAGACTGCAGTAAGTATGATAGAAAGTGGAGAAAGGGCCTCCCAAGAGACAATCAAAAAGACGTCCCCACAGACGCTCTAAAAGCACTGGTGTGTGTTTTAGAAGATCAATGCCAAAAGAAAGAAAAATACTATCCTTAAGAATAACCTCATTATTAAGTTATATGCACTAAAAAAATGAGCAAAGATCAGACAGAAGGAACGTGTCTACCAAAACATGTCATGGTGTAATAAGAAAAGCTTGTGACCCAGTGGCCTTCCCAAGCTAGGGAGCTTCCATGACAGCCTCTATCGCCCTTTCAAAGCACATATATGCAAACTGATAAAACCGGGGGCCAAGGTTCTCTTTGATGTAAGAAAACGTTCCATATGACCAGACGGACGAGGGTTAAAGGTGCAAAATGGGGTATAGGGAATTTGACTGGTGGTTTGCTGTGGTGTAGATGACATAACCCCCTTCTTCAAATGAGACCCTTGT
Source organism: Doryrhamphus excisus (assembly GCF_037039965.1). Lineage (NCBI taxonomy): Eukaryota > Metazoa > Chordata > Actinopteri > Syngnathiformes > Syngnathidae > Doryrhamphus > Doryrhamphus excisus. The sequence goes on from NC_136368.1 coordinate 18,137,444, forward strand.
ATTGGTTTGGCTTCTTGTCCTTTGCCATGCTCTCACTACCAGGTCATGGGGTCATCACAGGGAATGCAACGCTGAGTGAAAGAGCCGAGTTTGGGTATTGAAAACGCACCTGGTACACAGTGGGCCTCTGTAAATCATGAACAGTTTTTTTTTTCCTACTAAATCATGGTAGTAAAATAGCCGGCAAGAGGAGAAGTACTAGATTTAAAAACAGAAGAGTGCACTATCCCTCAAGTCCATATTTAAAACCCTTATAGTAATAAAACTGACACTTATATTTATCATAAAAGCAGTGCTATTTTGACTATTTTTATAAGTGGAACTTAAAATATGTCGCCCAATGTTGGATATCAAACAGTCATATTTCACAGCTCACAACATTTTATGATGGCAACAGCTTTACCCTGACATCATTGATTCACTTTTCATTTTATTTAATAGGGGTGTTAAAAAAAAGTATCAGATTATATCGTCCCGTATCTAAAATTTCAGATATTTCACTCTGATCCAAGCAGTCGGTTACCAGACTGGATAGAGCCCACATGATCACATCGGAGTCATGATTCCGTGTCTATTTCTGGTTAAAGCTAGAAAAAGAGATTACAGCTGAGGGTAAAACTTGTCATGCACAAGTTTCCCGTGGTGGCACAGAACCGGAACGTCATTAACAAGTTATTGACTGTAACTATAAATTGAACTAAAGAGGCCCAGTCCCTGTCGGCGATGAGTAAAGTCAGAGTTAAAACCTTAATTGAGCACCTGGAACCTCGTTATATGATGTCTAGCTGCCACTAAATGGCGGATAAAACTATACTTCAGATGCTTAAAGACATTCATTCATTCATTTTCTACCACTTTTCCTCACGAGGGTCGCGGCGGGTGCTGGAGCCTATTCCAGCTGTCTTTTGGTGAGAGGCGGGGTACACCCTGGACTGGTCGCCAGCCAATCACAGGGCACATATAGACAAACAACCATTCACACTCACATTCATACCTATGGACAATTTGGAGTCGCTAATTAACCTAGCATGTTTTTGGAATGTGGGAGGAAACCGGAGTACCCGGAGAAAACATGCAAACTCCACACAGAGATGGCTGAGGGTAGAATTGAACCCTGGTCTCCTAGCTGTGAGGTCTGCGCGCTAACCACTCCACCGCCGTGCCACGCTTAAAGACATAAATGGGTCAATTTTACCTCATACTGCTGATTATTATTATCTTGATAAAGCCTTTCCTACTACAAAATAAATAATGCAAGTGTGTATGATTCATTCTGATATCTGTGTTGGCTAATATTAAAGACGATATTAAATATTAATAATATCTAAAAATCAGTTTTTTGGGGAACAATTGCTTCAAAATACATAGAAATCTGGGGACAACCAGAATCCACTTTAATACCACATCGATTTGAATATAAAACAATGATTTTTCCCAATAAAAAAGTCTGAAAAATTGTATCATCTTAAATCTGGGTCAATATAGTAAACTGTTGCTTACAAATAAATGTATTTTATACGTGAAAAGAAATGTAGTCCAGGCCAAATGTTTCTCGTAACCTTTCCCAAGAGCTCTTATTTGTATTTGAGAACGAGAGAGACAGGGCGTGTCTAATGTGGATATACCTGAGGTTTGTGGGCGTGTGCATGTATGTGTGTTTGTATATGGATGTGTGTGTGTAACCGAAAGATGTGGTTTGAGCTACGCCCTGCTAAATCGTTGCCTGCTGGCTACACATCGCTTTGGTAGCCGTGTAGGTCGGTGTGCACTCAATGGTCCCCTTTGTAAATCCATTACATTCTTTTCTGCACCGTTTTTTAAATCCTACCTTAACTGTCTGGAGATGAAAATCTGGACAAACATGACCGGGAGCCAAAATAGCAAACATGAGCCCAAGAGCCATTTCACATGTTTTAGTCTAATTTGGAAGAAGGCGATTTAACACTTAAGTCAATAAAACTCCATTATAAGGAATTTCCAGAGCAATGCGGATTGAGTTTGTCAGAAAATGATTAAACCTGGAGGTTTACAGCTGAATGATTTCCTTCATAAGCTCTCTCCTGAACATGTGTGGCACCACGATGACAACATCTGTCCTCTGAATATAACAAACCATATGTCATCTGTAGTGAAGATGTCTTGTGCTTGGCTGAATGCCTTGCACTTGTGTGTCTGTCTTGGCGTTAAAATAGCGCTATGAACAGTTTATGCCTTAAGTTCTGATTAGTGCTTAATGCAGGGGTGGGCAAATATTTTGACTCGTGGGCCGCATTGAGTTAACAAAATTGTCAGGGGGGGCAGAACATATATTTAACACACACAAACACTATTTTATGGTTATAATTTTCCTTGAATTATTTGTCTAATTTTATCTGTGAAAGTGTTATACTCTCAGCTGTAAAACATCAAACTACAGCAAATTATTAAAATTACATTTTAATTTAATTTAATTATTAAAATTGTATTTTATTTTAAATTTTTTAATTATTAATTATTTGTCTAATTTTATCTGTAAAAGTGTTACTGTGATACTCTCAGCTGTATGTTTCTCATGTCCCTTTTTTCAAGAGCACTTTAAACATCAGACTACATCAAATGATTAAAATTAAATTTTAATTTAATTTAATTATTAAAATTGTATTTTACTTTGAATTTTAAATTATTAATTATTTGTCTAATTTTATATGTAAAAGTGTTATACTCTCAGCTGTATGTTTCTCATGTCCCTTTTTTCAGGAGCACTTTAAACATCAGACTACATCAAATTATTAAAATTACATTTGAATTTAATTTAATTATTAAAATTGTATTTTACTTTAAATTTTTTAATGATTAATTATTTGTCTAATTTTATCTGTAAAAGTGTTATACTCTCAGCTGTATGTTTCTCATGTCCCTTTTTTCAGGAGCACTTTAAATATCAAACTAATTTTAATTTAATTTAATTATTAAAATTGTATTTTACTTTTAATAATTAAAATTTCATTTTAAGTTTTTTTGTTTTTTTTTTTAACTAAATAAGACATCCGAATTGGAAGTCAAGTTGCCAGTTTGTATGTTAAAAATTGAAATACTTAGAAAGCAACTGGCGGGCCGGATTCAAATGAGTGGTGGGCTGCATGTGGTCCCCGGACTGTAATTTGCCGACCCCTGGCTTCATGGAAAGTGCAACATGAAGAGATTAAATAATTCTTCAGGCACAACTATAGTATATAAAAGAAAATACTCCATTTTGTTCCACATGGGAAAAGCCATGCTGGTTTGTTAATAAAAGAAAACTTCCAGCCACCATGAAGATCACTGCGAGGGAGTTTTTAGAAAGTCCTTTTCAAAAACCACAGGACAAGGAGGGAGTGTTTCTTAAAAAGGCTGTGGTAGATATGGCTTGAGGAGAGGTTACCACCCAGCTGTTTGTGGAGAAACACCAGGCCTTACGAGGGCAGTCCCGCACTTGAACCACTGGGCAGACTTTGTTTGAGCCATGTTTCTTTTTCAAGTCATACAATGTCATATACAGAAGCGGCTGCATAAGCAAGTACCTTTGCCGAGGAGTAGTCTGAGCGCTGAATACAGCACATGCATACGCATTTTAATACATCTCCATGACTGATTGTAAATTACTTTTAATTGTAAATTACTTCTCCAGTTGAAACAACAGTGCCTCTTCTGTTTGCAGCCAATTAGTGCACTCCGTTTTAACTTAATTGCATCAAGACGTGATTAATCAACAATCTGTTCCACACAACGACTTTTAGAGCGTGACTATAACATCAAATTTAAACATAGCTTTAAAAATGGGTCTGATCAGCAAACAGACCACCGTGAATTCCTTTGCAGGACATTGCAGTTCCTGTCATGCTCTCAGATGTATGTGAGTGCCCCGCAAACAAAACTGTCACCAAATGAAGTTTCTGCTTTGTAACCACATTAGTGGTGTTGGAGTCTTTGCAACAAGTCACTGTTTCATGTCAAAACAAGCCGAGAAACTCACAATGCTGTTGAGACAGCACAAGCACCAGTTGCAGGCACAGCTGAGGCAACACTATGCTGGGCTTAATGGACCCCCCTCACTCTTTTTCACACACACACACACTCGAGGTTTACGCCTCATCTTATCCACATTCTAAATATTCCCTTCATCTTTCACCTTCTTTTGGAAATCTGGATGAGGCTGTTCCAAATCAGCTGCTGCCCCATTAAAAGTGACATTATTAGACATAAAAAGTCTGTAAAATGCAGCAAAGCTAATTTCACATTCTTGTCTCGGTCTGCTTCTCTTCAGTCGGCCCTCATTATTTTATTTTATGTCTGAAAAGAAAAGTCACCCCCCTGCTGTTGAAGACCTTGAGGATGATGAAAGCAACATGGGCCCAGGCTGCAATTTGCTATGCATTTCAGAACAGAGAAACCACCCTAGTAGTGGGATTTATAGTGTCATCAGAAATGATACTTTAATTGTCTATTAGGGGTGTTGACTAATGTGATGATGTGCAAAAGTAAACCGGTGGAGATCTAAAACCATAGCAAGGAAGCGTAGGGTCGAGCCTTAACAATTTCTATGTGCTGCTGCCTCTCATGAGTCAGGTGCAAGTCTAGATAATAGAATAAAAATCTTTCCGAATTACCTTTCCGAAAACAATCGTATACATGGAAAGGAATATTCCAATCTCTTGTCTACATGCGTTGCTATAATCAACCAGAATAGTCAATGGGGCAGTAAAACGTAAACATCAACATCACGTGATACCGACTTCCTCGAGTTTTTTTTCACTAGTTGGAATAACTCCGTATTGTGAGTTTTTCGTTCGTCCAGTCTTGAAATTAGTTTGAATTAAAAAAAAAAACTTTCCTTAGCAGTCCCGTGCTGATTGCTCGCCTCCATTTTTAAAACTGAAGACCGTCTCCAGCTGCGTGTTACATCATTTCTGAGCATTCGCTGAAAGAACGCACCCGGGAACAGGAAAAGATCAAATTAAATAATAATAATACATTTTATTTGTATAGCGCTTTTCAAGATACTCAAAGACACTTTACAAAAGAATGAAGTTGAATAAAACAAGTAAACAGAATAAAAGACACACCAAAATACAACATTCATTGGTTAATACAGTAAAAACATGAGTACAGTTAAAACATGAGTAAAAGCGGGGCGGGGCACAGCAGTCAGATATAAAAGGTTAGACATTAAAAACAGATCTTGCTAATATTTTATAATTCAGCTCGGGATATGTTTTATATAGATACGTATTTTATTTTTTTAATAAAACTGGACTTGTGAATGGCGTATCGTTCCACAGATGGCGCTAATGCACACGAAAGCTGCTTGCCAACCGCCAATAAACAACAGACGAAGAAAAACACAAAAGACGAAGAACGCACTCTGACAACTTTCCGATTGAGCGGATACAAGATACCTCAATCGGATTGGGGAAAGGAATATTCCCCCGCTGTGAATCCGATTATATATTCATTCGGATAGGCACTTTTCTTTCGGAATGAGGTGTATACAAAGGTTAGATTCTGTTCGTTTGAGCAAATAATCCGAATGGAATTGGAATATTTGGGTCCATGTAAACGTGGCTACTGTCTGCCAAACAAACTGAGAGGAGACACGACAACTGTATGTGTGTGTGTGTGTGTGTGTGTGTGTCAGGGGGAGAAACAGCTGAAACTCAATAGCCCCTCAAGGACTACATGGCAATGCGCCTTCTGGGGATTAACACTAAACAGAGGCAACTGTACTTAAACACTTAAATAAGCGATTTTAGTAAGAGTTGTCCCGATACGACTTTTTCACTTCCAATCCGATTCCGATATTGCAGCCTTGACTATCGTCAGACGGTGATAGCAATCTGATATCAGCACAGATAATACTTGTATTACTTCTTTAATAGCGTGGAATGTTAAAAAAAGACTTGATCAAGTGACATTACTCAAAAGGAGAATAATGGCTAAATGCTGCCATAAAAATCAGTATCCACACCAAACTAGTGTCTCACTTCTGTCACGGCACACCCTGAAAAAGCACTCAGACGGGACTATAACGGTCAATCCAGGAGGAAGGATAGGGAAGAGATGAAGGATCCATGGGCAGTGCAAGATGGAGAGCTGTGTTTTTGTGGTATTGGCAATGTGGAGATCCCAAAGGAAAGCTAATGACTGCAGCGGTAACTGGCATGGGAACCAAGTTTCCTTGACTGCTTTTAAGTTGCCTCCAGTCCATAGCCACCATGTCAGGAGCCATATTTACTGATATATATTGCTGTTATTCTTTCTTTCCACTCATTTCAATGTCATTTTGGGGGAAAAGATTCATTGGTCCAAACCATAGTACCAGATTACAAGCACCAACACAGCCTTTGTCTTCTTTTCAAGGACATTAGAGACAGCCAAAAAAAAAATTTATTCATGATTAATGCATCTGACCTACTATGGAGATTTATGTTATTACATTTAACCCTTAGATGCATAAGTGGGTCAAAAATGACCCGGTCAGGTTGTTTTCTTGAAATATCTTTGTAATGAAATTTTTTTTTATCATTTCATATTCCAGGTATTCCTAAAAAAAACATGTTTTTGATATCATGCCATTCACATTTTTAACTTACCTTTTATGCATTTTAAGAATTTTTTGTTTTTGTGTTACTACCCCAACCTTCCATAAGTGGGTCAAAAATGACCCGGTCAGGTTGTTTTCTTAAAATATCTTTGTAATGAAATTTTTTTATCATTTCATATTTCAGGTATTCCTCAAAAAACATGTTTTTGATATCATGCCATTCACATTTTTAACTTACCTTTTATGCATTTTAAGAATTTTTTGTTTTTGTGTTACTACCCCAACCTTCCATAAGTGGGTCAAAAATGACCCGGTCAGGTTGTTTTCTTAAAATATCTTTGTAATGAAATTTTTTTATCATTTCATATTTCAGGTATTCCTCAAAAAACATGTTTTTGATATCATGCCATTCACATTTTTAACTTACATTTTAAGATTATTTTTTTTGTGTTACTACCCCAACCTTCCATAAGTGGGTCAAAAATGACCCGGTCAGGTTGTTTTCTTGAAATATCTTTGTAATTACATTTTTTATAATTTCATATTCCAGGTATTCCTAAAAAAAAACATGTTTTTGATATCATGCCATTCACATTTTTAACTTACTTTTTATACATTTTAAGAATTTTTTTGTTTCTGTGTTACTACACCAACCTTCCATAAGTGGGTCAAAAATGACAAGCATGCATTTTCTATGAAATTCAATAGGAACCTTTGATTCTTATCAACTCCTAAATATAATACTAAATATCATACAAATCATTATTCCTAACCAAAATGGCAAAATTGATTCTAGTATGGGTGATTTTTGACCCACTTATGGAAGAGTGTAGGGTCCAGTCACTCATGCATCTAAGGGTTAAGTCATAAAAAATATTAATCGCAATCACTTCAGTGGCCAAACACGCCTTTGCGATAACTCCGGTTTATTGCACTTATAGTACAGATAAAGTAGCATTTTTACAGGATGTGACACGCGTGACACTGACTCGTCCCATTAAAAAAATGAACGCCCTAAGACTAAAAATAGCAGCAGTCGAGATTTTTACCCTCATACAGAGCCGCTAAAGGGGCAGAGCGTCTCTAAGAGGTGACCTCTCATCTGTCTTGAGAGCCCTAAACAACAAAGAGGAGTGTCCCCCCCGCTTTATTGTCCCAGCATGAGAAACGGAGTCAGGGTCGGCAGGGCATGACGGATGGTGTCCAACTGGAAGAATGAGGTTGCATAAAAGGAGCCATAAAACTTTGGTCTTCCTTGTGTATAAACGTGTTGGGGAGGCAATTAGACACGACATGCAATACTAAATCAAGCGTTGTGTTGATTGTTGGCGAGTAATACAACTCGCTACTGCACTCGCACAGCTCAATTGGAAGACCTGCTGTGTCGTTTCTGAACCAGACGGTAAAAACCTGTCCTGGGTTGATGATGCAAGCCTGGACATGAGATGCGGTCTAAGCAGAAATTGTTACTGTACAAGCAAAGGTAGAGTCAACAATAGTGACTCATATTTAGTCACATTGGCATGTTTTCAAGTAGGAAAAAAACAGGAGTAAGGCTGTTAAATAATAAAAAAGGTAGTAAAGATGTCACAAAATTGAAGTAATAGACGGTTAAGATCTAATATACAGATAAAGAGGAACTAAAGAAGCTAAATACCTTTCTACTTTTCTTCCTTATAAAGATCTTCTGGGCTCATATTGGTTCACCAAACTCATCGTAAAGTCACATTGAGATTATTTACTCAAAAGGTCAAGTATGAAAGTCCTTTCCTTCACAGGCAGTACAGATGATCTAAAGTGATGAGGTTTGGTGTCCAAGCCTCCTTGAACCTTGGCTTTCTTTTTCCTACCTGACTCCTTCCTGCTGGCCTTGCCTCCATCTCTGTTCTTTTTTAGCACTGCCCTGAACATGGTGAGTTGTCTAGAATCCCCTCTGCAGACACCTTGAAGCTAAGAAAGATACAAGATAGAAAAGAACAGGAAAAAGTCAAAGTCATTCAGTTTTTTACTTAGATCCACATTTCCTGTAAAAGTCAAAATTGCACAAAACCTCCATATATCTCCATATTGACTCGGTGAACATGTCAAAGATGTATTTTCCTTTTTCTTTGGCTTTTTGTGATGCCACAACAGTTAGGATGACAGAACAGTGACGACAAAGAGGGAAAATATACAACTACTAAACAATAAGTTGCAAATGGAACTTAGCAACAGCGTAGCAAACAAAGGAGCTACTCTGTCCTGGCTGTTCAGTACAATACCGCTAAAGCGTCAATACGGCAACACCAATAACAACAGAATTGAACCCAAAACATAATGCCAATTCACTGTCCTTTTTCAACCCCACCGCCCGCTCCCAAAACATTTTTTTTGCACAAATAACACAAAGAGGTGATGATGCAACTCCACAATAGACGAGATCATGTTTGGTGAAGTTTTAAGCAAAAACACTGACACAAAGTGGCATGCGAGAAATCGGCATCCATCTTTTGTCATTGAAATACATACATGCTCCGCAGCAACCAGGAAGTGAAAAGGCATCTCGCCGTGTAGCGCAAAAGAGGTTACTCATTGAAGGGAAATTTTAACGCAAAATGTGTGAACACACGTACGCTTGCACACACACCATTCAGCTACAAATGTGAAAATTGTAACTAGTTCTTTTTTGGTGTGTTTATGTTGTGGCATCATTGTTTTTTTTTTTGTTATTTTGGCTAAATATATACAGCTAAATTTGTGACCAAGTGAAAGTTATGCTTGAAATGTATTTTTTCACAAACAGCTTTTTTTCTGCTTAGTGTTGTTGAGAACACAAAATTCTGTGTACTTTGAAAAATCTGTCAAAATCATCAAAAATGGCCGATACAGAGAGGGACGGCTTTTAAAAAAATGTCCGGGATTGAATGAGTTACAAGACTCACCACCCAGGCACAAACATCCACTATTATCTCACTTCATCTTTAATGGTGAATACATCATTTTTCTAAATGTTGACTCGCCTTGAGCCAGTCTCCCTGCTCCACAACCCTAAATACTATGCTTTCATCATCAAAGAGTGAGTGGTGGCATTGGGTAATGCTTAATTCTTTCATGAGAGTTAAGATCTTATCAAGGTTTTCCGATAGTTACAGACTGGCCCTAGAATATTCCAGAATATATTGTGTTCAACCTCACAGATTCCCCTGTATTTATGCACTGGACATTTTAACCAACAGTCAAAATGTTTACATTTTGCTTTCAAAAATGTAACACTTAAAACAACTCATAGTGGCATTTGATACTGTTTAGGTTGCAACGGCCTGGTAGTTTTCCCACAGCATTCCTAATTCTGCAGGTCACCGGTGCAAGAGTACATGGAAAGAATGCTCCAACACGTATACAAAAAAAAAAAAAGCACGTTCCATTATCTTGCTGAGGAGTAAAACATCAAAATACCCCAAATTCCACAAGTAATTGACGCTATGTGGCTGAACTTGGACATTCTGTGATCGCTTTCTCTGGCTGTTCAAATGAGGGGCATAATACGAACTCAAGGTCCAGCTTGGATGTGCTTGTTTATCTAAGTGAGTGATAGTCTCATTGAATTGGATAACTGTAAACACATGCTTAAACAAACATAACCGAAAAACCCACCAACCTAAGCCGGCCTAGTGTACCCTGATATTTAATAAAAGCTGAGGAGTCGTTCCAGTGAAAAGAAAAGAACAGCTCCATCCAAATAAGGCCTTACTTTTTACAAACAAAACACAAAAGTCCATGCATTCTCAACCACTGAAGCCGGGCTTACGGTTGCTGTGGGAGAACCTCTCAGTCCATCTCATTCTGGCCTTGTTGATTTGGAAAGTGGTCTGCTTTGTCTGGTCTACCTGTCTAAATTCAGTGGACGTTTTTATAAAACGTGCAATTTGCTTTTTTTGACACTTATTCCCGAAATAAAATTATTTTTCACATCTTATAAACAAACATAATTTGCACAACATGTTAGACTGCAATAATCCAAGTAAAAAGTCCAAAAAATGGCTGCCATTTTTGAGTGTGTGGACGTGTTATTATTTGTAAACATTCATTCATTTTCTACCGCTTTTCCTCACGAGGGTCGCGGGGGTGCTGGAGCCTATCCCAGCTGTCTTTGGGCGAGAGGCCAAAGACAGTACACCCTGGACTGGTGGCCAGCCAGTCACAGGGCACATATAGACAAACAACCATTCACACTCACATTCATACCTATGGACAATTTGGAGTCGCTAATTAACCTAGCATGGAATGTGGGAGAAAACCCACGCATGCACGGGGAGAACATGCAAACTCAGAGGATGGAATTGAACCCTGGTCTCCTAGCTGTGAGGTCTGCGCGCTAACTACTCATCCGCCGTCATTTGTAAACATTCAATCATTTTCTACCGCTTTTCCTCATGAAGGTCGCAGGGGTGCTGGAGCCTATCCCAGCTGTCTTTGGTACGAGAGGCGGGGTACACCCTGGACTGGTGGCCAGCCAATCACAGGGCACATATAGACAAACAACCATTCACACTCACATTCATACGTATGGACAATTTGGAGTCGCCAATTAACCTAGCATGTTTTTGGAATGTGGGAGGAAACCGGAACCCAGAGAACATGCAAACTCCAAGGGTGGAATTGAACCCTGGTCTCCTAGCTGTGAGGTCTGCACGCTAACCACTCATCCGCCGTCATTTGTAAACATGACAAGAATTATTTTCTCTATACCGTAGCTGAATGTATACAAGTTGTCACCGTTGCTATGGGCTACTTTCCACTGTAACCAACAACAAACAGGTTAGCTGTGTAAATGATTGATGGATTGCACAACTACTAGTACGTGTGAACACAAAAAAAGCTACACAATCAACACTAAATATGACTAAGATGTATGCATAATGCGGCTACAACTAAAAGAGGAGTCCTGGGCTGCGTGGAATGCAATACGACAGACATCAAGAGGGGGCCTCTTCAAACTGCAACAGTGCATAACAAACCGACTTTGAAGGATTATTGCATGCACACTGCATGAAAAGACCCTTCATATTCATATTTATGTATTTTGCTATACTACGTATGATGGCACATAAAATGAAATGAAGGAAATAATAGTTGACATTTGAGCTCCATCCATCAACCCATAAAAAGAATAAGTTCACAAACTGCGGTCTGAGTCAAATGCAGCTGTTTTCTGGAGTAACAGGAAACCAGAGCGGTTAAAAGGCGCCTCAGGTTATCACCATGTGTGTGATATCAAGTCACGCTTGTCACTCCCGAGTTCAAATCCACACAGATTGGGAAGAAGAAAAGAAACGCCACCTGCACAATGCTGCCGTGACATGTGGTTTATGGGGCCATGTTGCCTTTACAACAGTTATCAGCACACCCTGCTATATATAGGATTGTTTGTCCCAGGTGCAGGGGAAGAGCTGTAGGTGCTTCATGGGTTGGAACCTGTTTTGTCGTGTGAACATGCAAAAGTCTGGATTGACTTCGCCACAAAACTGCAATTTTCCACAGTGTGCATTCACATTATGCCAGTTGTAACTGACTAATTACACATGACACAGTTAGGAGACCAGGGTTCAATTCCACTCTCGGCCATCTCTGTGTGGAGTTTGCATATTCTCCCCGTGCATGCATGGGATTTTTGCATACATACTGTACTGCATACATACAGTATGTATGTGTAGCACAATGTACATACTAATAACTAACACAAAATATATAGTATTATCTTTAAATGTATATATAAAGTCATGTTTGTATTTATTCATTCATTCATTTTCTGCCGCTTATCCTCACAAGGGTCGCGGGGGTGCTGGATCCTATCCCAGCTGTCTTCGGGCGAGAGGCGGGGTATACCGTGAACTGGTGGCCAGCAAATCACAATGCACATATAGACAAACAACCATTCACACTCACATTCATACCTATGAACAATTTGGAGTCGCCAATTAACCTAGCATGTTTTTGGAATGCGGGAGGAAACCGGAGTACCCGGAGAAAACCCACACATGCACGAGGAGAACATGCAAACTCCACACAGAGATGGCCGAGGGTGGAATCGAACCCTGGTCCTCCTAGCTGTGAGGTCTGCGCGCTAACCACTCGACCACCGTGCCGCCCAAATTGATATTCATTCATTCATTCATTCATTTTCTACCGCTTTTCCTCATGAGGGTCGCAGGGGTGCTGGAGCCTATCCCAGCTGTCTTCGGGCGAGAGGCAGGATACACCCCGGACTGGTTGCCAGCCAATCACAGGGCACATATAGACAAACAACCATTCACACTCACATTCATACCTATGGACAATTTGGAGTCGCCAATTAACCTAGCATGTTTTTGGAAAGAGATGGCGGAGGGTGGGATTGAACTCGGGGGATCTGCGTGAGGTCCACTGGACCGCCGTGCAGCCCTATTTTTGTATTATAATTGTTTTAATTATAAATATCAAATGTCAACTGGAGATCCCTGATGTAAAGAGACAAGTCAAATAGATTACAGAAAAACTGAAGTTGAGGAAGAGTGGTTAGTTAGGAGACCCGAGTTCGATTCCACTCTCGGGCATGTCTGTGCATGTTCTCCTCCCACATTCCCAAAACATGCTAGGTTAATTGGTGACTCCAAATTGTCCATAGGTATGAATGTGAGTGTGAATGGTTGTTTGTCTATATGTGCCCTGTGATTGGCTGACCACCAGTCCAGGGTGTACCCCGCCTCTCGCCCGAAGACAGCTGGGATAGGCTCCAGCACCTCTGCGACCCTTGTGAGGATAAGCGGTAGAAAATGAATGAATGAACTTTGCCCTGTATTTATAGCAACATGGTAGTTTCCCCAATAGGGTGACCTCATCCAGGTTTTTAACACCACCATCTGAATTTTTTCTTGTGCCCGGTTGTGAAACACACAACTGTAGCTTATCAAATGTGATGATGGGTTCTTTGCAGCACTCGCCAGATTAAATGTTTCCAGGAATTGTAGTGCATAAGTGCAGGAAAAAGGCATACAGTATGTTTAAAATGCAATTATCACTTCAGTGGTTTGAGAAAACTTCTTGCAAAAAAAGCAAATTCACGATTAAAACCCTGCAGCCACCTGCTAGCTCGCTGGCAAAAAAAAAAAAAAATCCTACTGTGAGAATTAATAATAGCACTTTTATCTGTAATTACAGGCTCTATACCCAAGTCTGCCAGCACTGTGTGGATGCAGCTTGGTCACGCCAAGGGCCATGGCGAGGTCAACTTGCACGCTGCGTTGTCACACTGGGTGCTACACCCTCCACTACCAGCAGGCTAAGCCTGTGGGAAGTACAGTCGTCTTTTCATGAGATATTCACAGTGAGCAGGAAAAAGACCGGATCTGCTTGAGCGCTGCAGCAGCGAATAAACAATAAGTAGTTAAGTAATGCTGAAGGAAGTGAAGTGTACGAGTATGAAGGACATCTCCGTCTAAATGCCGGCCATTGTGAACAAAACGTTACTATCAACTTCGGTGTGAGAGGAAGTGACAGAACAAAGGGCAGTCGCTTTTATGTCACCGGTCTACCGTTGAGGCTCAAGTACATCCTTCCTTGCTCCATCCTCTATTTCCTTCAAATCTCAGACTTTCTCTAAGAACTCAAAGAAAACGAAGGCACTTGATCATGCAGCAGTAGGGAGCAATGAAGATCTGCAATCATGATGTAATACGCTCATCAAACGGCACCAACCGACAAATCCCAAACTTATTTAAGTGCATGATATGCTCGCTGCATTTTCAAGCATAAAAATTACAAATGTAATGCATTCAAAAGACATTCAAAGATATTGACATAGGATTCTACACTCTAGGTGTCGGTCATGTTACTATAATGCTCGGTGAAACAGTTGATCGCCAGAACAATAGGCTTTTGTTGCATCTAACAATAATGCACAATAATGCCTTATAAAAACACGGGATACAGTTGCAGCCATACTGAACCCCTGACGTCACTTATTGTCCGCCACTCACTCTGCTCCCCAGGGAACGCATTTAGAGCAACATACATGAGTCTTCAATTGCTTATTTACTATTATGTCTACTGAATTGGGTGAAAGTCGACTATATGGGTGTTATTTCATGTTAAAAAACGTATTTGGAAGGTCTTAAATTGGTTTTCTATGCTTTAACTATGAAAATATTCCATTTCTGAATAAGGAATTCTTGGTCTGCAACCAATTAACTGTATGATTGTACCAATTAACTGTATTGTGAATAATTAGTAAATGACATGAAGAAGGGGTAAGATTAAATGAGTCCATTAGTTTTAGTCCAAACATGATTGATGTGTCAATTCATGCCCGTCAGCATAGAAGCTAATTTATTTCCATCCCATGACTGTTAACCTCCAAAGTGTCAAGGTATGTTTTACAGCGTAATCCTTTCTTGGTATTTACAGTTACGGCGCAGGCTCTTTAAAGTGACTAATCCTGGAAATGAAACAGTCAGACAGGACAAGATGGTGCTCATGTTCTTTCAAATAAAAAAAATCATCTTTTATGTCGCACAGAGATCAAATCCAACCGACGACAGCCACGGGCAATAACGCACTTGAAGATTGCTTGACAGATTCCAAGTGTAAGAAGCCAGTTTTTTCCACCCACTGAGTTCCCTTTTCCGTCCAATTACTCTCACAAACCTTTCCCACAACAACTACATCACTCACATCACACCACCAACTCTCTTAAAATTGTCAGCCTGGTGGGAATTTAAGTTATTAACTGCTGCTATCCCCGGTAATTGTCTCTCACTATCAGGCTAATAAGAGCTCGCCAAGCTATTTATGAGCTAATGAACATGGGAGTCAAAATAAATTGAAACTGTTTTCCGGACCCAGCTCAGTGTTTGCCTCTCAGGAATCCTCCTATTTGATGAAGGGTGAAATATTAACAAGTTGGCTTTAGAAGCTACAGTAAGTTTGGAGGAAAAAAGAAGTTCACATGCTTGGAGATGTCAGTCAAATGAACATTACATGAGGAAACTTGCCTAATGTGGGAAAAGTTGGATAAGATGGTCTTACTAACAACTACATTTGACGGTCCCAATTAAACAACAAAATAATCTATAAATTGGTACTTTTTTGGATTAAGGATGGATTAATCTGTCTATGAATGGTCTGAATTTAGAATTCAGTTCTATACTGACAGACAAGGGGTGCCCCGGGGGTGCTGGAGCCTATCCCAGCTGTCTTTGGGCGAGAGACGGGGTGCACCCTGGACTGGTCGCCAGCCAATCACAGGGCACATATAGACAAACAACCATTCACACTCTCATTCATACCTATGGACAATTTGGAGTCGCCAATTAATTAATTAAAACCTACAAATGCACAGGGAGAACATGGCGGGGTGGAATTGAACTTGGGTCTCCTAGCTGTGAGACCTGCGTACAAACCACTTGTCCACCGTGCAGCCAACTTTTTCCCTTAGCATGTTAGGTGCATGCATGCTAGGTTAATTGGAGACTCCAAATTGTCCATAGGTATGAATGTGAGTGTGAATGGTTGTTTGTCTATATGTGCCCTGTGATTGGCTGGCCACCAGTCCAGGGTGTACCCTGTCTCTCGCCCAAAGTTAGCTGGGATAGGCTCCAGCATACCCCTGGATGGACGGATGGATGGATGGAAGGAAGGAAGCATGGATGGATCAAAGGAAGGAAGGAAGGAAGGATCAAAGGAAGGAGGGATGGATGGATCAAAGAAAGGAAGGAAGAAAGGAAGGAAGAAAGGAAGGAAGAAAGGAAGAAAGGAAGAAAGGAAGAAAGGAAGAAAGGAAGAAAGGAAGAAAGGAAGAAAGGAAGAAAGGAAGAAAGGAAGAAAGGAAGAAAGGAAGAAAGGAAGAAAGGAAGCAAGGAAGGAAGGAAGGAAGGAAGGAAGGAAGGAAGGAAGATGATGGCTGGCTGGCTGATTGATGGATAGATGGATAGATGGATAGATGGATAGATGGATAGATGGATAGATGGATAGATGGATAGATGGATAGATGGATAGATGGATAGATGGATAGATGGATAGATGGATAGATGGATAGATGGATAGATGGATAGATGGATAGATGGATAGATGGATAGATGGATAGATGGATAGATGGATAGATGGATAGATGGATAGATGGATAGATGGATAGATGGATAGATGGATAGATAGATAGATAGATAGATAGATAGATAGATAGATAGATAGATAGATATATAGATAGATAGATAGATAGATATATAGATAGATAGATAGATCATCTACTCTAATTGGACACAGTCATAACTTATCTCAAACATTCGCTCACCTATAAATAACCCCCTAAAACTGCTGGTTAAGAAGTTTTTATGAGCAGTTAAAGAAGTGTGAAACCGAGTGAAAGCATCCCTGCTGCATCTGCATATGCAGGCCAACATTCCCGAGTATTGTTCTACAGTTGCTTTTTTTGTCCTCCAGCCACAAATATGCGCATGTTCAGGCTATGCAATTTCACATAGTGCTGCTTCATTCCTCCGCACTGTGTTTGCATCTACGTCGTCAGACGCTCGAGCTCAGCTCAGAGGGAGCGAACTTTACGTTCCGTCCCAAACCATAGGATTTCACCCAGCAAACCTGCAAATACAATTATGAAGTTGTAATTAAATATAAAGAGTATATATTATTATATCATTAATGTGCATGACATGCATGTTACAACAATAATTTCCTGTGTTTACAATGTGCAAGTATTTAAAAGAGTGCCTTGCAAAGGGTTAACATTTCTATGGAGGTTCATCATTTTACTGCAGACAAGTTGCTGCTGGAAATGAGCTGAAAGTAGCAATAAAACTAAAATAAACATGAGAGCTTGTAAACAGAAGACTAATCATTACAGTTCCCATACACATTTCTTTTTGAAGAATTGAGACACACCTCTTATAAACTTCCATAAACATGGGTGGGAACGTCTCCAAATCATGAATTTTAGCATCATCACTGGGGTGTCACGAGAAACCCAACCAACGTTTTTCATTCATTCATTCATTCATTTTCTACTGCTTATCCTCACGAGGGTCACGGGTGTGCCGGAGCCTATCCCAGCTGTCTTCGGGCGAGAGGTGGGGTACACCCTAGACTGGTGGCCAGCCAATCACAGGGCACATATAGACAAACAACCATTCACACTCACATTCATACCTATGGACAATTTGGAGTCCCCAATTAACCTAGCATGTTTTTGGAATGTGGGAGGAGAACATGCACAGACATGCCCGAGCATGGAATCGAACTTGGGTCTCCTAACTAACCCCTTTGTCTTGTCTCTTTACGCCAATGATCTGCAGTTGACCTTTGATATTTATAATTAAAACAATTAGAATACAAAAATAGGGCTGCACAGCGGTCCAGTGGTTAGCGTGCAGATCTCACAGCTAGGAAACCTGAGTTCAATCCCACCCTCGGCCATCTCTGTGTGGAGTTTGCATGTTCTCCTCGTACATGTGTGGGTACTACGGTTTCCTCCCACATTCCAAAAACATGCTAGGTTAATTGGCCACTCTAAATTGTCCATAGGTGAGTGTGAATGGTTGTTTGTCTATATGTACCCTGTGCTTGGCTGGCCACCAGTCCAGGGCGGACCCCGCCTCTCGCCCGAAGACAGCTGGGATAGGATCCAGCACCCCCTGCGACCCTCGTGAGGATAAGCGGCAGAAAATGAATGAATGAATGAATACAAACATGACTTTATATATACGTACATTTAAAGACAATACTATATATTTTGTGTTAGTTATTAGTATGCACATTGTGCTACACACACATACTGTATCTATACAGAATGTTTTCCATGTTTATAGTAGGACAAAGGTAAATCTTTGGAACTTGGTCAAAATAGCACCTTTGCTGAAAAGGTGAAGGCACCCCCGTCCTAAATGATCTGTCTGCCTGTCTCAGGGGCTTTCAACACTATAAATCAGCAACAGCTGTCACTCACAAGAACTTCAAATTCCAAACAATCACAATCACTTTACACCCATAAACATGGGTCAGTGTCGCCTTTGGAAGCACCCATTATTAAAGTAGCAAGTCTAAATGCAAGATTACTAATAACCGAGAGACCCATTTTGTGACTCGACCATAACTTTGGGGAACACTGCAACCAAACTGTGTCAAATCAGTTTTTTCTATGAGAACCATTTTCACATCCTCTTCAAGAGCTCAGTATGTGCCGTCAGTCAGGTCAGCGTCTCCAATAACCTCCCTCCTCAGTCATAACAATGCCACTCTGCTGCCAGCATCTGCTATCAGAAGCCAACTGGCCCAGGACCATGGGAATCAGGCTGTGGACACATTTCAACTAAGACCACTTTTTAGTGGTTAGTGAAGTATTAGAATGGCATTACAGCCCAGTCTAATGATTCTTTAAATGTGTATTGGACACTGTTGCCAAATGTACAATAATTATCCTATTTATATGACAATCTAATTTTCACCCTCTTTAATAAAAAAAAAATCTCATAATGTACGATAATTTGACCCCTTTGATACATGGCTATCAGCAAACACAAACAGGTTACATCCTGCACTGAGCTTGAGCATTTCTCACGTGACTCTTTACAGCCAATCAACACACAACACAGTAGGAAGTACATAACTTGATGGAAACACAATGGACTGTGAGTCTAGGAGGGGGGCACTGAACCGATTAAGTCTCAACATTTAGAGCAGGTGTCACCAACACGGTGCCCGCGGGCACCCGGTCGCCCGCAAGGACCACATGAGTCGCCCGCGGGCCGTTTCCAAAAATAGCACATCTCATAGAGAGCTGCGTCTAAAAATTAATTTTGTTCTGTTGCTATTATTTTTTTAATCACACTTGTATGTATATAGATTTAAAAAATACTATCTTAAAAATACTTTAAGGTTAACGCGCACAATATTTACCTATGGGCAGTAAAGTAGAGCTTGTGGGATGTGGAGAGTAAGCTAGCGGGCGCTGTATGCACTTTCGTACCCCAAAAACATGGCAGAAAAAAGAAAGAAAACGTATCTCTTTCACAGTGAATGGGAAGAGGAGTTCTTTTTTACGACTGTAAAAGAAACCTGCGTGTGTCTGATTTGCGGGACGACCGTGGCGACAGCAAAACGGCACAATGTGGAGAGACATTTCAATACGTGTCACAAAAGCTACCATGATAAATATCCACCTGCAAGCGCCCTACGGGCAGAAAAAGCCCGTGAGCTAAAGACCGCTCTGGGTAAGCAACAGTCTTTTTTTACGAGGCCGGCCAAAAACTCACAAAAAGCAACCGAAGCCTCGTTTAGAGCTACACATTTTCTGATCAAGAAAAAAAAGGCATTTACAGATGGAGAAGTTGTCAAAGAAGCGATGTTATTAATTGCTAACACTGTATTTAAAGACGAGAAAAATGGAAGCGACCTAATCTCCACTCTTTCCGACGTCCAACTGGGGGCATCTACGATGGCAAGACGAGTATCAGCTATGTCCAGTAACTTGGTCGATCAGTTGGAGCAGGATCTGGCGAAGTGCAAGTGGTTTAGCCTCCAGTGCGATGAGTCCGTGGACAGCAGCAGTACAGCGCAGTTATTGGTTTTTATCCGGATGGTGTTTAATGATTTCTCCACAAAAGAAGAACTCCTGACACTACTGCCCTTAAAGACAACTACGAGAGGAGTTGACATTTATAACACGGTGAAGGAGTTTTTCGTGCAGAAAAAGGTGCCATTGGAAAAGCTGGTAGCGGTGACAACAGACGGGGCTCCTGCTATGGTCGGCCGACAGACAGGTTTCATCGCTCACTGTAAACGTGACCCAGACTTCCCCAAATTTCTGCATTACCATTGCATCATTCACCAGCAGGCGTTGTGTGCGAAAGTGATCGGCTTTGGGCACGTGATGACTCTCGTTGTGAAAATCATAAACAACATCCGCTCCAAAGCAAAGCAGCACAGGATTTTCAAGGTACTATTAGAGGAGATGTCAGCAGAATATGGGGACCTACTGCTACACACAGAAATCAGATGGCTCAGCAGAGGACGAGTTTTGCATCGTTTTTTGTCTCTTTTGCGTGAAATCAAAGAGTTCATGCAGTCCAAAGGCGAAGATGTCTCACTGCTAGAGGACACAGAGTGGACACTTGACCTTGCATTTTTGGTGGACATTACTGGGAAACTAAACCTCCTGAACTGCCAGCTGCAAGGCAAAGGTAAGACTGTTGTCGATATGATAAGTGCTTTAAATGCATTTAAAGCCAAAATGAATGCATTCTCTGCAGATTTACAGAGAAAAAAAGTTCTGCACTTTCCCTCTGTGCAGTCAGTGCTGAAAGACAATGCTTCTGCATCTGAGACATTTGAAAAAGTGGCAGAAAAGTACATTGAAGTAATAAACAGACTTGGGCAAGAGTTTGAGAATAGGTTTTGTGACCTTCATCAGCTTGAACCATGTGTGTTCTTCATTTCCAACCCTTTCATGAATGGGGACACAGCATGCTTTGCTGAGCAGTTAAGTGCAACGTTCAACTTGGATGCTGGACAGGTGGAGATTGAAATTATAACATTGCAAAATGATCTCCATCTCAAAGCCTACCAGGCTGCACCAAACTTTTGGCGCCTTGTTGACACAGAGAAGTACAGTGGAGTATGCACAGCAGCCATGAAGGTTGCCAGCCTGTTTGGCTCAACCTATCTCTGTGAATCAGCATTTTCTGACATGAACTTCATCAAAAACAAACACAGAACACGCCTCACTGATGCACATCTGAGAGACTCACTCACAGTTGCAGTGTCAAGTTACACACCAGATTACAACACACTGGTGAACAGCATGCAATGCCAGTCTTCCCACTAACCAAGGACGGATACCAGATGTAGTCAGTGACAACATGGTAGTGCCATGGCAAAGTTGAATTAAAATATTGAAGAATTGTGTTCAATTTAAAAGTGTGTTCATGACATTTAAAAGTTATAATTTTGTTAAACATAACACAGACTTGGCCACTAGTTCAAAATGTGAAATAAAAAATGTATTACATATTTAAAAATATGTAAGTTGATTTTGTTTAACATTACATAATTGTTAACTTTTTGAAACATGTTGCAACATAGTTCATGATTTGTTAACAGGGCATGTCAGTGGCTTGTGCAAATGGGATATTTTTTGCTAAAATGTAGTGATGTAAGTGATCATCTGAAAATGTAACAAATACTGTGATTAATAGAGATAAAGTGTTGAATATTGATATCTGTTTCCCACCTTGTTGTCATTTTTGATAATCATTGTTAGAAATCATTAACATGATCAGTGTCTTTACATAGGTGAGTATTACTAATCATTATAAATAATGTATAACTAAAGGCAAACTGAGCAAATTTGTTATTTCAGAAGAGCGTATCAAACTGGTAGCCCTTCGTATGATTCAGTAACCGTGAAGTAGCTCTCAGTTTCAAAAAGGTTGGTGACCCCTGATTTAGAGTATATAACATAGGACATTGATAGATAATTATTAAATAACAGGTGGGGCGTCGTTCTGCCAGAGGCAGCTTTTTTCCCCTAGTTATGCTATTAATTTATTCAAAACTGTTAAAAGCATATGTACAATAATTTTCCTCAAAATAATGAAACTTTAAGCTTTTGGTAAATTGTGTCTTTTCCCATCTGGCAACACACTGTAGTTGCCATTGACGAGAGTATATTAACGTAATTAGTGATTATTACGGTACTTAATACTAATGTGATTCATTATGGCCTAAGAATTACTGTAACTCTTCAGTGACAGTAAAGTAAGTATGATTTATTTATTCGTGCACATATCATTAATAAAGCTAGGTTAGGTAGCATGCTAAAGCTAGCTTGCTTCACTTTGACCCGAGTGCCGTGTTGCGTTCAAGGAATCGCTACCTGATCAAAAGTTTTCATTCAAGTAAAGTTCACCTATATAGCGGGCTAAACACAATAACGCTACCAATCCAACAGTTAATTTGATTGATTTTGTAAAAATACGTTATGTTTAATATTAATTCGTAAGTAAATCGTCCACCAAGCCGCTGTCAATCCCACTGGATGTAGCGACTCCTCGGGCATGTCCCTACATTTCCCCCCCGAACAAACTAGCAAACTATTACGAATTACAAACATTTTCATGAAATCTTACCTGATAAATGTCATGGGAGTGAGTTCCCTCTTAAAAACAACTTTTCCTCGGTACTTGAGTGTAACTCCATACACAAGGTCCCACTTGATGCACCACCACGACCAAGGTAGACTGAGCGGACGCTGAGCTCCACCTCCTTCCCAGCATGAGGTCATCTGTACCGGGAGGCTCATCGTCAGAGGGCCGGCGGATTGCACAAGCCCCCGCCCCTTTGGTCCCTGAACGCCACATACGTAAAACAAGCTAGTTTGATGCTACATCTCAGTTCTGATCTATTAATGGAGGATGAGCAGTTATTTGACACTGATTTTGTTTGTTTAAAAAAAACTACATATTAAGTATTACATTAACAGTATGCTTCTCATCGTGGTTGTATTTTATAGCGGTGTAGAACTGTCGAAATGTTACTAATATTTTTCTACTGATCGAGTTAAAAAGGAAAACCAAATAATTTAATAAGGAACATTAATGTAGTACTTAATATGCAAATCTTAGTATAAAATGCTAGGAACAAACTTTGGTGTGAATCAGCACATTGATCTATAGCACCCTCTTGTGGTGATAATGTTTCATGCCGTTTCATGTGCAACGTGCTATTCAAAAAAACACATTTTCCATAGCACTTCTTTGAGGAACTTAGAATAAATGACCCACTTTTCAGATTTCTCTGCTTGCACCACATTCTTTGTCAGTGGTCACCCTCCTCTGTGTGTAAAGGAGTGGTTTCTTCCAGGGTCAGCCAGGCTCCTCACATGGTTGACAGACTGCAGACACACACTAGTGCCAGTGAAATGTAGCATGTCAAAAAGTCAGGACCACCAACTGCTGCAACGTGTCTATGACCTCTGCAGAGGTATGTACCTGAAAAAGCTGTGTAAAGATAACAATTATGACCGACAATGTCAGAGGTATTTTGGGATGTGACGGAGATTGGACGTAGAGCTTCAAAATGCAAAAAGAAATGGGAGTGACACAAAAATGTTGTGCAATTAATTTATTGGAAACAAGCAAAGTAAAATAGGCTGTGGAATACCTGATCAAAATGTCACTGGTCCTTGTTACTGGTGCTGAATGCAGTCTGATAACCATAAGATGGCATCTGAGAAGGGATTTAATAAGATCTTCAAATACCTTGTCTACTTCACGAGGAGCCCATCTGAGATGTTTTCCACACGGCACGGTGCATGGGGTGCTTTTTCCTTCAATGGAACTTCAGGTTGTGCAGGGGTGTCAAACGGCTGTGGCTATGTGGAGATGTCGGGGGCATTCCTCATCTGTGTGGTTTTTCAAGAGGACAACACTGCAGTTCACAATGCCCCTTTGACAATGGACTTATTCCAGAAGAATAGCATCGCTTTTTTGGACCATCCTGCAAGTTCCCGTGATCCAAGTCCAATTTGGAACATTTAGGGATGGATGGCAAGTAAAGTTTAAAAAAATGGACATCAGTTCCAGACAGTGGACGCCCTGTGTGAAGCCATCTTCACCACCTGGAGCAACATTCCTGCTAGTCTCTTGGGAACACAGGAATCAAGTATGCTCAAACCAAATCTTCAACTGTTAATTTTAAGTTTTTGTTCCATTACCGCAGAAACTGAAAGAACTCCCTGCATGGTCTTACCCAAAGTTATATACTATTTTTGCCAAGAATGCATGGAAATTCAAATTGGCATATTCTTTGGTTCAAACTACAGGAAATAGTAATATTAGACACCTCTCAGTGTGATGTGCAGTTCTACACCACATAAATGTTCATTTATTAGGACTTTAAATTTAATTACATTAGATTACCACTGTTGGATATTAACCATTCTTTTAAACCCTATGCCGCCACCTTGAGGTCGTTGGGTGGTATAGCATTAAAAACAATACAAAGTTATATATTTGTTTTATTAACAGTATCAAGCAGTACAAAGAGTGTTCCACTAGCTACAAAAAGGGGACACGGAGGCTGGATATACCGGAGAGTGTAAACAGAAGAAGGTTTGCTTATCTACAAGCACACGAGGCTTATATGTTCATCCTTCAGTACTTCCTGGGCTGCTGGATGAAGAAGGAGCGAGGAGAGTGCAGCTTCTCCACAGCAGGTCGCACTCTGCTGTGCCTCACGCTCACTGGCGTCTCTGGGAAGTCATGGCTCAACTGGAAATATTTTTCGGGGGGAAATAAGTGTTCTGCGTTGTGAATACAAATTGAAAAGTTGTTCACCTTGTCAAGAGTTCCTGACAGAAGAAGTCCGACTCGTTGCATCCTGTTGGCAGTGGAAACAGACCTGCTGAAAGAGGATCAAATTCAGGAACAAAATCAGGATTTGCTGTTTGCCGAGAACACGGCTTTTGAGGGAACGTTTCTTGTAGGACATTAATGGTTGTCTTCTTTTGAGGGGACAGTAAATTTAATTGAAGAAATACAATACATTGGTACAGCTCTTGTAACTGCCTCTCAGTCAGTGCATGCTATCAGTTTTAAGTTCCTAATTATTTTCATTTTTGGTTCCTACCTAGGCGCATAAGTTAATGAGGCGGAACATTTTTTCTGTAAAATCATCGTTTCCACATGTGCATGTTTAGTTGTTACACTAATAGAAAATAAGCTCAGTTGTTGCCACACTATTTAGCGCTCAAAAGGTTCAAGATCATCTCTATAATTCCCTCCTAAGGCATGTGTGCAGCCATTAAGGTACAGTATATGTTTTGTATTTTTGTTTCAGTCTCTTAGTGTCGTAGTTTACAATTTGCTGTACCAGCTAATGTTAATCATGTGATGGTTTGTTGAGGGAAATGTATGTAATAAAGTTTATTTGCATGATTATAAAGAAAAAGGGTTAATGATAAAAACTAATTTGTAGACAAAATGTTACTGTATATTTGTATTACATGACCAGTAATTTATTGTATTTTGTATCTGTTTGAACCCCTTTTAGTTCTCACTAGGAACTAGTTGTGGTCTGATTGTTGCACATCCGAGGGAGTTACAGATCTCATAAAAATGAGAAGGTGTTCCTAAAGTGTGCCAAGAGTTTGAATAGTAACCCTACCTGGATTTTTCAGGCTTCCTTGAATCCTTCTCTGGAGTCCCATGGGTGCCGGCCTCCTCCAGACTTTTCTTCACCACCCGTTTACCTCCAGCCTTCACTGGAAACACCACAAAAATGGCAATATAAAAAAATACAATTCCTCACTATGCTGTAATACAGTGCAACTTTACAAATGTTTATAAAAACAGATTTTAAAACAGCACCGGAGCGCCATCTCCGGGTCGGTGATGATACCCCCACTCCAAGTGGAGGAGTTCAAGTACCTCGGGGTCTTGTTCACAGGTTCAGGAAAGATGGAACACGAGATCCACAGGCGAATTAGTGCCGCGTCTACAGTGATGCAGACTCCGCATCGGTCTGCTGTGGTGAAGAGGGAGTCGAGCCAAAAAGGCAAAGCTCTCAATTTACCGGCTGATCTACATTCCTAACCTGACCTGACCTGTGGTCATGAGCGGCTGAAATGAGTTTTCCCGGCCTTAGTGAGGAGAAAAACTCTGGAGTTGAACCACTGCTCCTCCACATTTTGAGAGGAGTCAAATGAGGTGACTCTGGCATCTGGCACACCTCCCTGGGGAGATTTTCGGGGCACAGCCGACCGTTAGGAGGCCTCAGGGAAGACCAAGGAGAGACTAGTCTCATCTGGACTGGGAATGCTTCGGGACCTGCCGGGAGGAGTTATTGGAGGGCAGCGGGGTGTGCGGGGACTGCTGGGCACTTGGTGGGTGCACTCAGGGGCTAGTGGGGTCGGAGCCAGGTGGGTTGGTGGTGTGCTACGGCAATGTTCTGGGGTTTTGCTGGGGTGTCCGATGTTCCCACTCTTCTTCTGTTTTGTCTTATGTAAGATTCTGTGATTATATGTGTGGAAAAAAAAATCACTTATTGAATTGGTAACTGCTCTGGCGTGGAGAAGGGGTAGGATTTAATAAGCTTTGCTTCTTCCTGCTCCTTTCAGACATGCAGTAACGAGGTGTGTGTGTGTATAAGTAGCATAGTACATAAAAAAAGTATATAAATAGATATTGTAAGTGTATTTTATATGTGAGATACATTAATGTAACATAGTATGCATGTCTGAAATAAATTAAAGAAGATCGGGCTTCCCTGCTTAGGACGCCACCCCCGGGAATGAGAGTGTGAATGGTTGTTTGTCCATGCGTGTCCTGCCATTGGCTGGCGACCAGTCCAGGGTGTACCCGCCTCACCCAAAGTCAGTTGGGATAGGCTCCAGCAGTTAAAATCCTTTTAACAGTTGGTGTAGTACGACCATTACAGTACAGTTATGTACAGTATAAGTATCATGCTTTAAAAAAAACAACCTTTAAAAAGACGATAGAGCAGGTAAGATGTTATGCAATATGTTAATATGATAAAAAGCAGAGAATATACTGTATATTGAAACGTTTCATGGCTAAATTAGCTTGTGTTTACAAAGAGGCTGAATTGGCGGCGAACCAGAGGCTAGCTAGCAATAAAGAAGGGGGTTGGGGACATTTTTACACAATAACGCCATTGAGGCTTTTCTAACAAGAAGTTTTGTCAAATCGAAAAAAAAGTACTTTAGCGGCACTGTGAGAAATGACGCTAAAAAGCAAGTACACGGTTTAATGGGCAGAGAGGAACAACCCGAATCAAAACAAAACCTACAGAAAAGTCCACAAAAAAAGTTTTACCTGCAGGAGGATGTCCCGCTTTAAGCAGAAGGTCGTCTTTAACGCCACATTTGTTGCCTTGCTGTACCATGTTTTCAGTTTTTTGTTTTTTTTTTATTTCCTGGTTAAATCGCTGTGTGGAAATTCTTAGCTCGACTCGCCGCTCTCACACTTTTTATGCTCCAACTTCAGCTGACGTCCTGCCAAAGAAACGCCTCCGTGCTAACACGCTATCATAACACGACGAGCCAGAGACGCTTATTTAACAACGACATTGGACCATTGGTTCGTGATTTAAACGCATATAAAGTCCTTCTTGATTAAAAGTGACGTCAGCTGACCACTCAATGAGAAACACCTGTGCACTTCCGGTTAATGCCATATAAGGTAAACACTCATTGGACACTTCATTAAGTACATTAGCTAATTTGGCGTTTACAAATATATGTTCACTTTTGCTGTTATTAAGCATATAAAGACATTGTTTCATCAACAATGTGAGTTTATTCTTGTAAAATTTAGTCTTTTTTCTAGTTAGAATACAACTTATTCATGTAATATGTATATATGATCCTAGTAATTATGACTTTATTCACATACTTTAACATTGTTGTTTTTTTCCACAATATAATTTTTCAAAAATTACAACATTGGTCTTTGTTAGGATTTTTTTTTCTTAATATAATCAACTCTATGGTACTGAAGTGATGCTATTTTTCCTCATAATATTACTTTGTTATTGTGAAATTGTGACATTTTTTCATTAGATCAACTCTTTTCTCTTAATATTCTGACTTTATTTGCTGTTTTTTTTCCAATGATCCTAGTAATTATGACTGTATTCCATATTTTAACATTGTTGTTGTGACATAATTTTTTCCACAATATAATTTTTCAAAAATTACAACATTGGTCTTTGTTAGGATTTTTTTTCCTTAATATAATCAACTCTATGGTACTGAAGTGATGCTATTTTTCCTCATAATATTACTTTGTTATTGTGAAATTGTGACATTTTTTCATTAGATCAACTCTTTTCTCTTAATATTCTGACTTTATTTGCTGTTTTTTTCCCAATAATCCGAGTAATTATGACTTTATTCCCATATTTTAACATTGTTGTTGTGACATAATTTTTTCCACAATATAATTTTTCAAAAATTACAACATTGGTCTTTGTTAGGATTTTTTTTTCTTAATATAATCAACTCTATGGTACTGAAGTGATGCTATTTTTCCTCATAATATTACTTTGTTATTGTGAAATTGTGACATTTTTTCATTAGATCAACTCTTTTCTCTTAATATTCTGACTTTATTTGCTGTTTCTTTTCCCCAATGATCCAAGTAATTATGACTTTATTCCCATACTTTAACATTGTTGTTGTGACATAACTTTTTCCAGAATATAATTTTTCAAAAATTACAATTTTGGTCTTTGTTAGGATTTTTTTTCTTAATATAATCAACTCTATGGTACTGAAGTGATGCTATTTTTCCTCATAATATTACTTTGTTATTGTGAAATTGTGATTTTTTCATTAGATCAACTCTTTTCTCTTAATATTCTGACTTTATTCATTGTTTTTTTTTCTTGTTAAATTCTACTTGACGTGGGTCATTAAAAAAAAAGTCGGGCCACACTTTCATGGTAATGTTAACACATTTTTCCATCAGTGTTGTACCAAAAAATGTCAAATGTGGGTGTCAGAAAAAAGGTTGACAGAGTTTAAAAAACAAAAGTGTCCTTTTTATTATTTGATAATGATTGTATGATACCATTGTTTTTCTTCATAATTATATATTTCTAGAGCTTTAATATGGCACAAGTTCATTGTTTTAGCAGTGCAGATGAGTGTAAACCAGGTAACATGACATTTTTCTCTATTTACAAAGAAAGCAAAGACAGCGGTACAACAGCAAGTACGAGTCATACTTTCATCTTTCTGTACAACAGCCTGTACAATTTCACCTCAAACTTTTTTATAATTTGTTTTTTTGATAAGTTCATGATCAATTTTGGCTTCAACACATACACAATCTCCATCTTTGACTCTTCCTGTAGATCCTCTCATCACATGACTCACTCCCTCGCTGCGCTAGTACAAGCTACAAAAAAAAAAAATCAAATCTAACATCTAAACAAAGCAGGACTGGCAATCATGTCCAGTTTTGTCTCTCAGTGTGATTTTTTTTCTCCTCTAACTAGTTGAAGAACATTCCCTAATTTCCTTCGTTTTGGCACATTCCATGATTCCCTCTGCCAAGTCAACTCCCCTACATACACACACACACACACACACACACACTTTTTTAAAGCCCATTTCATAACAAGTGTTCTTTCTTTGTGTGCTCCATTTACACCCAAGAGTCCGGGGAACCGGGGTACTGCTCGGCGCGGTAGGAGGGTCTCCGTGTGCTGGCGTAAATGTCCACATAGTTGGTGCTGGCCTTCAGTGCATGAGGCTGGGAGTTGTAGTCCAAGGTGGGCGCGTATGTGATGACCTCATCCATGTAGGGGTGGTCATCGTAGCCGTGCGAGTGCTGCACATACATTCTGTACGGGTCGTAGTTCCTCCTGCCCACATCGTCTGCATAATACAAAGGCTGACAGAAGGAGACAGACATGGTGTCATAATGTCTTTTTTTTTTTTTTTACATAAAAGCCTCTTGCCTGAAGACAGCTGGGATAGACTCCAGCATGCCCGCAACCCTCATGAGGATAAGCGGTAAAAAAACAAATGAATATATGAGATAATAGCTGTCATTTTACTAAAGCCAAGGTCACAACTACAAAGTAATGTTTTGCTGCTGTCAAATTTGGGCGTCTACTTTACACTCAAAAAATAAATGTTTAGCCTCAACAAAAAAAAAAAATCAACGCAACAGTTTCCATTAGTCTTTCTTAGTTATGACATTTTAATTTGAAATTGCTTTTTTGAACCAACAAACAATATTGCATTGCACAAATGAGCTTTTTCTCTTCACTCAAAGCTTATTTTAAGTAATGTTTACTGAATAATTGTTGTCATAGAGACATAAGTTTTTAAGTTCGTAACTCAAAGAAATATGGCAAGTCAACTGACTTAATCATTTTAGTAGTTTTTCAAGTAGTTTAATTTGTTGTCTACTTAATTATAATAACAATGCACACAGCTTTTTAAGTAGCAGTAACTTTATATATATACTATATATATATGTCTGTGTGTATATATTATGTTAACAAGCTAATTTTATTAAGTCATGGCAACTTGAATTTTGTTTTAAGCTTACCAACAATAACATTTGAGTGTATATGACATGCTAATTTAAGTTCATGTAATAGCCAACATTATTATTTGAACATAACATAAAAAAATAAAGTTACCAACTTGGAAAGTTTATGTAAATCAATTAATTACATTTTTTTACATTGCATTTATGTATTAAATCAAGTGGTGTCAACAGATACTCTGAATTACTTTTCAGAGTGTACAGAACCAATCATTTACCTGCGTTCTTCTGGGCTCCTCCCGTGTGGGTGATGGATAATAATACGGAGAAGGCTTTCCAGACCCTGCAATAAAAGCACAAAAATATTAGGCCTTTCATTTCATATCACATGAAATGACTGCATCAAAACAGACATTGTGGTTGGAATGAAGGGAGGGGACAAAGTCACCAAATAATAGAGTTGGACGGCTGCTTTTCAGTTGCTTACATAGCCCACGGGATGGGTATTTTTGTTGGCACGTTGTCTCGCCAGAGGAATCCAGAAAGCCAATTTCCACTTGGCCGTGCACTGCGCAAACAGCAGCGGCTTGCAGCTCATTTTGTTTCTCCTGCCAGCATTCATCTGGCTCTGGTGGGTCTGCGTACCCACTCAAGCTCCTCGCCCCTACTAATAACAACACCGTTGTGTAGCAGGGGGGGGGTCCACTTCACTGCTGCGCGGACCATCGCCATTACAAAATAGTGTATTTTAGTCTTGGGAATGGGGAATCGGCATAAAAAACTGGTGTATTATGTTTGTAGTAATTCATGCAAACGCTCATTTGCTGACTCTGCAAGAGCAAAAGTACTGATTGTACCAGGACGCCCCCCAATGGACAGCAATGCATTTTTTTCAGAACATTAAACATCAATAACGAAGTCATAATATTACAAGATAGAAGTTGTAGTTTAAAGAGAATAAATCATTATTATGGAGAAAAAGGTTATAACTTGATGGCAATGACGGTGCCATTTAATAATCATGATTACAGTGGTGTGAAAAAGTGTTTCCACCCTTCCTGATTTCTTATTTTTTCTTATTGTTTGTCACACTTACATTTTTCAGTAGTCAATGACAACACAACTGAACACAAAATGTTAATTAAATTAAATTAATTAAATAAAGGAAGCGACTTATAGTCCAGAAAATACGGTAAATGTTCTTAATACATTATTCATTCATTTTCTACTGCTTAGTCCAGTACACCCTGGACTGGTGGCCAGCCAATCACAGGGCACATATAGACAAACAACCATTCACACTCACATTCATACCTATGGACAATTTGGAGTCGCCATAAGACATAAAATGTTCAATAAATAAGGGCGTTATGAAGAATATTTTGCATACCTGTATACTGTGTTTTGTGAATACTGTTGTCCACTTGGTAATTATAAAATTGCATAGTTGACTGTGCTCTCTGATAATCTCGGATAGTGTCTCTGTGGTCTCGAACGGCCAGCATTGCAGGAGACGACATGGCACTGGCAGCTACAAGGAAGAGAAGACGCAAATGAGTGGAACATTGCATGAGGTTGGACTATAGACTATAATGACCATAAACCCCACCAGGGTGGTTGAGGGGGGACATCTGGATACTGCTAGTGGGGAGGGTAGGTTGCGACTTGAACCTGTCCCGTTCAAGTGTTGACACAGGAGTGAGGAAATGGTTTTGGGCCCATCCATCCTGTTAGAAAATACACAAAAATGGAGGCATATTTGATATCAAATTTTATGCAGAATCTGAATATTATCAGCAACAAGTCCATTGTTCAAGTTCAATACAGAAATATTCAACCCTGGTGGTCGAAACTAAATGTTGTTGGAAGCACTAGTCTCAAATAGAATGGCGTGATTTTTTTATTTTTATTTTTGTGCATGTTTGTCACACTTAAATGGTTCACATCATCCAACTCATTTAAATATTAGTCAATGACAAAACAACTGAACACAAAATAATAATATATTGTAACAATAACAATAACAATAACAATAACAATAACAATAACAATAATAATCATAATAATAATAATAAAAAAAGGTGGTCCAACCAGTTATTGGGTTTAGGGGGCAATCACACTTTTTCACACAGGGCCATGTAGGTTTGGATTTGATTTCTCTCTTAATAATTAAAACGTTTTTTATTATATATTAATATTAATATTAATATTAATATTAATATTAATATTAATATTAATATTAATATTAATATTAATATTAATATTAATATTAATATTAATATTAATATTAATATTAATATTAATATTAATATTAATATTAATATTAATATTAATATTAATATTAATATTAATAATATCAACAGTAAAATATGGTGGTGGTAGTGTGATGGTCTCTAATTAATATTAATATTAATATTAATAATATCAACAGTAAAATATGGTGGTGGTAGTGTGATGGTCTCGGGCTGTTTTGCTACTTCAGGATGCTTGACTACAGTTGTTGGTGTTAAAGGGCTATCTAATAATAATAATAATAATAATAATAATAATAATTATTATTATTATTATTATTATTATGGTTGGGCCCATAATAATTATAATAATAATAATTATTATTATTATTATTATATAATAATAAAAAAACGTTTTAATTATTAAGAGAGAAATCAAACCCAAACCTTCATGGCTCTGTGTGAAAAAGTGACTGCCCCCTAAACCCAATAACTGGTTGGGCCACCTTTAGCACCAACAACTGTAGTCAAGCGTCCTGAAGTAGCAAAACAGCCCGAGACCATCACACTACCACCACCATATTTTACTGTCGATATGCAGCGTTGTCTCGTCAGACCACAGAGTATTTTCCCAAAGGTCTAAGGGATCATCAAGATGTTTTCTGCCAAAACCGAGCCTTAATGTTCTCAGTTTTTGCCCAGTATCTTTCTTATGGTGGAGTCAAGAACAAATGACTTGACTTGTCAAATGACAAATGACTTAACTGAGGCAAGTGAGGCCTGCAGTTCTTTGGATGTTGCCTTGGGGTCTTTTGTGACCGTTTGGATGAGTCGTTACTGCGCTCTTGAGGTAATTTTGGTTGGCTGACCACCCCTGGGGAAGGTTCACCACTGTTCTATGTTTTCACCATTTGTGGATAATGGCTCTCACTGTGGTTCGCTGGAGTCCCAAAGCTTTAGAAATGGCTTTTTAACCTTTTCCACACTGAATTTCTTTAGAACTCATCATGATGTCTAGAACATGTTCTTACTTTCTTGTAGATAGCCCGTAGATCTCGATACTGCCATAGCGTGTTCAGCACTTGAGCAGCTGCCTTGACCACTTTCAGAGAGAATCTGAAATACACACAAAAGTTAATTAGTTAATATATATATTAGGGTGCATCAAAAAACACAATTATTGAATTTTGATATGGCCGGGTACTAAAAGTGATCCAATATACGTATGTAGAAACAACACATACAAAATATTTTTCCAATACATGATTATTTAGGGGTGCCACCATACATCTGTTTTTGTGGAAAAAAGGTGCTCAATGGTCGCCATGAATTGTTATTTAAATATGTTACTATTGCCCCTTGTGTTTACAATAAAATACAAATAAAATAAAAAAACAAAGTGTTTAAACTTTATGTTTAAACACTGTTTAAATTTAAATTAAATTAAATGTGTTTAAATTTTAATCTAAAATTCAGGGTAAGGCCGTGTGAACATGTCCCATTTACCTCCATTCATTTTGTCAATAGGACAAATGAATGGAGAACCTTGAAATTTGAATTCTGCCCAAAGAGAAAACTAATATATTTACTTTAATAACCATATTAAAAAAAATATGTTGTATAGAAGTTCATTTTACTCAACATTTCCAGGTCAAATTTTTGGCAATTAGACTAAAAATTGCACATTTTCTGAAATTTTACAAAAGTTTATGTGTGAGGTGGCACCACTAAATCTCAATGGATTTCCTCAAAACTTTGCAGAAGACATTTTTATGTTCATTCATTCATTCATTTTCTACCGCTTTTTCCTCACGAGGGTCGCGGGGGTGCTGGAGCCTATCCCAGCGGTCTTGGTCTCGGGCGAGAGGCGGGGTACACCCTGGACTGGTGGCCAGCCAATCACAGGGCACATATAGACAAACAACCATTCACACTCACATTCATACCTATGGACAATTTGGAGTCGCTAATTAACCTAGCATGTTTTTGGAATGTGGGAGGAAACCGGAGTACCCGGAGAAAACCCACGCATGCACGGGGAGAACATGCAAACTCCACACAGAGATGGCCGAGGGTGGAATCGAACCCTGGGCCTCCTAGCTGTGAGGTCTGTGCGCTAACCACTCGACCACCGTGCCGCCCAAATTGATATTATGAAATTAAAATTTCCCATTCAAATTTGATGCACCCTAATGTATATGTATGTATATGTATATCATTGAGGGCATCTGAGGGAATGTGAAAGGAATAGACTGTAAAGCAGGCCAGAAATAAATGCTGTTCCATCACTCCACTGTGACATTTTGACCTCAATGAACACAAAACCACCTTCCCTGTGGCGACAGGGGGCTCATGATTGTGTGTGTGTGTTTGTGCAAAAAACCCACTATGTGTCTGGAACATTTTACACCAAGCAACTGCATGTGACGACAGCAGTTCATTTGAGCACACCACAGCCAAGTGTACAATCCAGCCTGGCTGAAAGTGTTGTTGACAAACAGATGCTGCATTAGCACACCTGTCTCCTCTGCCCTTGGTGATGTTGACCAGCTTCTCGATGCCGCCCGTGTCCGCCAGCGCTTTGGCGTTCTCCATGTTTCTGCTGGTGACCTCGTGCAGGGTGCAACAGATGGCTGCCACTGTCTCGTCTGACAGCAAGGTGGTGTTGCCTCCGGGGAGGCGGTTGACCAGGTCTCTCATGGCGTATTTCCCTGATAAAGCAGAGGGAGGGATGAAAGTGAGACATGTTTATGTATATTAACTTATGTCACTTCATATACGCTACAGTATATCATACTCTCAGTTATGGATGATTTTTGTTTAACTTTAATAATGATTTAGAGTGAGGTTAAAATGGATGGATGGGTGATTTAGAGTGGAAAACAAGTGTCTTGAACCAGTCAAGATGTGCTATACATATCACTATATTGACACTTACTATGGTACCCATTATGTCATTGGATGGACATATCACCTCGTACTTCGGTACGGGACAAAAAAAAAAAAAATCAAAAAATTTAAAAAATTTAAAAAATTAAAAAAAATTAAAAAATTAAAAAAATTACAAAAAATTACAAAAAATTACAAAAAGGACAAATATTTAAAAAATAAAACAAACAAAAAAACTTAAACTATATTAGGAAAGCAGGAAGTGAACAAATGTAACAGTTACTGATTGTAAAAGTACCAGATGGAGGGGTAGGATTTAATAAGCTTTGCTTCTTCCTACTCCTTTTGGACATGTGGAACTGTGAACTGATTATGTGATGCATTCAATTGTAATCTGATGCATGTTCAAATGAAATTAAACCATTACCATTACCAATGTTGTAATAGCAGTAAGGAGCATGCACATTTTATAGTGCATGCAGAGGTAGATAAAAACTGCTGAATATGCAGCTACTGCCCTTCTGGAGTTCATATATATATTTTTTTTTTCTGAACATGTGCATATGAATATGCATCATTTAAATAAGATCAAATTTTAACGGTCCCATATGTCATCGTGTGACCCCTCACCTATGAGTTCTTTGTTACGGACGTCTAGTGCCATGTTTCTCAGCGCAGTGGCCACAGAACAAACCACCCGGTCGTTATCCATTCGCAGCAGCTCCACGAGAATAGGCAGTCCTTTCTCTTTACGCACTGCGGCACGGATGTAAGCTGCAAACTGCAGCCACGCAGGTAAACGGTAGGTGTTAGTAAGCATTGACATCATCTTGCATCATTTTCAAAGAGAAATTCTATATTCATATTCATATTATTGCGGTTGGAATGTGGTTTAGTCACGCTGAGAGCTGTTTCTGATATTTGGGTTTCGGTATTTACATGCAAAAATAAACAGCAACATAATACCTTCCAGTTGCCTGCTGAAAGGTTCTGTAGTGACCCAGCAGCGCCCTCTAGTGTGGAGGGATTTGAGCTCTCGGCTAGTAGCGTCAAGTAAGGCTTAACCACTGCAGGATGCCACAGCATTTCAGCCCCCGAGGGTGGCTTGGAGAAGCCCGGAATCGGCCCCACACCGTCCCACTGAGGAAAACAAGCACTGCATTTAGCCGGAGTGCAACTTATGGTGTCATAATACGGGTATCAAACGTTTCATACTCACAGTATCTTCTTGCGAGTTCTTTTTTTTCTTCTTCTTCTTCCTTCCCCAGCAGCTGGAGGTCACTTCTTTGCAGGGCGACTCGCTACCCAGAAGGCCATCGACCTCCTGCACCCCAATCAGTCGGGATGGCGGCAGCTCCAGCTCCAGCCGATAGGACAGGTTTCTCAGCGTGCAAATGCAGTTCTCCACGATCTGGTGGGCACAGAGAAGATGAGAACATCCTTGTAAGACACACTACTACAAGGGCATATTTGTGATTTTTTTCTGCATTGAAAAGCAATTAGGATGAGTGGTTATCGTGCGGGCCACACAGCTTGGAGACCCGAGTTCGATTCCACCCACAAAGTCCAAAAAAATGCTCGGTTAATTAGCGACACCAAATTGTCCATAGGTATGAATGTGAGTGTGAATGGTTGTTTGTCTATATGTGCCCTGTGATTGGCTGGCCACCAGTCCAGGGTGTACCCCGCCTCTCGCCCGAAGACAGCTGGGATAGGCTCCAGCACCCCCGCGACCCTCGTGAGGAAAAAGCGGTAGAAAATGAATGAATGAATGAATGAAAAGCAATCAGGATGAGTGGTTAGTGTGCAGGCCACACAGCTAGGAGACCCGAGTTCGATTCCACCCACAAGGTCCAAAAACATGCTAGGTTAATTAGCGACTCCAAATTGTCCATAGGTATGAATGTGAGTGTGAATGGTTGTTTGTCTATATGTGCACTGTGATTGGCTGGCGACCAGTCCAAGGTGCACCCCGCCTCTCGCCCGAAGACAACTGGAATAGGCTCCAGCACCTCTTGTGAGGATAAGCGGTAGAAAATGAATGAATGAATGAATGTATTTTGTCCTTGGAAGTGTAATACATGCAAACCGGAATGTGGCGCCAAGTGACCGCCTCAAAGAAAGTCTGAGCTTTTCTTCCTATGTTATTATAAGCAATGAGGGGCTGCGCTGTATTTACGTTCCAAGTGTATTTTCATCTGATTTCCGAGTATACGGTACTTAAATGATGCTAATTGTACTTCCGCATTAAGAGTTACAAGAATATCCACTTATTTTGTTTGCATATGTGATAATTATGCAAAATTAAATATGTAATTAATGAAACAAACTAGCCATTAATGCACTGTTTTTCACAACCCTATCATACCACACACACACACACACACTCCTTTGAGAAAACATTAACAAAAGCAACATACACAATGCAAATAGTTCAATAGTTCAGACCAAGTACAGTATGTACATTTTACCCCGGATGGCTTCCTCACATGTGACAACATGTTTTGCTCATAGCTAAACATATGTGTGTGTGTGTGTGTGTGTGTGACCGTGATGTGTCCTGCATTGTACCTTGCTGTCGAAATCTGAAGTGTTTACACAAGCCTTGATGACGTAGAGCAGCGAGTCAACCAGGCCTTCACAGGTACGCATCTGTTTCCTGGCCTCCTCGCCAGCTGAGCTCAGGTTCCTGTTGAAAACGCAAACACACGTGCACACGTGCATTCAAGATGTGCCAGAACATTGTGTGTGTGTGTGTTCTACTTGT
This sequence comes from Doryrhamphus excisus, assembly GCF_037039965.1. NCBI lineage: Eukaryota > Metazoa > Chordata > Actinopteri > Syngnathiformes > Syngnathidae > Doryrhamphus > Doryrhamphus excisus. Next base: position 18,175,937 of record NC_136368.1, read on the forward strand.
GTAATCATTCTCTAGTGCAGTGATTTTCAACAACTGTGCCGTGAGAATCGTCAGGTGTGCCGTGAGGAATTATTCAATATCACTTTTTTTTTTATTAATATGTATTAATAATTTTCTGCTAATATTATGTCATTGGTGTAAAGACTGGCAGAGCAATGTAATATTCGTCCGTGTGGTAACACGGGTGCTGGAGCCTATCCCAGCTGTCTTCGGGCGAGAGGCGGGGTACACCCTGGACTGGTGGCCAGCCAATCACAGGGCACATATAGACAAACAACCATTCACACTCACATTCATACCTATGGACAATTTGGAGTCGCCAATTAACTTGGCATGTTTTTGGAATGTGGGAGGAAACCGGAGAACCTGGAGAAAACCCACGCATGCACGGGGAGAACATGCAAACTTCACACAGAGATGGCCGAGGGTGGATTTGAACCCTGGTCTCCTAGCTGTGGGGTCTGTGCGCTAACCATTAGACCGCCGTGCCGCCCCCATTTTGTAACATTGTTGGTTAAATTAGTATGCCGATCAAAAGGATCTGCTGTGACGAGTCCGTAATCAGGAAAAAACTGAAAGAAGCAAATAATGTTGGTTATTGGTGTGCCGCAAATTTTTTTCCAACGTAAAAAAAAAACGTGCCGTGGCTCAAAAAAGGTTGAAAAACACTGATCTAGTGCGGTGGTTCTCAAATGGTTTTGCTTCGAGATCCACTTCTTATTGACAAGCGGCAACTCAAATTACTGATATATATTTGATTTCATGAAAATGACTTTGAATTGATGAATTTGAGGATTTGTATATTTATTTAGGATTTAAATATAACTTGCAAATTTGGAAGTGACTTGACAAAAAAAAAAAAATCCCATACTGGTCTCTGATCTTCTATGACAGCAGGTTATCAATAATCAATAAAAAGACAAGATTAACACTTGCGACCCCCCCCAGTTGAGAATCAATGCTGTTTTGTGTACTAGGTGTGTGTGGTCCCAAACAGAACCCAAACAGGCATTACATCATCTGCAAAATGATCATCATTTCACAGCAAAAGAACACAAAAGGTACAAATAGAAATCAGGTATTGTTTGCAAATGCGACTCATCCGCTTTTACATTTGGCCACCCTTCAAAATGAACCAGGCTTCACAATGGCTGCAATAACTGCACTCATCCGCAAGGGGGCGCTCGTGTCACATGTGTGTGAATGAGCCTGTTACCTCAAACAACCTGTGGTATTCCTCAGCACCAGTGATGAGTGGAACTTGAGCTTGTGGTCCTCTTCAAACGTGGAGCTGTTCCATCCGGAATGGGGGATGATCACAGTGTTGGTGAGGGTGGTTAAGGCGTCGTGAATGATTGTCATCTTGACGGCGTCGCACGACGACAGGTTCCACAGCACCCCTGGGGAGTTAAGACACATGTCGGTAGTAGAACCTACTTAGGGTCCATCTATCCGTACTCAATGCCGCCTATCCTGACTATCCTAAGTGACTTTGGTACACAATCACAGTGTGGGAGGAAGCATGCAGAGATGCCCACTCAGGGTGATGAAGGAAAAAATCTGGAACAAAAACTAAATCAGGCTGCACGGTGGTTGAGTGGTTAGCGCGCAGACCTCACAGCTAGGACACCAGTGTTCAATCCCACTCCGGTTTCCTCCCACATTCCAAAAACATGCTAGGTAAATTGTCCATAGGTATGAATGTGAGTGTGAATGGTTGTTTGTCTATATGTGCCCTGTGATTGGCTGACCACCAGTCCAGGGTGTACCCCGCCTCTCGCCCGAAGACAGCTGGGATAGGCTCCAGCATCCCCCGCGACCCTCGTGAGGAAAAGCGGTAGAAAATGAATGAATGAAAACTAAATCAGGCTGCACGTCAGTCGAGTGGTTAGCACGCTGACTTCACCGCTCGGACACCGGGGTTCAATCCCATTCTCGGCCATCTCTGTGTGGAGTTTGCATGTTCTTCCCGTGCATGCGTGGGTTTTCTGCGGGTACTCCGGTTTCTTCCCACATTCCAAAAACATGCTAGGTTAATTAGCGACTCCAAATTGTCCATAGGTATGAATGTGAGTGTGAATGGTTGTTTGTCTATATGTGCCCTGTGAGGATAAGCGGTAAAAAATGAATGAATGAAAAACTAAATCATGATGTCCTGCTGCCTTACAATTCCAATATACTTTATGGTAGCCGCTGATAATCACGCTTGGCAGTGTTTGAGTCCGCATCTGTCAGGGATTATCCGGCATGTAGCATGTTCCTCTAATTAGATGACTCTCGCTGCCAGGCTGTATGCCGCGGCACATCCTGACTACAGTGGGACACCAGAAACCTTGCTGCAAATAAACATGGGAGAACGCTCGCACAACAATATGTCTAAGTGCTCAACAAAATATCACACAGCAATTGCTAGTCCAACCAGAACTCCTATGACGACTTTATTATTAACCTGTGTGGTTTATATCCTCTCCCTTCACAGTACTCCCCTCTTTAATTGAACCAATGGAGATGATAACAGCCTATAATATGACCCTGGAGCCTATTTACACACACACTGCTGACAGCTATATGCCTGCCAAGCAATGCCTATTCCCATCTATAGTGAACTAAATCCCACAACGCCATGACAGCATTTCATTTTCAATAATGAGACCACTACTACTTTTCATTCATTCATTCATTTTCTACCGCTTATCCTCACAAGGGTCACGGGGGTGCTGGAGCCTATCCCAGCTGTCTTCAGGGGCGAGAGGCGGGGGTACACCCTGGAATTGGAACAGCCAATCACAGGGCACATACGTATAGACAAACAACCATTCACACTCACATTCATACCTATGGACAATTTGGAGTCACCAATTAACTTAGCATGTTTTTGGAATGTGGGAGGAAACGGGAATACCCGGAGAAAACCCATACATGCACTGGGAGAACATGCAAACTCCACACAGAGATCGCAGAGGGTGGAATTGAACTCGGGTCTCCTAGCTGTGAGGCCTGCGCTAGTTATTATAACTATACTATACACCGTATTTTCTGGACTATAGGTCGCTCCGGAGTATAAGTCGCATTTTTTGCAGGTAATTTATTTTACATTATGTTTATTATATTTACATTTTACGTCTTCTTGGAAGGCAAGTTGTAACAATAAAAGAATAGAGAACAGGCTGATTAAGATCTGCTAACACAATGGTTATTCAGCTACACAATAAATAAACAAGAAGAGTAAAGGTGTCTGGCTGCACGGTATTTGAGTGGTTAGCGCGCAGACCTGACAGCTAGGAGACCAGGGTTTAATTCGCTCGAAGACAGCTGGGATAGGCTCCAGCACCCCGCGACACTCGTGAGTAGAAGCGGTAGAAAATGAATGAATGAATTTACAACAAATATTTTTTTAGTCAGTTAATCTGCAGCTTATTGTTCCCATTAAACGAGTAATTAGTCATTTATCCAATGCGATAGACTTCATGATTTCGCAATTGATGGCTTTCGCCCTGGGAATTGGAAGTATTGAAGGAAAAAACCTTGCTTGTGCCTCGTATATTTGCAGTATATTTGCAGATATATTACATTTTTATACCAATATCAGTGGGCCGATATTATCGGACATCCATAGCCTCCCTGCCTCTTTTTGAAAGAGAAAGTCTTATTTGTATCTTAAATGGCTTATTTTCTGTTATGTCTTCCACAGTATCGTATTCTACCATATTTCGATTGTTGTAAACAAGTTTTCATCCATAACTGCTATATAAGATGTACACTGACTACTCTAAGTCCATCGTCTATATCGAGAAGGACGCTGAAACTTTTCTGAGCTACTGTCGACATTTCAGTAGATCATGTCACCATCGGTAGAAATTGAAACGATTTGATTGTCTTGACATCTGCATTGGCTTTGAACCTTGCACATAATCTTCAAGCTGCCAAAAGCTCATCGCTAATGCCAGACTTAACATAAATATGCCTGTGTCCCAAGATAAACGCTTTTGGCTTTGCTCCCAGAATACTTCAAGGCAAGATGCTTTCGGGTGTCCTCGGAAAAAGATAGTCGGTAACAAACCCAAAATCCCCAATTAATTATTTTTGAAGTAGTCATTTTTAAAGAACAAGCGTTCTTTTGTGATAGCATGTATAGTTTATACCGCGGGAGCCTACCTCAAACAATTGGCCGGTTAGAAGTATTGTTGGTTTATGGTTCAGTGCTTGCAGCTGTTGGCTTTTAACTCTATTTGCCCTCTTGAGCTTTTACGCTTTACGCAGGACAGACCGCCGGTCATGGAGTCATAACATTGACCTAAGGTAAACACACACGGAGCCGTTGCTTCTAAAGCGGGTCACGTCACCTGTGAACATGGCAACACGGCAGTTTGTAACTGTCACCCGTGAGTTATGGACATACTCGGCTCGAGTGCACCATGGACGTTTCTCTGCCTCTTAACACATGTATTGCTTGCTATGCAAATCCCGAGCAGGCCTGAGAATTCCCAAGTATCCTAAGGAGAAGGGTTTTCAAAGTCTGTCATGGTGAGCATCACCTCAGGGAATATACAGTACCTCTCAACCTCTGCCATTCGTTATTAATATATATATATAAAGAACTAGCTCTAACTATAGCGTATATATAGTTATAGTATAGTATATAATATAGTATATAGTAATATAATATTATAGTAATAAAATATGTACAGTAATACCGCATTTTCCGGACTATAAGTTGCACTTTTTTTCATAGGTTGGCTGTTCCTGCGACTTATACTCCAGAGTGACTTATAAATGAAAAACTGTTTATGTTACATAAACACTGGACACCTTTACTCATTCATTCATTTTCTACCGCTTATCCTCACGAGGGTCACGGGGGTGCTGCCTTCGGGTGGTGGCCAGCCAATCACAGGGCACATATAGACAAACAACCATTCACACTCACATTCATACCTATGGGCAATTTGGAGTCGCCAATGAACCTAGCATGTTTTTGGAATGTGGGAGGAAACCAAAGTACCTGGAGAAAACCCACGCATGCACGGGAAGAACATGTAAACTCCACACAGAGATGGCCGAGGGTGGAATCGAACTGGGGTCTCCTAGCTGTGATGCCTGCGCGCTAACCACTCGTACACCGTGCAGTCTTCAGTGTGTAAATAAATGATTACATTTCATTTTATTCACCTTTGATTTTATGGCACCATATTTGTTGTTTGGTAATGTAGTTAATACAAAAGGGTTGGTGGAGGATAAGCTTAGAGAGCTGGATTCAACTTGTTAATCTCCTTGAATGTTTTTCCAAGATGCGTACCCACTTTGTTCACAACTAAGCCTCAAGTCTTTAATTCCAAGCTTCGATTCACTAAAAACGACAAATGACAGTGCCGAGGGGCTCGACCTTGTGACCCTAAAGGAACAAAGCAATAGCGGGCAACAGCTGCAGGAAAAAAAACAAGCAGGTATGAGGCTACAATTATGTGTCCGGTCAACATGACCCCTGACCTGGGGCAGGGGGGTGGCCTCCTCTTGTGGCTAGTCTTAATGAAGCATAACTAGCACCTGGACCTCCCATTGGAGCTCCCAGGAGCCACTTGTCACTACCAGCTCGTTAACCAACTGTCTATCAACATCGTTGACTGCTTTCAAACAGTAATGATGTCATGCATGATAGAGTACCCGAGACATACACTTAGTCTTATATAAAAAAAAAAAAAAATATATATATATATATATATATATATATATTGATACTCCCAACACAAACTAAACGCCTCCCTCACTTACAGTGCAACAAAAAATAACACAAGTAACACATTTCTGAGTAACTTCCTGTTGGGGAAATGTGAGTGTGGGCTCCCCAGCATGACTTGCGGGTTATACATATGTATAAAAAAAAGTATTGTTTGGTATGTATATTAGTAAGAATTATGCATAGTCCCAGTGGTAATGTTACATTGTGTGTTATGTGTGATAAATTTGGTTGCACCGTGAGTGAGGTAGGCTTTTCGGCTGCTGTTGGTTTGTGGAGTGTGAGTAAGTGTGTTAAATATGAAGCTGGAACAGCCACTTATGCAAGTGGAAGTTTTCCTCTGATGACTTCCTGTGTAACTTCCTGTGTAGCTTCACCAATGAAAGGAAAATATAATGAATTTTCTACAAGTATACGGCCCAACTATTGAGATTTTAAGCACCCAATGTTGTATTTTCACACAAAAATATGTAACTTTGAAAAGCCCCACTTCCTGTATTTCTTGACGACAACAACAACAACGCACAATTGCGTTGTTGTTGTTGTCGTTGTCGTCATGCCGAGTACATGAGTTAATGCTGTGTAACCAGGCTAATCATGTTACTGTTGTTTGTTTATGATAATAATGTTAACAGTACTGCAACATAAGTCGACATAAACTGAAATAACCTATTTGGCTTTTCAATGTTATGCCAACAAAAGCAGTGGACCAGAACTTGACGAGTCGGTCGTTTTTCATTAACACTACATTAACAATGTAGTGTTAAAATGAAAGCTCTTAATACTGCGTCAGTCACACACAACTTTCGACATCTTGAATCTATTTGTTATTCAGAGTGAAAACTCCGTTCTGGATCTTGTTTAAATATAGACACAGTCATGTGAAGCTAAGTAAGGAGTTGTTTAGTTAAAAAGGGAATCCCATTTCATTCCATCTCCTCCAAGAAAATATACTCCAGTACCGCATTACAGTCTGTTCTTATTTCATGACGGCTATACTCAATGGACCTGTAATGTGAGACTGTTGGAACATGGGCGGAATCGGAGCAAAAACAGCTGACTCAACCACCTGGGAGCCAAATGTCTTGGCTTGCTTATCCCGGCTCCGCCCTGATCCCAAACATTATACACTGTTTATTGGGCTCCATTGACAAAACAGAAGAGGCGTCTATTAATTCGTCTGATGATGCGATCCGTGCGGAAAAAGTAAACAAGATTTGCCCCGACTTACCTGTGACGAGCTCACGCACCTCCGCGTCCGCGGTCTTTCTCAGTAGTCGAAGCAGAGCTGGGATGCCTCCCGCATTCCTCAGAGCGATCTTGTTGTCATCCATCACTTTGCCGTAAACAAGGTTCCTCAGAGCTCCACAGGAGTTTCTCTGGACTTCTAGGACTTTGTGGTCGAGCAGATCCACCAGGTGTTTGACGCCACCGAGTCTACACACCTGTGTGGGAGAGGGGGGGGGCGACAATCAATGAGAGTCAAAACATACAGAACAAACACAAAAATATTGATTATGGATGGAATAATAGTAATGGTTTATTTCCAAAGTGCTTAATAAAGTCACATTGAAGTACATCACAGCTACCTTTGCAAAATACAACAAGTTAAAAAACCTTGGTTTTAGAACGTCACACATTTTGTATGATTTGTTTTTTAGGCAAAAATGTTGCTCGGTTTTTGTACACAGTCTTGAATATCGTACAATATACCGCATAACAAACTAGTCCACTGTGTACTGTATCATTCCGTGGAATCGAGTGCCCAAACAAAGCACCCTGTACGTTGGTTACTCAATGTCTGGCCATTTTTTTTTATTGAGCGTGACTGTTGAATAACCCACCATGGGGCCAAGAGAAGCTAAAAAGGTGAGGAAACAGTATTGATTTCAACAAAAGTACTCAGATGTACACTACCAGCCAAATGTTTTGGGGGTGTACAGTATGTATAAGGATGGATGGCTGGATGGATGGATGGATAGATAGATAGAAAGAAATGATAGAAATGATAGAAAACAATAGAAAAATTTTGGTGAAAAATGAGGTTTCACTGTACTACTACTACAACTAGTACTTACTAGTGTAACACTGGGATCCTATATCATTTAAAAATCCCCCAAAATGAGCATTATAGTGTCCCGTTAATAATTTGTGATCACAGACGAGGAGATGAAAATACTGGTACTACATGTACATTTTCATTGGGAGTAAAGAATATATGCAACAAAAAAATATATAATGTTATGCTATCCATTAGTGTGTGAATCATCTATGTGACATTTACCATAGAAAAGTACAGGGGAAAAAATTATATTTGATATCCTTTTGTGCACTCCTCTCACAGCATAATAACCAATGACGTGCATGTTTTTTAACCATTGACACTCGTGTGCTTACCTCAGCCTTTGTTCTGTTATCACCAAAGCAGAGGTGCTGAAGGTAAGCGGCCGCATTGGCCTGCACTGAGGGGAAGTGGTGCTGCAGCATGTGAATCACCTCCGTCAGCTCTGGGTCACGCCATGCAAACTCTCTGCACACACAAGTTCAGAGGTGGGGGGAAAAAAACGGCATAAGGCGAAGAAACTGAGAGAATCCTGACACTTTGTGATGAACCCCTTTGACCCAAGCTGCTGAGATGAGACTCAAGACTGCTAACAAAAACTCCAACAATACTTCAAATTATGCATTTTCATAGGCAGGAGTACTGATGAACACATATTAATATGGAACCGCACGGACTGCACGGTGGACGAGTGGTTAGCGTGCAGGCCTCACAGCTAGAAGACCCAAGTTCAATTCCAGCCTCGACCATCTCTTTGTGGAATTTGCATGTTCTTTTTTCCGGGTACTCCGGTTTCCTCCCACATTCCAAAAACATGCTAGGTTAATTGGCGACTCCAAATTATCTGCACAATAACCACTGGACCACTGTGCAGCCCTATTTTTGTATTATAATTATTTTAATTATAAATACCAATACGTCAACTGGAGATCCCTGACAAAAAAAGAGACAAGACAAAGTGGTTAGTTAGGAGACCCGAGTTCGATTCCACCCTCGGGCATGTCTGTGCATGTTCTCCTCCCACATTCCAAAAACATGCTAGGTTAATTGGCGACTCCAAATTAATCCATAGGTATGAATGTGAGTGTGAATGGTTGTTTGACTATATGTGCACTGTGATTGGCTGGCCACCAGTCCAGGGTGTACCCCGCCTTCAGCACCGCCGCGACCCTCGTGAGGATAAGCAGTACAAAATGAATGAATATGAATATGGAGCCAAGCAAGGCTCCCAATGTGCAAAATCAGCCCTGCTAGCTAAACAACAAGTGTAGATGAAGCATCTTTATGTGTTGCTAGCATCTATTGTTAGCTGGCCAGGCAAAGTCGAGACAGCGTTACTTACTACGCAGAAAGAAATTCACTTTTTTGAATAGTAAAATTAAATCGCTGCCGATCAAGCAGAAAAGCCATTAGGCGGACATTATAATTGGGAGGGCACGGTGAGGAGCGGAGAGGAGAGTTGAAAGAATGAAAAATGTACATTTCAAAAACACCCCAACGGCACTGTTTAGCCTCCCATATCAACGCAAAGCACCCAGTGCAGCGAAGATGTTAGCAATTTAGCATATGAGCAAGTCTGTGACCGACGATGAACTGCATAAGAGGTTAATAGAAGTGCTGTAAAGCCATCTTTGGTGAAGGATTCATTGAAAACAAAAACCGGAACCTACCTGGGATCTTTCTGGATGCTGTCTATCGATGGAGAACGCGTGGCATCGTCCACGACAGCAGGTTGACGACCGTAGTTGGAGTCGCAAGGCCGGTACTGCGCTGAGCGATAAGGATCCGCGTAGGTGGCCGCCGTGTTCAAAGCCAAGTTGTTTCTTTGGTAGGTCATGGCACCGCGCTGACTGGATGTCCGTTGGAGACTCCCCACACCTGAGGCCGAAAAGGCAAATCCCTCAGAAATGAAATCCAAACAAAACCCGCACGTGAACGACCATATCCAGGTAATAGATCGTCTGCATTAGAAAGTTCAGGTTCAAGTCTTGAAACAGAGATGAAAAACACACACTCCCGTTCAGGCCGACGCAGCAGATTCTCAAATCTGGAAACGATTAATGCGGCGGCTAAAACACGACTCCCATGGTTTCACAAAAACAAACTCCTCTTCTTCAAAAGACCTGTTTGCTTGTCGATGTGTTTTTTTTACAAGGTCACGTTCATCCAAGAGGGATTTGAACTCATAACAACATAAGGAAAAATCCTTTCCTGTCTTCCTTGTCGCTGCCACCGTATGCTTACGCTAATCTTGCCAAACACAGCATAGTGGCAACGTTAAGCTGCGACCTGCTCTAAATAGCCAGATACCCACTAGGAAAGCATGAGCGTCACACGGCATGCTGAGCGCTCCTTCCTAACAATGCATCTTGCATCCTTCGTCGTTCCCTTTTCAGGTGATACAATTAGCTTTGTTTGTTTGTTTTTTTATTCAACAAATCCTGCCCTTCAAAACGGAACCACGTGATGTGCGGATCTCTATCAGCTTTCCACTCCCTCCTACCAGAAAAAAACATCCATTGATTTGTTGATCCAAAAACATAATCAATACTGTATGATGATATATTTATTATTAGAAACATTGTGTTTATATTTCATTTCATTGTCTTTTGTTCTCATTTGCAGCCTAAAATGCATTATAGTGGCCTGTCACGGGGTTCCTTCACAGCTATCAATAGCTATTATTAGAACATTATCACATGGACGGAGTACTAAGGAGGCGGATGGTCGTGATGTGTCTGCATCGCTAGGAGGCCTCTAAGGTCTGGACATCATTATATGGTTATATATATATCTTTATATTTTTATATTATTTATTTTTATTATATTATATGTTATATATATGGTTATATCAGACTTTGTGAAGATTAATTAATTTTGGGAATATATGCATAAAAGATACCCGATTAAAAAAAACATAAACCAATTAAGTAATATGATATGAAAATGCTATATAATATTATAAACAAATATATGTGGGATTTTATGATATATGAAAAAAATTAAATATTGACTTTTGATAGTATAATATTGAAATATTTTAATGTATATACACTGTAAACAAAAAATGTGCAAAAACTATAACAATTGATCGAATTACATAATATTGCAAATAACACCTTATATTGATAGAAAATATTGGAAAATAAGGCATATTAACGAGATACCTGATTAAAAAAACAAACCAATTAAGTAATATGATATGAAAATGCAATATCATATTATAAATAAATATATGTGTATGGGGTTTTATGATATATGAAAAAAAATTAATATTGACTTTTGATAGTATAATATTGAAATATTTTAATGTATATACACTGTAAACAAAAAATGTGCAAAAACTATAACAATTGATTGAATTACATAATATTGTAAATAACACTTTATATTGATAGAAAATATTGGAAAATAAGGCATATTAACTAGATACCTGATTAAAAAAAACATAAACCAATTAAGTAATATGATATGAAAATGCTATATCATATTATAAATAAATATATGTGTATGGGATTTTATATAAATTTTATATGAATTTTATATTGATTTTATATGAATTTTATATTGATTTTATATGAAAAAAATAAATATTGATATATAGTGTAATATTGAAATAACATATTTTAATGTATGTACACTGTAAACAAAAAATGTGCAAAAAATATAATAACTGATCAAATTGTATAGTATTGTAAATAACACCTTATATTGATGGAAAATATTGGAAAATAAGGCATATTAACTAAGTGGATTATTCTAAAATATATTTGAATAATAGATAAACTAGTGATTCAATATTAAAACATGGCTGCACAGTGGTTGAGCGGTTAGTGCCAGGAGCTAGCAGACCCGAGTTCGATTCCACCCTCGACCGTCTCTGTGTGAATGGTTGTTTGTCTATATGTGCCCTGTGATTGGCTGGCCACCAGTCCAGGGTTAACCCCGCCTCTCGCCTGAAGACAGCTGGGATAGGCTCCAGCACCCCCGCGACCCTCGTGAAGATAAGCGGTAGAAAATGAATGAATGAATGAATATTAAAACATGGCTGCATGGTGGTTTAGCGGTTAGTGCTCGGAGCTGGTAGACCTGGGGGGGGGGGGGGGGGGGTCCGCCCGCCAAGATGGTCCTATCACCTTGGTTAGCATAGCATGCCATTCAGATGTAATGATGGTCATGGACCCATCTGAAATCAATTGGTGCCTTGTTTGCTTGTTAGGGGCTAAATGAGGGATGAAGGGATGCAAGAACAGCCTTGTCATGTATGTGGAATTCCTTCCAAACTTCCAAAAAATCACTTTCATATTCAGAGTTGTGTGCACTAGGAACAAAATGAAATAATAAATTTTTTAGAAATTTGTTCCGTGTAAACAGTATAAAGCACAGGTGCTTCCAGCACGATTAAAGCTACTTTGATAAAAAGAATTAGAGGCGAGTGTCAACAATTAAATTGCAGAAACACGATGTTCCCTGTGAACACCCTGTGAAAACCGTCGTTGGTTAAACTTAGAGTGTATTTTCTGTTTTTTATTATCATGTATAAAATGAGCATCAAACCTGAGGCACTCCTGCAGATGGTCCCCTGTTGAGTGTGGCTAGGGCTCATGTATAACGGAGCCTGGAACATGCGGTCCTCAAAGATAGGTGCAATGTGACGCTCTGGGGAAACGGTGGAGCTTAAGTCCTGGCCCAACTGGTTGTGTTGACTGGCATATGTGTTCCGTGTCCCTGGAAAAATATAAGACACGTGTCACTAATTTACTGACAAAATGTAAATATTATTATATTACTATACTATAGACAGCAATTTTGTAGATTTTTTGTAAAGTTTTTCAATCTATGGCAGCACATTGGCAGGAAATTTATTCTGCTTTCCCTTCTTTACATGCTAGCGAGAACACAGACGTGAGGAAATGCTTAAACAGAAGAAAATGAAAACGGGGAAGAGCAAGCGGAAAAAGGAAGCGGGTTAATGAGGCTGCAGAGGACCGCCACAGACTTGAATATGGCGTTCGGCGGTGAGTGGCGAGCGAGAAGACAGGCTCTCCTAGACTCCTCAAAAGATGCAATATGCAAACAACTTCAGAAAAGACTTATCTACGTCTCGTCTATAGTCTACTTATGGCAACCGAGTGGAGCCTTCCAGGCGCTTTTTAAAAGCATCTGCAAATTGTCAAGGAGAAACAACTCGCTGCTGTCTTGCTGTGGATGAATGGCCCGCATTCCTGGTGCGTTATAGTCATTTAATTCTCCCCCCTCAGCCCTCTCGAGAGTGGCTTTTACAGATTACACTTGGCGGCGTGCTTGATGAAGGGCGGCGGCCTCCAACTGCACGTCTGCTCTGGTGAAACCCTCAAATAAATGTAAAAAAAAAAAGTGCGTAACGTAGATGATCATACTGAAATCATTGTATATATCGTAATAAGCGCATTCTATGGGAAATACTAACCAATGTAAAAACTCATTCATTCATTTTCTACTGCTTTTTCCTCACTAGGGTCGCAGGGGTGCTGGAGCCTATCCCAGCTGTCTTCGTGCGAGAGGCGAGGTACACCCTGGACTGGTGGCCAGCCAATCACAGGACACATATAGACAAACAACCATTCACACTCATATTCATACCTATGGACAATTTGGAGTCGCTAATTAACCTAGCATGTTTTTGGAATGTGGGAGGAAACCGGAATACCCGGAGAAAACCCACACATGCACGGGGAGAACATGCAAACTCCACACAGAGATGACCTGGGGTGGAATTGAACCCTGGTCTCCTAACTGTGAGATCTGCGCGCTTACCACTCGACCGCCGTGCAGCCATAAAATATGTACATTTAGCTAAATATTAGGGGTTCTCTGATTGATCGGTCGATATCGGTGAAAAAGCACGGTATCGATATGGGCCGATACTTGCTTATACCCTGGACTGGTGGCCAGCCAATCACAGGGCACATATAAACAAACAACCATTCACACTCACATTCATACCTATGGACAATTTGGAGTCGCTAATTAACCTAGCATGTTTTTGGAATGTGGGAGGAAACCGAAGTACCCGGAGAAAACCCACGCAAAAACTCCACACAGAGATGGCTGAGGGTGGAATTGAACCCTTGGTCTCCTAGCTGTGAGGTCTGCGTGCTAACCACTCATCCGCCGTGCCGCCCTACCAATGTAAAAACTAAAAAAAAAAAAAAAACTGCCTTAAATTCTGACAGTAGTTCAACCGCTGACATTTTGCATATTTTGCATATTTCCAAAAATCAGCACTTGTGCTCATGCACGGACATAAGTGAGAGCCCCGGACCCGGAAGTGTTCTAATCCATAGCAAATGATCCACCCTGATTGTTACTCATAATAACCGCCATCTTGCATAATCAACATAATATCCACATAAATTGTTCATAAAGTCAAAGCCCGTAGCATGAGCATATGTGTGAGCATGCATCACTGACATGCACTGTACCGTAAACGCACAAATTATGCAACAGTGTCCTACAGCCGCCGGTCGTGAAATCTACAAAGCAAATAACCACCGGGCATTAACAGCTGCGTCTGCAGGGGTGAAGTTTAAGTTAAGTCGAGGAGAAAAGTAGGAAAGCCATCCAAAGCATCTTCTGCATCGGCAGTGACAGGAAATTACCGACAGCCCCCCAAAAAAGGAGGTAAGACTGTGACACACGACTGTGCAAGAACCAAAAACTGGAAGTGAAGTTAAAAGGGAGAGTCAAGGACGGGAAGCGCAAAGGCGCCAGAAAACTACATCAGGATTTTGTCAGACGGTGGAACAGATGTGGAGACCAGCACACACTCGAAAAAACCCAGACCATCCAACATTCACACCCACTTGAAGCAGTAAGGTATGTGGACGTGAGAAAGTGTTTGAATAAAGAGGGAGAGACAAGGGAGGGAGGCGCAGGTGCGCTACCTTCTGTAGCAGAACGACACGTATAAAGTAGTGCGGGAGTAAAAATGTTGGTGTTTATGTGCTGCAGCTTTACTGCAACCAGTTTAGCACGCCGCTTGTTCATATAATCCCGGATTACCAGCGTAACCTGGATTCTCTAAGAAACCTGCTTACGTAAATGCAAGTTGTGCCAATGAGAGGATGAGGACTGGCAGGCACAATTTAGTCAACTTTTATGCAAAAAGTATTGATGGAAAACTAAAGTATTGCGTTCATGAAAAAAAGACCATCATAAATTTCTATCCGCTTGGGAATTGGGTAACATACAGAATGTGGAAAGTGACATTTTAATACTAGAATCCTTCGTTTATTACGATGAATTGACAAGTGAATTACCGACAAGTAGAATTCCTTATTTATAAATCAAATATATTATATATATTATATATACATTAGAGCCACATGGACATTACATAACACCCCTATAGTCACCTTTACAACGTGTCATCAAATACACTAGACATAATAAGAGTAAATAGGCCATTCAAATAGGCCATGTCCTGTTTTTAGTAGCCAGTGAAAAAGAGAATTCAGAAATGTTATTGCAGCTAGAACTAATTGATGCCTTCCATTAATTTTTATTGCAAATGTGGATCCAAAATCAGAGAAGAAGAGGATTGTATAGGTGGGCTTTGTTCCACCTGAATGAGTATTTGTGTTTTTTTCGTGGTCGAATATGGCTAAATGAGCTAAAATACAAACACAAGCCAGAAGAAGCATTGCAATTGGGAATGTAGTACTGTACACTGGCCACTAGGTGTCGGTGTTCAGTGAGACAGGCACTAGACTCATGACTAAGGTTTCCATCGGGAATCTATGTTATCTTATTTATGTCGAATGTTTTAATTTTAATTTTAATTTTAATTTTAATTTTAATTTTAATTTTAATTTTAATTTTAATTTTAATTTTAATTTTAATTTTAATTTTAATTTTAATTTTAATTTATGTCTCAAGGGCTCTAATAATTTTAAAAACTGTATTTAGAAAGGTTTTCTATGCCACAAGTGCAAAAATAATCAATTTATTAACATTGAATCCTACTTTGAGGAAATTCACTTACCACAGTCTGGTCTGGAACCAATTAACAGCGATAAACGAGGGATTACTGTACCTAACAATACATCCATCCATCTCCTCCGCTTATCCGGGTCTCGGGAGCAGCAGTTAAGCAGGGAAGCCTAGACTTCCTGGTCTTCAGCCAACTCCATCACTTCCACCGGGAGGACACCGAGGCATTCCCAGGCCACCTTGAGCATTTCCTAGGTCTGCCCCGGAGCCTTCTCCCAACTGGGCATGCCCGGAACACCTCCCCAGAGAAGCATCCGGGAGGCATTCGAACTACATGCCCGAGCCAACTCAAGTGGCTCCTCTGGAAGTGAAGGAGCAGCAGGTCTACTCTGAGCCCTTCCCGGATGGCCGAGTTCCTCACTCTAATAATATATCTTATTAAAAATTAATTTCATTTAAGGAATATGCAAATAAATGAGATGTGGGCCAAAAATGGCTACTGGGTAACACTTTGGACACCCCGGCCCGAGAGGCTTCACTGCACTGTATTTAACTTTTGAATAATTTCCTGTGAGCAGAGCAGCCGTCAATTATAATGACTCCTTACATATAGTGTAATATTTTGGGAACATACATAAACATACTGTACACGGGGCCACATTGGGCAGGCATGCACACGTGCAGGAACTGCAAGAGGGACAATACACAAAAAAAAAACAATAAACTGAAACAAGCAGGACATATAAAGTTCACCTTGAACGTCATCATCCACCAAGGCATCTGAAGATATCCCCAGGCAGCATGGAGTCAAGCAAATAGTCAGTTAACCTTACGGTATCCGAGCAGGGTACTTTTCAGCATAATGTACATAGTAGAATTACATTGTGAAAAAAACTGCATTATTCTTATCAAGAGGACATAGTATCGTCACTGTGAAGGTCATTGGAAATACATTATTTATTTTTGTTTCTGGTTTATGCCAACTTGACTACATTTTTTTAAATCCAATATAATATCGAAATCAGGAAATTTACTGAGTTTTGACGTTTAATCTGTTTTTCTCCGGGCATTCCGGTCTCATCCGACATTGTCCATAGGTATGAATGTGAGTGTGAATGGTTGTTTGTCTATATGTGCCCTGTGATTGGCCGGCGACCAGTCCAGGGTGTACCCCGCCTCTCCCCCAATTCAGCTGGGATAGGCTCCAGCATACCCCTATGACCCTGATGGGGATAATCGGCATTTACCAATTGTAAATTGTAAATTGACTGGTCACTAGCCAATCACAGGGCACATATAGACAAACAACCATTCACACTCACATTCATACCTATGGACAATTTGGAGTCGCTAATTAACCTAGCATGTTTTTGGAATGTGGGAGGAAACCGGAGTACCCGGAGAAAACCCACGCATGCACGGGGAGAACATGCAAACTCCACACAGAGACTACCAAGGGTGGAATTGAACCCTGGTCTCCTAGCTGTGAGGTCTGCTCGCTAACCACTCGCCTGCCGTGCAGCCATAAAATATGTACATTTAGCTAAATATTAGGGATTCTCTGATTGATCGGCCGATATCGGTGAAAAAGCACGGTATCAATATGGGCCGATACTTGCTTACACCCTGTCCTGGTGGCCAGCCAATCACAGGGCACATATAGACAAACAACCATTCACACTCACATTCATACCTATGGACAATTTGGAGTCGCCAATTAACCTAGCATGTTTTTGGAATGTGGGAGGAAACCAAAGTACCCGGAGAAAACCGGATAGCACGGGAAGAACATAAAAACTCCACACAGTGGAATTGAACCCTTGGTCTTCTAGCTGTGAGGTCTGCGTGCTAAACACTCGCCCACCGTGCAGCCCTGTGGATTAGGTTATTATATCTAAAAAACGTCCCTGCCAATAAAAATAATGGGGTTTTCTGATAAACTAAAGTTTCATACGTATGGTGTGACATTCAAGTGTTCCTGCTGCAAGTCCTTGCATCATGTGGACGTCACCTCCTATACGCCCCACAATGACACATAGGGATTCAGACAGTGACTTTGCCAATGGCAGCAAGGACAAACAGTCTCTCTATATGTGTACTTTTGTCCTGTTTGATGCTATTACACCCAACTTTCATACACAATTCAATAAGGAGCGCATAAATGTGTGTGTACCTGTGAGGCTGTCTGGCCGCGTCCTCCTCTCGTATACGTCATACATGTGCGGCCTGTAGGGGTCAGTGTTGTGGATGATGGAACGAGGCAGAGTGGAGCTGTAGTGCTGGGGAACCGCCACCATACTCGCTCTGACAGGAGACGAGTGACCGGGCTGCTTCGTCATCTGAGAGTGAGTGTCCACGAGCGTCAGAGGCGAGCCCATGCGACCCGCCGACGACGCTACAGAGGCCTGATAGGGCGATGTCGTACGGCTTGTGCTACCCGCTCGGGAGTTTGCGGACCCAACACGCCGTAGAGCAGCAGGGGAGTTTTTTTGGGTGGAGAGGGGCGAGCCGCTCCCACCAGCACTTGTACGCTGAGTGGAGGGCAAAGTGGTGGAGAAGATGCAGGAGAGGGGTTTGGGTTCTGTGACGATAGGAGAGCCGTAGGCACTGCCAGCTGAGGCACGCAGGGAGCCGCGGGAGGGGGAGATGCTGCTGACATGGGCTGGAGAATGAGAGCGAGAAGGCACTGAGCTTACTCTCCGCATTGCACGGCCAGGCACTGCTCCACTCACAGCTGGAACCTACAACAAGAAGAAAACACTGACATGGTCCATCACAGCTTCAACCACAGTAGTGTCGTATGTGACTATTTGCAAGTCTATACAAATTCTACAAACTATATTTCACTGTCAAAACCAAAATAAGGGCTGCACGGTGGTCTAGTGGTTAGCGCACCGGCCTCACAGCTAGGAGACCCCAGTTCGATTCCACACTCAGCCATCTCTGTGTGGCGTTTGCATGTTCTCCCTGTGTAAGGTTAATTGGCGACTCCAAATTGTCCATAGGTATGAATGTGAGTGTGAATGGTTGTTTGTCTATATGTGCCCTGTGATTGGCTGGCCACCTGTCCATCGTGTATAAAACCTCTTGCCCGAAAACAGCTGGGATAGGCTAAGCAGTAGAAAATGAATGAATATATTACAATTCAGTCAACAAGTCATCCCCATAAAAAAATACGATGTTATTCTTATAACACTGTGATTATACTCGGGATCATTTATTCTCACAAAATTTGGACTATTCTTGAAATATTATTCACCATAATTGTCACAATTATTGTTTTTTAACTTCATATACAATAACAAATAGTATAATTATGTCAATATATATTATGAAACATTGTCGTAAAATTGTCGTATTTTGAGTTTTTGTAGTTATATATATTATATTACTATATAGATATATAGATAGATAGACTTTCTTTGTCATTGCACAATAACTGCTTGAATATGGTTTATAACCAGCATAGTCTGAGACAAACCTGGGTTGACGTCTGCCCCTCCGCCCTGGTAGTTCTCATTGGCGTGCTCGTGCCTGCACCCGGGAACGAGTGCTGCATCCTCAGCTCGGATTTGACCACATTCTGGCTGCTGTGGTAGCCACTGGTAGCATCCTGGTAGCCGCTGTCTGAGTATGAATTCATCAAAGTTGAGCTACGCGAGTTCCCTGTGGATCCTTGAGGAAAGAAAAAGCATAACGTCATTAAAGCGTTCATAAATAGACATGACCTTTATCTATGGAGCGTTGCTAATGACGCAACAGGAGGTAGGTGATGGGTCTGTACAGTATATACCCAATATCTGCCATGAGCAGTGGTTTCTAATATGATGCTGTCTGTCCAGATGGGTCCTTTCTCTATGAATTCAACAAACATTTCATAGCTGAATGCTGCAAAGTAGCAGAAAGGGAGACCCTGAGGCAAGTTAAAAAAAAAAACCTTTCTGAGGAAACCCAACTGCAGAAGATAGAGATAGAGAGAGGGCAATAACAGACCCTCACTTTCATGGAGGGAGGCCTGCTCCGGGGAGTACAGAGACACCTGCTCTGACTCAATCCTGATGCGGTAGCTTGGAGACTGGGAGCTGTCAGTCATCTGTGACTTGCGGTCCCTTGGGGCGGGAGCATCTGGGAAGACACAGCCAGAGGATTCTGTTAGACTTTGGACTTAAAGGATTAGATATTGAGCATATGGGGACTTTAAAGTCAAATATAACAAATATAACGGTGGCACGGTGAATGAGTGGTTAGCGCGCAGGTCTCACAGCTAGGAGACCAGGGTTCAATTCCACCCTCAGCCATCTCCGTGTGGAGTTTGTATGTTCTTCCTGTGCATGCGTGGGTTTTCTCCGGGTACTCCGGTTTCCTCCCACATTCCAAAAACATGCTAGGTTAATTAGCGACTCCAAATTGTCCATAGGTATGAATGTGAGTGTGAATGGTTGTTTGTCTATATGTGCCCTGTGATTGGCTGGCGGCCAGTCCAGGGTGTAATCGACCGATCAATCCGAGAACCCCTAATATTTAGCTAAATGTACATATTTTATGGCTGCACGGTCTAGTGGTTAGCGCGCAGACCTCACAGCGAGGAGACCAGTGTTCAATTCCACCCTTGGTCATCTCTGTGTGGTTTGCATGTTCTCCCCGTGCATGCGTGGGTACTCCGGTTTCCTCCCACATTCCAAAAACATGCTAGGTTAATTGGCGAATCCAAATGTGAATGTGAGTGTGAATGGTTGTTTGTCTATATGTGCCCTGTGATTGGCTGGTGACCAGTCCAGGGTGTAAGCAAGTATCGGCCCATATAGATACCATGCTTTTTCACCAATATTGACCGATCAGTCAGAGAAACCCTAATATTTAGCTAAATGTACATATTTTATGGCTGCACGGCGGTCGAGTGGTTAGCACCACCAGGGTGGCCATCTCTGTGTGGAGTTTGCATGTTCTCCCCGTGCATGTGTGGGTTTTCTCCGGGTACTCCGGTTTCCTCCCACATTCCAAAAACATGCTAGGTTATCCCCATGAGGATAAGCGGTAGAAAATGAATGAATGTTGAGTCCATAATGGCAGGTATTATGTAGTAATAGAAACCACTATCAAAAGAACTGACCTACGTTTACAACACGGATTCTACTGTTTGTGCCATTAAACACTTTTTCACACAGGCCCATGACAAGATAGTGTCACACACACACACACATAATGTGCTGTTCTGTCATCAATAGCCGAAAATGATGGCTGAAAAGTGAGAATAAGCAGGCGACGTTGAACAAAAAGCTGTCATAGTAGGCGGTTATTCTCTCCTCTCAGTCGACATAAGGTGCGACTCCATTGACATTTCCAGTGGCTGGAGGCTCGTTTCCACAGCAACACTTCCTCCCTAAAACTGCAGGCCCGCATTACAGTGCATCACAAGGCCAATAAGCCTTTCCGATAAACACGGGTCATTATGCTCAGACCGAGGCTCATATAGATTGGAACTACTACATTAACACATTTGACAGTCATTCATCATCTACACAAGAGTGAGAAGTCGATACAAAAGCACGGCAGCAATTGTGCTTACTTATACACACTCAAGGAAGTAAATGTATTCATATTCCCAGTACATATGTACAGATATAAAAGATCGAAACAAGATTAATGACCGTTACAGAATTGGTATTTTATGCAATTAATAAGCCATGAAATGTATTGGGAACAAATCATCACAATACATTTCTAAATGACTTTTATAGAAAGCCCTCAGCTATATGTCAAACTGGGGTTATAGAAGGTAAGAAAAAGGGAAAAAAATGCCTGAGGGTGTAAATTAAAAAAAGATATTTTCTTTTTTTTTATGAACACACACATACAGTAACTGGTACATGCACACAGTTAATGGAAAAGATTAGTAGATAGTTTAATACCGAACCCCGTAAGGCATGTTTTGTTTGTGCAAATCTTTTATCAGTCGCCGGATGGGATAACGGCGTTATGAAGCAAGTATCGGCCGATATCGATATCGTGCTTTTTCACCGATATCGGCCCGAACCCTAATACCAAAGAACCCTAATATTTAGCTAAATGTCCATATTAAATGGCTGCACGGTGGTTGAGTGGTTAGTGCGCAGCCCTCACAGCTAGGAGACCAGGGTTCGATTCCACCCTCGGCCATCTCTGAGTGGAGTTTGCATGTTCTCCCCGTGCATGCGTGGGTTTTCTCCGGGTACTCCGGTTTCCTCCCACATTCCAAAACACAGTGGAAATATTTGTTATATTTGTTATATTTGAGGTCTGCGCGCTAACCACTCGACCGCCGTGCAGCCATAAAATATGTACATTTAGCTAAATATTAGGGGTTCTCTGATTGATCGGTCGATATCGGTGAAAAAGCACGGTATCGATATGGGCCGATACTTGCTTACACCCTGGACTGGTGGTCAGCCAATCACAGGGCACATATAGACAAACAACCATTCACACTCACATTCATACCTATGGACAATTTGGAGTCGCTAATTAACCTAGCATGTTTTTGGAATGTGGGAGGAAACCGGAGTACCCGGAGAAAACCCACGCATGCACGGGGAGAACATGCAAACTCCACACAGAGATGGCCGAGGGTGGAATTGAACCCTTGGTCTCCTCCAGGTATGAATGTGAGTGTGAATGGTTGTTTGTCTATATGTGTCCTGTGATTGGCTGGCAGTATCAGCAGTAGAAAATGAATGAATGAATACATATTTTATTTGATGCATGCATTCGGTGAAAGAGTAAAATACAATAACAGAAAAAAAAATAGCAGAAAAATGATATTATTCATAACCTACCTGCAGTTCTCCACGACAGGGACTTCTCCGATGAGCTGAAAGGAGAAAACAGGAAATGAAAAAGTGAACACAGGCGCTATTGAGTAGTGACATATTATTTTACAAAATGCATTTTTCACAAGTCTTAATGGGAAAGGGTCACGGATGTTGATAACCGTCTTCTGGGCGGCAAACAGCAACAGTTAGACGTAAAAGGTGCTTTTTGGTGAGAGCTGCCCTTTTTGCACTGACAATAATAAGTAAATAATAAAGGGGCAGGCATGATAGGCAAGAGAAGTCAAAACAAACCAAAAATCTCTAAATCTCCAGCAGTTTTGCAATGGTGTCCAAAATGCGGCCCGGCGGCCCTTAACTATGCAGTTCATTTTTGATTGGCATAAAAATGAGATCTCGGTTCATATCGGTATTGGGTTTTTTGACCGTAATCGACACTGTTTTCCACGTAGTTTTCTAGCACAGTGTGTTGGTAGCGTGGCATTATTTCCATTGTAATGATACAAGTGGAGTAAGGCCTTCCCTTCTTTACAACGGTTAATTGCTTCCAGACCCGACTAGGCATCACAGTAAAAGAAGCATAATTTATCAATTCGTTATCAAGCGGTATCGAGCATCTCATTACTGTACAGGTAATCCAGCAGTAAATCAAATAATTATTTTGTAGTATCTTTAACCACGGACACAAAGAAAAGTACTCAAGAAACATAAGTACCGTTGCAGAGAGCCATGACAACAGAATAAGCACTTCATTATAAAAAAAAAAATAAAAAAATAAAACAAACACTTAGTGACCGAAATGAAAGCACTTCACTTGAAAGTCCGGGGGAAAAAAAAAAAAAAAAAAAAAAAAGGCTCGCCATTCCCATTAAGCACGCAACTATTCTATGTGGCTCTATAATGAGCTTTAAGCGGCATGCCTTTCTGGATGTTAATGGCCACATGCAGGCAATTAAAAGTTAGTTGGACGAGATGTGCTCCACTGAGCCATGGCGAATGGAAGGAAGACCGAGACACCTTGATGACAATGCAGCATACATGCTGAATGCCAAATGGCTGGCGGCCAAGTGGCCAATAAGACCCAGTTCAGACCCAAAACCATTATTATTGTGTTGAGGCAGGGGTGCCGGATCACCGACTCCCAAAGATCTACCTCTAGACAATATATATATATATACGTATATACACAGTATGTAGCATATTTGTATGTATATTGTAGCAGTTTAATGTCAGCTGACTGATGTCATAAAACATCGATAGAGTGACGTTTAGCGTAAATAACTCATGCAATTGATTTACTTGTGCATGTTTTGCAAATACTAAATTATTTTTTTAATCCTCCTCTTGTGTTAGGGTCGGCACTGACCCGTTTTATAATTTAATGCATAAAAAGAATCACATAACATTTGTTTATTGCATGAAGGCTATTTGACTTTGTCAGGAAACTTTATTTCAATAAAATAAAACAAAAAAAAATTTTTTTTACTACATTTTAAAATGGTCTGGTTGACATTATGACCATTGTATTGTTATAATAATATGACTATAAAGCAATATTTTGAGCCAAAACTGATATCATAAGTGTACAATTAGGCAACAAAATGACAACCAGCTCCTTTTCTAATCATGTAAGCTTCAGGGGATTCTCATTTTCCAGTATTTTTCCAGTATACCAGAAGAAAAACATGTCCAGACATGTGACGTGAATTCACTCATTTGATTGGCTGATTTCACTTTTACAATTTGGATCATGGAAAGAATGACAAGAAGTACAGTGAACCTGTTCCGCTATTTGATTTCAGTTTATACTAAAGTTCTGTTGCTGAAAACAATAATTTTTTTTTTTTACCTTTTCTTTGACATTAATATATATGGGTCAAAACTGACCCCAACCCAATAGATGTTTCTTTAGTGATTAATACTAAAATGAGAAAATAAATAAAACTAAATGATTTAAAAAGATATGTTCTATAGCCAGTAATATCCAGGTAACAAAAGAACCTTCAATTTATTAATATGATTCTTTTGACGTTCATTATACCATTTTTGGAAATTGAAATGGAGGGGTATAGTGACAAAAAAAAGACCTACATGCCCACACCAAAAGTATTAAAACCAATATTTTAATGGATGAGGACGCCTAAGAAGGTAACCAAGACATTGAGAAGCAAATTTTTTTTTAGTGTATTTTATAGCTGATTTAATACATGGGTCAAAACCGACCTAACACAAGAGGAAGGTTAATACAATAGTTTCTTGGTTTTCGACAAAAATATGTATTGGTTTTCATACACTTTGGTGCAAACATTTGCAGCAAAATCAAGTTCCCAAAACAAAGTGTGTTGGTTCTTTTTAGAGTTATGACACTATAGACGGATTATGGCCAGGCACTCCTTCAATCATCTTTATTATGTGTGTGTGTGGTTTATTTGTTCATTGATAGCACACAGAACACCTTGTTTCTGTCTCTTTTGTTTCTTGCAATGTGGATCCGGCGCTGATGTACACTGCATATATCTGAGTTTAAGGAAGATACTTTAAGTACAGTTGGAACTTTGATACACAAAGTGAGAAGAAAAAAAGGAACAATCGCAAAGCAGCATCTGTTACAAGAGTATTGTAATATAAAGATTCCTCGGTCACGCTTAACAAATTAGTCAACTAGAAGTATTTATGATGTCGCTACAATTCCACTTTTCCTGAGACGTTGATGGCCGCCCCATGTGTGTGTGTGTGTGTGTGTGTACATAGCAATGGGAAGTCCAGTCTAGAGGTGAAATCTAATATCTCCAACAGAACCCTAGAGTGTGACCTAATCTCTGCTGTCCCCCTGCTGGGCTATTGAGCCTCGCAGCGGGACCAGAAATGTTAAAGCTAATCTCCATTCACACACAAATGCTCGTAGACAGCCATTTCAGTTGTCTGCATGTTGGCTTTTAAAATGGTGTGTAAATCACATTGCAAGTTTCCTTTCGTGGGTCCCCACAGGGGGGGGGGGGTGGTGAGAGTAACTGCTCCCCAACCCACAACCCCCCACACCTCCTCCGGTGGAAAAAGTGACTGCATTTACAAGGAGTTTGAATATAAGATGCAGTATGGAGGGCTATTTGGCAAAAAATGGGGTTAGTTTTGGAAGTCCAAATGAATGCTGATGGTTTTATTTCATTTGAACATGCATCAGATTACAATTGAATGCATCACATAATCAGTTCACAGTTCCACATGTCCAAAAGGAGTAGGAAGAAGCAAAGCTTATTAAATCCTACCCCTCCATCTGGTACTTTTACAATCAGTAACTGTTACATTTGTTCACTTCCTGCCTTTCTAATATTTATGTATGTATTTATGTATGTGTGTATTTATGTATTTAAAAAATAATTAAAATTAAAATTAAAATTAAAATTAAAATTAAAATTAAAATTAAAATTAAAATTAAAATTAAAATTATTTTAATTAATAAATTATAGTAATTATTATAGTAATTATTAATTACTTTATTAAAATTAAAATTAAAATTAAAATTAAAATTAAAATTAAAATTAAAATTAAAATTAAAATTAAAATTAAAATTAAAATTAAAATTAAAATTAAAATTAAAATTAAAATTAAAATTAAAATTAAAATTAAAATTAAAATTAAAATTAAAATTAAAATTACTTTAATTAATAAATTATAGTAATTATTATAGTAATTATTAATTACTTTATTAAAATTAAAATTAAAATTAAAATTAAAATTAAAATTAAAATTAAAATTAAAATTAAAATTAAAATTAAAATTAAAATTAAAATTAAACTTAAAATTAAACTTAAAATTAAAATTAAAATTATAGTTTTAATTTTTTTGTCATATACCAAAATACGAGGTGATATGAGCATCCAATGACATAATGGGTACCATAGTAAGTGTCAATATAGTGATATGTATAGCACATCATGACTGGTTCAAGACTCTTCATCCTTGTATTTAGCAAACATCAACTGCTTGTATTGTTTCTTGAATTGGCTCATCGTTGTGCATTGTTTGAGGGTCTTACTCAATCCATTCCATAGTTTTATTCCACATACTGAAATGCTATGGCTTTTTAACGTAGTCCTAGCATAGAAGTGTTTCAAATGAAAACAACGGTGTCACTGTAACTGTTTGTTTATGGCACAAAACAACATTATTATCATATTTGTGATTAGAACGCTTCTGCAGCAGTTTAATTAATACACTTTCTAAACCAACCCATATAAAGCTGAAGGCCAATCGTACAAATAATATCAATGAATTGGTTTACTTTCACTTTAACAAGTCGCCTTGTTTTGGTAATGTGAACGACCAAGTTAAAAAAAATCCACTTTAAACATAATACACTGCAATAAAATGTAGCCTTCGTCCTTGCAATGTTTTGTCTGAGGGACCGTGAAGATCACAACAAGGTCGGCCACTTTGAGCGTCACAAAAACGTCGCAACAAAGATATTCACGAGTCTGCCGGTATCCTTGCAGTCTGACATTATCACACAATATCCTGAGGGAGCAATGCCGTTAAGTGTCCGGGACTATTCATGTCTGTTATATTCACCCCGAGTATAGATTCTGATGCTAAAACCTCTTAATAATGTTATTGAATGGTGTAGCGTCATCAATGTGGGCAGACTACATCAATTCATATCAAAGTATGCAATCCATAACCCCCCCCAAAAAAAAATGTTTACACCACATTTGAAATGAGGCTGCAAAAACGGTTTTGCAGATGAGTCACAGTATCACAGTTTGTGTTGTACGGCCAAACACTGGCTGTGATTCAAATTTCACATTTAAACATATTTCATTCCAAAAAAAATTAAGCCGTGCAAATGCTTAACGTCATCAAAAAATGGTTTTCTGTTGTGAATAGAAAAAGGATAATCACTTGATTATGAGCCAGGCATGATGGCAGAGCGCTGCGAGAGCACTTGTTGAATGGAATTGTCTTCACTGTAAATTTATACAGTATAATTCACCAATGTCAATGGCTTTGAAAAGCTGGATATTCTGTCAATTTACTATATTCTATAATTTATTTTTACTGTGTCTTGGGCTTTGGGGCGAGCAAATTTGTCTTCTATAGCACAGAGATTGTTAATATCTGAAAAGATGTATCTAATATGCAAAATATGTACATGTTACTACTAATGCAAACTGTTTATATTCTTCTTTCCTGCTTGCTTTTCGCTTCAGGAGTCGCCACAGCAAATCAATCTCCTCCATCCTACCCTCATGTCCTCCTTCACTACATCCATAAACCTCCTCTTTGGTCTTCTTCTACACCTCCTACCTGGCAGCATCCTTCTACCAATATATTCACTATCTCTCCTCTGGACATGTCCCAACCATCTCAGTCTGGCCTCTCTGACTTTATACTCCAAGGTCTCTAACATATAATGTCCCTCTGATGTACTCGTTCCCGATCCTATCCATCCTGGTCACTCCCAATGAGAACCTCAGCATCCTCATCTCTGCTACTTCCAGTTCTGCTTCCTGTCTTTTCCTCAGTGGCACTGTCTCCAGACCAAACAACATGGCTGGCCTCACCACAGTTTTGTATACATTTCCTTTTATCACACATCACGCCTGACAATTTTGTCCACCCCTTCCATCCTGGCTACACACGCTTCTTCAGCTACTTTTTTTTGACAATCTCCATTTTTCTGAACTGTTGCTCCCAGGTACTTAAAATTTTCTATCTTCTGTATCTCTTCTCCCCGTAACCTCACTCTTCCACTTGGGTCCATCTCATTCACACACATATTTTAAAATCTTGCTGTGGCTAATCTTCATTACTCTCCATTCCAGGGCAAACCTCCACTCTTGTAGCATCTCAATGCGGACTATTTATCATTGTACCAAATACTAGACGTCCTCCATTTCTATACACAAAGGGATGGATGTGGGTACTACAGTGTGACGTCTGAATAGGAATGCTTTTTGGTGGCAAAATATGCAATTCCAGCGACATTTTGGAGGCAAATATTGATTGAGTCATATTTGACGAGACCTCAGTTCAGCAACCATAAAAGCAACCGTTACAACGTGACTTCAATCATTGCCTGTACATTTAAAATGCATAAAAAGAGGTTGAGAAATGTTTTAAAAATCAGAAAAAAAACGGTCCAACGGTGCCTTGGAACTGTTTTTGACATTGAAGGTTTCTCTGTACATTACATAAAACACAAAAAGACCAGGCTTAGGAAATATGAGGCTTCTGCCGATACTGTAGAATAATTAATAAAGATGTTACCTCCGGTGTCATTACATCTGTGCCTGTGAATTATGCAAAGATATATATATATATATAGCGATATCCCTCCATTTAATATAAGCTACTTATATCAATAAAAAGCCAATTGTTGTTCATTTACACTCTGTTTTTCTTGCTAAATGTAACACAGAAGGAAGTCTGATGTTGGTTTGTTCCTATGAATCAGGGCTAATTTCCACTATGTGTAGCGCGCCGTATTTATGGAAGTGGAGAAAACATACAAATATGTGTGTATAGCATCACAGATGTGTTTTTCAGTACTTAAGGATACTTCAACAGCTGTGCCTGTATGAATAGAAGACAAGTGGGAACTCTTATGTTGGAGTACTCTAATCTACTGATGCTTATTTGTCTGTATCTAGGCTAGAGTGCGGCAAGCATATATCATATAATAGATATCATATATAAAGCCATTGCAGGCCCTTAGGATTGCACCTACCTACTTTCTGAGGGTAGAAAGTACCCCCCCTCCAGTCACATTTTTCATGATATATCATTACATATTAATATTTTATGATAATATCATTCACAGACAACAAATATAAAAACCCTGTATTACAGATGTTTAGGTTAAGCAGCTCAATCAAAAACGCAATACATTATAGAGTACTTAATTATTTTAAATTAATCGCATTGAACTCCATAGCGGTGTAGCATGGAGCCCCTTCACTCCCCTGCAAATATCTCAATATGTATCTTTAAATATGAATAGAACAGGGTACAAGAACACGTAGCAACTTGTAAACATCAACAACATACACATCAAATTTTAGCCTTAAAGCTATGCCTGTATACAAATACATTTTACCACATATAACAATCTCCTTAGACAAGATGCGGGCAAAAAGCTTTCATATTTTGAAGGCCATATTTTGAAGTGTGTTGTATGTGTTGAGAATGCCTGTTGACGGTTAAGACGAGCTGGATGCGAGGATAAATGTTCCTACCATCGTTTGCCGCTCATCCAGTCGCAACAGCAAGATTCCGAGTTTAATAATAAATTCTGTTTTTAATGGCCAATTCTGCGATTCCGTTGAATGCAGAGATCATAGGGCCCTATACTATGTGGTTTGGGTAGTCTTTTGACAGACCTGCTTTAACGATATTTTGACAATCACTTCACGGTCCGACACCATGATCCGAAAGACTGCGCAAATTCAACCAATTGTATTGCAAATTGGGAGGAACTGAAAGACAAAAACTATGCAGCGGGTGGAAGAATTATCACTCAAACGCACAATGGTAATAGTATTACAGCACAGGTAAAGGCCTGCACTGCACCAAAATTAAAATTATTGTTTTTATTACACATTAATTTTAAATTTTAAATTTTAAATTTTAAATTTTAAATTTTAAATTTTAAATTTTAAATTTTAAATTTTAAATTTTAAATTTTAAATTTTAAATTTTAAATTTTTAATTTTTAATTTTTAATTTTTAATTTTTAATTTTTAATTTTTAATTTTTAATTTATTTTATTTTTTTTATTAGTATAAATCATGGAATGAGGATTTTCATAATGCAGTACAGTGAACTTGTGGGGCCTCAGCTATTCCCTGAAAGACCAGATTATTTAGTTTTCTTCCCACTCTCTTACTTTCTAACTTTAGGAACTAAAAATAATTACATAAATTACTTTTTAAATTAATAATTTCATTTTAATTTAATTAATAATTACTAAAAATAATTAATATCTTGCCTTTGGCAAAACTGAAGTTTGCTAAGCAGGTTTAAAAAATTTTTTTCAAGTTGCTGCACCTCCTTTGAAGGAATAGTTTATTAGGGTGTCAAACAACAAAATGCTAAAAATGCAACTATGACTACAAACGTTTGTTACAACACAGACTTTGGAGCGTCTCCATTGACAAAAAAACACTTATTCATTCGTCAGTTGTACTACCAAACAAAACGCGGCACAAAAAAAGCCATGACTGTAACTGGACAGAAGTGGGGAGGAGTTTCCACGACAAACTCAAAAGCGCCGTACTCTCAATAGTGCCACGGTAAGCAAACGACACCCCACAACAATGTGTGTTGTGGGGTGTCACACACACACAACGCTTGCTCACAGATAAACACCGGCTCAGCGTTTTCCCCACAAACACAGTTGTTGTTTAACTCTAAACACCAACGTCTTGCAGCCTTCAGCTAGGCTAAATAAACAACAGCTTTGAAGAGGTGTCACTCGCACGCCAATATGAATATTGGCAGAAAACCCAATACCCATATGTAAAAATTGGTCACACACCTAATAATAACTATAAATTCTTGTTAATGATTGGGCAGAAGTTGCAAAATTTGGCTGGATGACAGGGAATCAGTTGGACACTTCAAAATACAACGGACATAGAGTATACCCTGGTAGATATTCACAAGTACAACAACTAATACCCAGTTTCTGCTTGGTTGCCATATTGGTATCCATTTATCTCGACAAAATGCTTCAGCTTTTGGAAGATAAATACTGCATTCAGTACATTATTATACAGTAATCATCCGGGGGAATCGAACATATTCAGCCTGCTCAATCAGTCGTGAGCAAAGTGCGCCGCTCCACCAGTATGCCATAAGGCACCACTATGGAATACTAGCCTACTGCTGTGAAGGATAAAAATGCCATGCGGCGAATAGTTGCTTTTTGTGTGCAAAATCGTTTCATTACCTGCTGCTTCCGGCGCCCGGCGACTCTGCCCCGAGTCTGCATCTTTCCAGCTGATTGGCCACAATCTGCCTCTCCACCTCCAGCTCCCGGGTTAGCCGCTCAAACTGGAGCTCCTGCACATGAGACGACAGAAAGAAAGAGGGGAAAAAAGGGGGAGTGAAGGTCAGACGCGATAATCTCCGATAATCTATTGACAGAATGACAAGTAAATAAGATATTGCATAGTACTTTATCACGATGGTATGTGGGTTACACTTTCTTTCTTTCTTATTTCAGACATGCATACTATGTTACATTAATGTTTCTCGCATATACACTATATATATATATATACATACACATACATACTATATATGTATACATACATATATACATACTATACATATACATACTATACATATACATATAT
The DNA here is from genome assembly GCF_037039965.1 of Doryrhamphus excisus. Classification (NCBI taxonomy): domain Eukaryota; kingdom Metazoa; phylum Chordata; class Actinopteri; order Syngnathiformes; family Syngnathidae; genus Doryrhamphus; species Doryrhamphus excisus. The sequence goes on from NC_136368.1 coordinate 18,207,872, forward strand.
ACATACTATATATATACCCACAAACATATATACACACATACACATACTATATATATATACATATACATACTATATATACACATATATACATACATATATACATACTATACATATACATATATACATACTATATACATACATATACATATATACATACTATATACATACATATACATATATACATACTATACATATATACATACTATATATATATGCACATACATACATACTATATATATAATACTATATATATATACTATATATATATACACACACACATACTATATATATATATACACACACACACACACATACTATATATATACACACATACACATATATACACACATACACATACATACTATATATATATATATATATATATATATATATATATATATATATATATATATATATATATATATATATATATATATATATACACACACACACACATACATATACACTTAAACACACTATATATACATACTATATAGATACTATATATATATACATACTATATATATACACATACTATATATATATATACATATATACACATACTATATATATACATATATATACACACATACTATATATACACATATATACACACACATACACATATATACACATTTATACTCACATACACATACACAACACCTCATTACTACACATGTCTGAAAAGGAGCAGGAAGAAGCAAAGCTTATTAAATCCCACCCCTTCTCCACGCCAGAGCAGTTACCAATTCAACCTAACCAATTCGACTTAACATAGAGAACAACCATAAAAACAACACTTCCAAACTAAACTCATTTATACGTTCCCCTGCAGCACAGAAGCACCCCTTCCCTCCATGTCCTCCATGTCCTCCATGGCCTCCATGGCCTCCATGGCCTCCATGTCCTCCATGTCCTTGGTGGTTGTGTATCCATGCAAGCTGTGTGGAAGTCAGCATTTGCCTAATTATCCACCATCATTGAGGCTTTTCCGTGCACTAATTTCAAGCTTTAAGTCCTACATAGTGACACTCCTCTGAAGGCACAAATGTAACACACTTATACAGTAATTAGGCCTGCTTAGAGATGTCATCCTAATCACCACTTTCAGACATTCCCTGCGTTCCACAAACAGCGTTTTCTGGCCTCACTCACCATGGTTGTATGAAGAGATGACAGCAGGATCCTCATCTTGCTAGCCCTCTCATGTCATATCCTTTTCAACACTTGCGTACATTCACCGTCCCGTTTCACAGCATGTCACGTCTGTGCATGGAGTAGCCCTTTGTGAGACGCTTTAACCTTAAATTCAGTCACATAGCCAAGCTTGGCTCCGCCTACTTTTCACACTTACTTTCCAGTTTTCTTCGGGTTGTCCTCCAGACTACTAAAAACCTTCTCGACTATACCCCCGCCCCCTGATACCGCCGTGCAATGCCCTCCATCGCTCTTATCTCCACCACCTCAGTAGATAAGTGGAGCTAGGCTGCGGGATGTGGTTACTTCACAATCAAAGCTTCCCAGGGGGTGATGGGGGTGGGGGGTAGGGGGGGGGTGTAATACAAAGCCACAGGAGGCTTTCACTTGGCAAGAGTAGTATGTAGCTTAGCATTGCAAATACACTATCATGACGACAATAACGAGGTCGATGTGTAGCGATTTAGGAGGACATTGTGCAAAAAGTTTAAGCAATATTTTTACCGTAAACACTCCGCATTATGCTACTTTTATAGTCATGCAACTGGATGCATTTCACAAATAACCAAAAATAACACAAAATAAGACAAATACTGTAATATGTAACGCAAACTGTCACAAATCATTACATTTTGTAAAATAAAAAAAGACAAATAAACTAAAATAACATGTTCTACTGTCAACAATGCTAGGCTAGTCTTAATAAATTCACAAAGAAGAATCCAATTACCGTAATTTCTGGTTTATAATTCACACCCACTATGTTTAGAGAAAAAAAAAACAGATTTGCCACACCAAAAAATCGTGAAACTCATCACACAGCAACTTAACACTCAAAAAGGTATCTAGGAAATATACAATACAAGTGCAAATATGAGTTTTAAAAGAAAAAAAAAACTTCTACTACTGCAACAACTGTGTTTTGAAGAGTAAAAACACATTTGTGGGTATAAAAATACATTTATCATTAGTGTTAAAACACAATATCATACCAAGAAGACTAAGTCAAAAAATGTCAATCAGTCCTATTTGGAAAAACTGCTTGTTCTGCGTCAAGCGATTTCCAAGCTATTAAAGAGAAATGCAAGCTTTTATGAAGTATAAAGCTCATTAGGTTTTGTTTTAAGCTGATCTCCCCACGGCTCAATACAGCTATAACGAATATAGATTCAATGCGTTCTTAATTAGCTTGTTAGAGCACAGGGTGATGCTGCAAAAATGGACGTCGGCCTAATGAAATATGGACAAAGGGAAGTTCAAATTAGAAATTGCATAGCGCTTGCTGCACTGCAACCTTAGTAGAGGGAACCGTTAAAAGAAATTCTGTGCTTACTTAAAGGTACATTTACTTTTTAATGATGTTCTAACAGTAGCTGAATGCGTGAGCACTGTAGTTTACATATGTTATGCTATGCTAGTGTTGTTCTATGTGATATATGGTATGTAGTATGATGGAAATCTAGTATCTATCTAGTATGCCACAAATTTATGATAAAAAAAAGTTTTACATTTACGTTAAAAAAGTAAATTTATGAGAAAAACATTGTAAATTTACATTTATGACAATAGTTGTACATTTACAAGAAAAACATATATTTGTGACTATTCTAGTAAGTTCACGACTTTTGCCGTAAATTACAATTTATGAGAATTTATGGAGAAAAAAGTTGTAAATTAACGAGAATAAATAGAATAAAGATCAAATAAATAGATAAAATAAATTTGTAAATGTATTACTGTAGTAGTAAATTTACAAGAAAACACAAGAAACAAAGTTAAAAGTTTTCAAGAAAACTTCATAAATTCACGACTGTATTCTAGTAAATGCATGACTTTTTCTTGTAAATTTTAATCTATGAGAATAAAGTTGTAAATGTACAAGAGAAAATTCTAAATAAGAAGAAGAAAGTTGTAAAGTATCATGTACTAAGTGCAGAGTTATAGCGTATACATAAAAAAGTGGATAAAGTTACACACTGTCAGAGACATTCATGGAAAAATGCAGCTAATTAGCATTAAAGCTACAGACACAAAAAACAGCATGCGCCCTTTAGGGCTCACTAAAAGTAGTGCTGTTAAGAGATAAGAGAGATAAATTATGATCTGTAATTAATTGAACGAATTAATTCCGGTTTAATCTCAACTAAAACTTGCTGAGAGAAGCCCTCACTTTATTGTATTTTCACATTAGCTATGGCTGCATTCAATTTGAGCTGCTTCAGTGGGAAGCAAACTCCTTCCATGAAGCATTTTTGAAATGTTAAAATACCCATTCGTTGGACCAAAAAAATGTAATATGCAAATGTTTTTCACATTTCCTCTCGACAACTCGCTGCTCCTCACCGTGCCCTCCCACCTACAATAAGAGCTGATGTTAAACAATCCATGTCCACTTCAGATTGTCACTGACTATTGTTTACCATTCAAACACAAGAAGCCCATTCACTTTCTATACCGCTTATCCTCATTAAGGTCGCGGGGGTTTGCTGGAACCTATCCCAGCTGACTACAGGCGAGGTACACAAGAAGCCCAACATATAAAGTATCATCAAAGATGCTTTCCCGGCAATATTCCGCCATCAAAGCTACAGTTTGGCAAACAAACATCCAATACACTATCGTGGGACCGCTTGATTTCTCGTACCAACAAGGTCCCTAAACACCCTTATTTGGCAGGTCTGCTTATATCCCCAGAACTGAATCAGATCCTGTCCCCTTGTGTCTTTAGCCCGGACCCAAACAAACAGATGACAGCATGGCTGCTAAGCCACGCGATGCGCGCGCTTCATGTTTATGGGCGCTGAAAATACTAGACCCATGTGAAATGCCTCAAGTGCCTTCTTGACATCACAGTGAAAAGAACATTTGGTTATCACACATGGCAGCAAACAAATCCATGCTGGAGCCTATCCCAGCTGACATTGGGGTACACCCACATAAAGACAAACAAGCACCTATGGACAATTTAGCATCTCCAATTAGCCTAACATGGATATTTTTTTTGAATGTGACACACCAGATATGTTTATTCATGCAGTAGCAATGAGCCTCAACATCCCCGCAGCCTCACCACGACGTGTGTGTGGCAGCGTGGCAGCTGCATTCCGACGCTTGTTTCGGAATGACAGCAGAGGTTAAAGGATTTCTGCAGCACTGAGGGACAGACCACAAGGCGTGATGTGATGTTCAAGAGAAGAAAACTGGCTTCACAGCAGGCAAAGCGAAAAAGAACCATATAGTATTACATGATAACTACCTACACAAAATAAAACAAAGGCACCTTGGCAAAAATAATATGAGAACAAGAAACTACATGGAGTATTGTGGAACAATAGCAGGATCGTGAGAACTGTGGATCAGGAGAGATTTGAAGAAATATATGTGATTGTCTCCAGCTTCAAACTCAGATGAAGGTGAGACAGACCGAGGAAATTGCTTTTGCGTCAATAAAATGCAACACAGCTTTTATAATGACAAGCAGCAAGCAACAACAAAAATCATTACTCCTTATGTCTAGTATTGGAAGAAAATGAAAAAGGGAGAAAATGTCACAAATATTAAACATAAACAAGACATATGGGTGATTAGTGAATTCATTCATTCATTTTCTACTGCCTATCCTCACGATTATCGCGGAGGTGCTGGAGCCTATCCCAGCTGTCTTCGGGTGATACGCACGGTACACCCTGGACTAGTCGCCAGCCAATCACAGGGCACGTATAGACAAACAACCATTCACACTCACATTCATACCTATGGACAATTTGGAGTCGCTAATTAACCTAGCATGTTTTTGGAATGTGGGAGGAAACCGGAATATCCACAGAAAACCCACGCATGCACGGGGAGAACATGCAAACTCCACACAGAGGGTGGAATTGAACCCGAGTCTCCTAGCTGTGAGGTAACCTGCACGCTAACCACACAACCACCGTGCAGCCCTACAATAAAAGTTCATTCATTCATTTTGTACCACACGAGAGTCGCAGAGAATGCTGGAGCCGATCCCAGCTGTCTTTGGGGGAGAGGCGGGGTACACCCTGGACTGGTGGCCAGCAAATCACAGGGCACATATAGACAAACAACCATTCACACTCACATTCATACCTATGGACAATTTGGAGTCGCTAATTAACCTAGCATGTTTTTGGAATGTGGGAGGAAACCGGAATACCCGGAGAAAACCCACGCATGCACGGGGAGTCGAACGTGGAATCGAACTCAGGTCTCCTAGCTGTGGGCCTGCCATGCAGCCATTAGTGAATTCCTGAATTCTACATTCTATATTTTCATAGTTGGAGCATATAAAGCCTGTTTATATTAGGGTTTGGGAATACATGTCTAAAAAGCTAGAGAAGAAGCAAAACTGCATGTAGTTAATCCCAAATTCCCGACCACAAGCGGTGGTGGTCTCACACGATGTCGTCATTGCGTTTCCACCGCATGAAGGCAGAACATCTGTAGGCGTGACAGTGTTGACAGTGGACTAGCTGAAGTGCAAAGGCGGCTGATGAGCTCCCACTCACCTATTTGCTAAATGTCTTTATCATCCGCCCTCATTTGCATTCACAGTGTGCTGCACATAAAAGCACAATCGTTACTGAGGAAGCACTGATGTGGGGATTTAGTTAAATGTTTGTTAACAAAATCGACCCCCTCCCCTTTTAAAAGTCTTAACTTGGTTATTAGAATGTGAAGCAGTTGCCCTAGCTTTAGGAGTTTTTAATTCATTCATTCATTTTCTACTGCTTTTCCTCATGAGGGTCGCGGGGGTTGCTGGAGTCCATCCCAGCTGTCTTCGGGCGAGAGGCGAGGTACACACTGGACTGGTGGCCAGCCAATCACAGTGCACGTATAGACAAACAACCATTCACACTCACATTCATACCTATGGACAATTTGGAGTCGCTAATTAACCTAGCATGTTTTTGGAATGTGGGAGGAAACCGGAGTACCCGGAGAAAACCTACGCATGCACGGAGAGAACATTCTAAATCCACACAGAGATGGCCGAGGGTGGAATTGAACCCTGGTCTCCTAGCTGTGAGGTCTGCGCGCTAACCAATCGACCACCGTGCAGCTGTGATGTTTTTTTTTTGTTTTTTTTTTTACAAAAACATAACTAAACAAGGCTGAACCAGGGTTCGATTCCACCCTCGGCCATCTCTGTGTGGAGTTTGCATGTTCTTCCCACATTCCAAAAACATGCTAGGTTAATTAGCGACTCCAAATTGTCCATAGGTATGAATGTGAGTGTGAATGGTTGTTTGTCTATATGTGCCCTGTGATTGGCTGGCCACCAGTCCAATGTGTACCTCGCCTCTTGCCCAAAGACAGCTGGGATAGGCTCCAGCACCCCCTCGTGAGGACAAGCAGTAGAAAATGAATGAATGAATGAATAACTAAACAACACTAACACCAAAGGTCCAATTCCTCAAGCACTTTAATTCATAATAACACTTGCAGGGTGACATCAACACTATTGTGTCAAAACATTACACTCATCTGAAAAGAGGACAGCAAGCAATTTAGCAGCTGTCAACATGCAAATGACCTTAATAGGGAGACACTGCCGCTCCTGAAGGATTTGTTGTGAAAGAAAAACTCATCTGTATGTAATCGGTATGCAGCCGGTTCCCTTCTTCCATATATTTGTCATTACTAGTTATTCAGTTGAAATAAATGTCATATTTTAAAATCCACATATTATAATTATATTTCTCAACAATTTAAATCGGTCACACAAGTACCGCAATAGTTATAGTTTTAAAGTGTGTTTGTTTATGCCTGTCGCCAATAAAGTTTGTGACTCCAAGAAGCACTACTTTGCACCTTTATTCCCTGATCGAATACTGGAAATGTCAGATATCATAGATACAATGTAACGCACAAAATTAGCATAGCATGTTTTTGGAATGTACCCGGAAAAAACCCACGTATGCACGGGTAGAACATGCAAACTCCACACAGAGATAGCCGAGGTTGGAATTGAACCCTGGTCTCCTAGCTGTGAGGTCTGCGAGTTAACCACCACCATTTTCTACCGCTTTTTCCTCACGAGGGTTGCGGGGGTGCTGGAGCCTATCCCAGCTGTCTTCAGGCGAGAGGCGGGGTACACCCTGGACTGGTGGCCAGCCAATCACAGGGCACATATAGACAAACAACCATTCACACTCACATTCATACCTATGGACAATTTGGAGTCGCTAATTAACCTAGCATGTTTTTGGAATGTGGGAGGAAACCGGAGTACCCGGAAAAAAACCCACGTTTGCACGGGTAGAACATGCAAACTCCACACAGAGATAGCCGAGGTTGGAATTGAACCCTGGTCTCCTAGCTGTGAGGTCGGCGAGGTAACCACTCATCCACTGTGCAGCCGGCACTAAACAATAAGGAAGTAATAAACAAAGCACTATTAAACACTAAAAACGTTGCAGTATACATGGAGCTGCTCGGGCGGCGCCATCTTGAAACAACATTAAATCCTGTCTATATCGATATGAACTATATTGTTTTTGATATTGTACTTAGTAGAAATATCAATATAAAAAAACTGTATATCGATATATCGCCCAGCCATAAACTAAAAGTATTTGCTATGCAAAAAATACATATTTTTCCATATAAAAATATAACCAATCGCATGAATACAAACCAAATAAAATACAATCAAATGCAAATGCAGAAAAAAAAATCAAAAGTATAATAAAAAATAATAACATTAATAGCAATATGGTCTTGGTTTCCACCTGCTCTCTGGGGTGTGTGGTGCACTGCTGCTGACTGTGGTAGTGATCAGGGAGATAATTATAACGACGATGATGACAGTGATGTTCATGAGGATTAACAGCGAGGTGGGGGAGATTTCCCAGGGCTTGGTTCAAAACAAGAGAACGTTGCACCAGGTCAGACACACCAATCCACGGGCATCACATCACATCACATGGGAAGCACATTGTCTCCTGTTCCTCTTTTCTTATTTTTTTTTTTTTGCTTTCTTCTACATTGACAGCTCCCTGCCACAATACATTTACAGAACGGCTTTTCTGGTGACAGCTAATCTGACTCTGCCATTCTCCATCATGCCCCCCACTCTCGCTTTTGTCCTTCCCACCCACTTTTTCCCCCCTGCCTCCACATCTGTGTGTTTTTGTCTCTCCCAGCACTCTCCTTCACCTATATCCCCGCCCCCTCTGAATGTGTCACACTCTTACGCCCCTAGGGGTAATTGCTTGGAGCTAGGCTTCCATTTTTATGTCCATAATCGAGGCCACAGTGCTTATGGGTCTAGATTTCCCGCTGCCTTTGTCACAGCAGCAGCAACGCCAGGGAGAGGAAGGCAGATAAGACCCAGAGAAGCAGAGAGAAATAGCCGCTCGATTGTAATTAGAGTGCTTATTCACTTACCAATGAGAAAGATTATTGCCCACAGAGAGAAACTACCCTCTCTGGCACACTAATGTGTAATGCCAAAAAAGCTTCCATGGGCTCAATAATGAAGGCTTTAAAACAACCAATACTGTGCGAATTTCAGGGTGCACTTGATATTCTACTGCAGGTGATCCATGCCATGCTTGGGCACCTAAAGTCCTCCTGGTTTGATTAGTCTAAGCGCTTCCGTCAATATTGTGGCACCAGCACAACTGAGAGACTGAGGGCCTGTGCATGTGCACGTCCATGAGACTCCAACCTGGATTTGTGGTGTAATCAATGTGATTATTCCTCCTGCCAGTTATTAATGATGACTGCCACTTTGCATAATAGATAAATATACATAGATAGACTTTCTTTATTGTCATTGCACAATAAGACAGCAGTGAAATTGCCATTGAAATGTCGTTGCCTGGCTCCCGTATAATAATAATAATAATAATAATAATAATAATAATAATAATAATAATAATAATAATAATAATAATAATAATAATAATAATAATTTAAAAAAAAAAAAAAAATAATAATAATAATATAAGTGGTGAATAAATAGATGACATCAAATATGAACAACAATGTACAGCGTAAACAATAAATTGCACAAATAATTTAAATAATTTTAAATTAATAAAATAATAATAGTAATAAATAATAATTATTAATTTAATATTCTAAAATTAAATTAACATATAATATAATATAATATAATATAATATAATATAATATAATATAATATAATATAATATAATATAATATAATATAATATAATATAATATAATATAATATAATATAATATAATATAATATAATATAATATAATGGCCCTGGCCATTAGACTGCTGAATGCCAAATAAGCCCCTCAACCCACACGCACAACCAAAACTTTAAATTATTGTTATTTATTCAAAAAAAATTAATTATTTGTACAAATTACTGTTTACGGTGTACATTGTTCATATTTGATGTAATTATTACATTATCATTTATTATTACACGGGAGCCAGGCAACAACGTTGGCAATTTCACTGCTGTGTTATTGTGCAATGACTATAAAGAAAGTCTATGTCTATAATATAATATTAATAATAATATAAATAATAGAAATAATGAACAAAGTCAAAATCCAAAGCAGATGTGCCTCTCATTTTACTGCATCAATCAGTGGAACCAGACCTTAATCAATATTTTACTAAGACATTATGAAAAACTGATTTAAGTGTGCCTTACCTAAGTCCTCATAAGCATAATATGTCTGGAAATATGAGAGAACACTGAACCGGACCGCTCCTTGCAAGGAACAATGAATGAAAGCAGGAGGTTAACAATTAACTCAAATTTTACTCTTAGGGAATTTCGGAATTCACCTTTTCCAGTTTGGACTTTAAACTCTAAAACTCCTTATGTGACCTTACAAACAGGTATAAACTGACCAACAAAGACCTATTGCGTAATATTAGTGCAACACAAGAAAGTATGCCATAAAGTGAGCCCAGGCAGCAGAGTAAACAGTCCCTTTAGATATAACATATGAGTTGAAACATTTCCACAATTTGGGTCAGCGCTTGTCATCGAGGCGTGATGGTGGGTCCCTGCAGCCAAAACAGTTGTACCGCCACTGTACATCATAGCTGATGGAAAAAAAAAAAAAAAAAACGTTGTCGACAATTCTCTCTGAACTAATGGGCAATTATTTTACCAAGCACTTGCACTGATAAATCAATACAAACTAAATCGAACACAAGCCAAACAAGCTATTGCCATGAAATATTAAAGAAGGGAAAAAACAGAGAAAACAACCTTGCAGGATAAACTTGTTAGGTCTTCTGCCCATGTTTGGGCATCAGGGCAAAGTCTGCATGGGGCAGCCGTATCAGTCGCACGGAGTGACAATTCAAAAGTGAGACATGAGAAAAAATAACAAAAACAATAACGTAGTAAACACTTACCAAGCATTCAGACATATGCAGCTGCAGCGTCCTTAACCAGAACTACACCCCAGCGGAGGAGCATGCTTCCTCTGACGGTCGGATCCCTCGAAAATCTCAACAATCAGAGGAAAACCTCAAGCGAGGGGGGGGGGGACTACACCCACTAGGCCGGGATCTAATTTCCTCTTTTGCCCACCCTCTCATTTGCCTGTCCAGCTTTGTTTAATACTGTGAGAGAGACGATCATTTTACGCTCTACAGGAGGAATCTCCTTGAAGGCAGGTCTCTCTAGCCAGCGGTCAATGAAATAGACAAAGTTCTGGCAGCCTGTTCTGCTGCGAACCGCTGCTGAAGGTCCTCTGGGGAAGGAAGTGACATCGCAGGTGTTCCCTCCTTCCTTCCCCGCGTAAAGCCCACTTTCTTCAAGGAAGCTTTGTTAATGAATACTAGAGCCTTCAACAGTCATTGTAGGGATAGCAAAATGAATATTACTGACAATGTGGGATTCCCAGTCATTCATTCATTCATTTTCTACCGCTTTTTCCTCACAAGGGTCGCAGGGGTTGCTGGAGCCTATCCCAGCTGTCCGATAATGTTCTCCAACAAAAAGCATAAATAGTGGAACCTCGGTATTCATTAATTCATTCATTTTCTACCGCTTATCCTCACAAGGGTCGCGGCTGTCTTTGGGCGAGAGGCAGGGTACACCCTGGACTGGTGGCCAGCCAATCACAGGGTTCATATAGACAAACAACCATTCACACTCACATTCATACCTATGGACAATTTGGAGTCGCCAATTAACCTAAAAATTAGCCCTAAAAATGTCACAAGAAAAGTAAAAAAAAAAAAAAAAAGCAGTTTAGAATTTTTGTTGTCATTTTTGCATCAGTAAGTTTTGAAAAAATATATTTTTTCTAACAAGAAAAAAAAAATCACAATTTTCCAAAAATACATTTGTAATACAGTATTAGGGAGAAAAGGCCACTTGAATAGCAGAGAGTTGCAATATTAAAAAACAAATATATATTGTAAAAGTCATAATATCATGAGAAACAAGCAAAAAATTAAATTTTAATGTTTGTAAAATTTGTTCATATTGAATTAGAAAAAGTCTGAATAAAGTAACATTACAAAAAAAAATGAAAGTTGAAATATTTAAAAAAAAAACACAGCAAAAATGGTGGAAAAAGAGTAAAGGCCAGAACGATTTTTCACCTAAACTACAAAGTTTTTTTTTCTTGAAATGCACATAACTTCTTATATTATTATATATTATATATTATATATATATTTATATATTATATATTTACATATATTTGCATGTATATCGAAGTAGCCCTTGCATCCCTTGATTTTTCAGTATATGGCCCTCGTTGGAAAAAGTTTGGACACCCCCGGCATAAGCCATCAGTCTACTGTTACACATTCTCGCCTATTAGAAAATGGCGATAATTACATACAATTATCCGTAAGACATGGAGAAAATGGTCAAATGACTCCTTCCTACTGTTTTGCAGATATGTTGAGTGCTGCAATTCAAATGATGTGATGTTCCTTAGTGTAACTTGTAATAATTCTACATGATAATATGATAATATGTGGTACACTACCTGTTCTTTCACAGACGCCAGGATATTGTTGGCCGTGTTGTTAGGCTCCATGCTGCGGCCAGTCGTCCTGCTACGGGTGGTCAGCAGAAGCCCCTCCTCCATCACTGGGCTCTGCTCAGGAACTGGCATTCCTCCTGGGCACACACACAAAAAAAAAAAACCACACATAATCAGCATTTGTCATCGATCGTGTTCTCTTCGGTACCTGTATATGCATTGACCTCCGCCTGGTTTGTATTGACAAAGGAATAAGTGGCTATTGATGGTCACGCGCCGCCACGACTGTCAATACACACCCACGCACAGACACGCCATATGGCCCCAAGACCGTCAGTGTTTCTAGTCTGTGACTGTGCGAATCAATGCCATATGGCCTACATATAAACACCACGTATGTCCAGAAAAATTTATGTATTTCCATCGTTGGGTGTTTTCTAGTTTTATTGAAAAAATACACAATTTTAAGATAGACAAAAGACAAAAGAGGCAAAAAGTAAAATGTGCATTAGAAAAAAAATCTAATGGAAATCATGTAAATCTATATAAATATTATTATAGCTAATTATTATAGTTTCATATGCAGAAAATATAAATCTGACCAATGGCTGCAACCTATTGTTGTGGACTTGAGATCAAACCTTCTTTATAATATTTCTTCACTCACTAAATGTACTGCAAAAAAGGTCAGTAAGGATAATTCATAATGCCGCCTCTCGCCTGAAGACAGCTGGGATAGGCTCCTGCACCCGCCGCGACCCTCATGAGGATAAGCGGTAGAAAATTAATGAATACCGAGGTTCCACTATGCATGCTTTTTGTTGGAGAACATTAATGACCCATAAAATATAACGGGAAATATTAATGACTAAAGCCATTCATTGAAAAAAATCACGAGTTTGCAAAAAATAGAATGTCAACAACAGATGGAAAAGCTAAGTGGATACCATATTCTTTGCTCTCTATGCCCTGTGGCTCATAACTGAAATGTAAGTGCAATAGATCTCGTCTCATGGTCTTGAACCACATGAAATAAGTCCATCACACACACACACACACACCCACACACCCAGGGCACCTGCGATGACGTTCTCACAGAAGCACACAAAAGCAAGTGTTTCTATGGGGAAAACATAGATTTCACAAGGACTTTTACTGCCTGAAAGATTCACCGCTGCTGTCATCTGTGAGCTATTTAGAGAAAAGATTTAGAGACATATTCCAAGCTCGGGCTTTTCTGCACATATCTTGGCCAACGTGATTTACAAGACAAAACCAGACAGGATGCCAATTTTGTGGTGCCGTGTCAACATCTTCATGTGTAAAGACCAGGGGTCTCAAACTTGCAGACGGCGGGACCGTATTTTGTGGCCCACTCCATGACATCAACGTTTATGTAAGAGTGAACCGCGCCTTTGTTAAATTACTACTCATTACACTCAAACCTCATTCGGACCACAACACTTGTCTGTCTGTCAGAATGTTGTGTGAAAAATTAAACAAGTCGTCATAACTGCAAGATAAGGAGTAGATAGATATATTCAAATTATTTTATTATGATGACTCGGTGACCAATTTTAAATCAACAAACTAAGAATCAAGTTATTTGTAGTCCTAAATGCAATAAATATATATATATATATATATAAGATATAAATATGTTTATATTTGAAACGTTTTATATGTTTACATATATATTTTATATAGATATATATAAAAATGTGTTTTTGCTCACTTTTTGCCTCTTTTATGAAATTATGTTTTTTTTACTGCAGCATCTGTTACAACATCACATGCAAATCATATGCAAATTAGCTGATGACAACTTCTAGTGACTTCTAGAGGAAGAGTTGGCAACAATGGAACTGTAATACACTGTAATACTACTATATTAAACGTATTTAAAAAAATTATATATATATATATAATGTGTTTTTGCTCACTTTTTTGCCTCTTTTATGAAATTATGTTTTTTTACTGCAGCATCTGTTATAACATCACATGCAAATCATATGCAAATTAGCCGATGACAACTTCTATCGACTTCTAGAGGAGGAGTTGGCAACAATGGAACTGTAATACACTGTAATACTACTATATTAAACGTATTAAAAAATTGTATATATATATATATATATATATATAATGTGTTTTTGCTCACTTTTTTGCCTCTTTTATGAAATTAGGTTTTTTACTGCAGCATCTGTTATAACATCACATGCAAATCATATGCAAATTAGCTGATGACAACTTCTAGCGACTTCCAGAGGAGGAGTTGGCAACAATGGAACTGTAATACACTGTAATACTACTATATTAAAATTATTTATATATATATATATATATATATATATATATATATATATATATATATATATATATATATATATATATATATATATATATATATATATATATATATAATGTGTTTTTGCTGACTTTTTTGTCTCTTTTATGAAATTATGTTTTTTTACTGCAGCATCTGTTACAACATCACATGCAAATCATATGCAAATTTGCTGATGTATGTATGTATGTATGTATGTATGTATGTATGTATGTATGTATGTATGTCGGTATGTATGTAAGTATGTATGTAGTGCAAATGTGTGTAAAAAAATGTCAAAAAATGTAAAAAAAAATATGTAGTAAAACAAAATATACATATATATATATATTTTTTTTTTTTTTACATATATATGTGTAAAAATAAAATAAAATAAATGGATGGCCGCATCCCTGCTAGGCAATCGAGTTTTTCAAGTATAGGTGAGGTCCCAACTGTATTGGAGTAAATACTCTATTAGGGAGGCTCACTGTGCCACATTTTTTATTATTATCCCGTTGATCCCCGGCAGCAATATTTTAGTTTCTTAATGCAGGCAAGGGGACAAGCAGCTATTCAAATACCCGACTAAATGAGTCCACTTGGGCGCCGACAGCTCTTATTTTAAAGGCTTAAGGGGTCATATCCTCACCGTGTACGCGCTTGCCAACTTTAAACAAGCCGGTGCTAACACAGAGATGAGATCATTTAACTCGGGCTGACAGTCAGTTTGTGAGACACGGCCAGGCTGTTTACAGTGAAGACATAAAACATTTTGATCGTATATGGAAAAGGCTGGAAGTCCTGGGTTATTTTGCTGGGAAAAAAAAAGGACTCTGGGAGATTCTGACAGTGAGCCAAAAGGGCAACATTTCAAGATGTCTGACCCAATTTGAGTCATGTGCCAGGCCTGGCGTTGACACTATACGACTAATGTATGTGTTTCCGCAAAGGATAGTCCACGTCGGCGTCTTAAAATATTTTTCCAGTCATTCATAATCTTGCAGAACACTACCCTCATTCCCCGGCACAAGCTTTAATTCCCAGGAAGCAAGCAGGAAACTGTTTCTATTTGACGTGTGACTCCTGCCTGACTCTTGCAGCACTATGGGAGGGTGGGGGGTGTGGGGGGGGCACACAGTGGTAACCAAAAAATGGAAAGGTTAGTACCACCACAGCTGGAGTAAAACAGACTATTTCTGTAAAAACAAAAAGAGACCAGACTTTACATTATATGTATCATTCATTCATTCATTCATTTTCTACCGCTTTTTCCTCACGAGGGTCGGAGGGGGTGCTGGAGCCTATCCCAGCTGTCTTCGAACGAGAGGCGGCGTACACCCTGGACTGGTTGCCAGCCAATCACAGGGCACATATAGACAAACAAACCCGGAAAAAACCCACGCATGCACGGGGAGAACATGCAAACTCCACACAGAGATGACCTAGGGTGGAATTGAACCCTGGTCTCCTAGCTGTGAGACCTGCGCGCTAACCACTCGACCGCCGTGCAGCCATAAAATATGTACATTTAGCTAAATATTAGGGATTCTCTGAATGTTCGGCCGATATCGGTGAAAAAGCACGATATCGAAATGGGCCGATACTTGCTTACACCCTGGACTGGTCGCCAGCCAATCACAGGGCACATATAGACAAACAACCATTCACACTCACATTCATACCTATGGACAAATTTGGAGTCACCAATTAACCTAGCATGTTTTTGGAATGTGGGAGGAAACCGGAGTACCCGGAGAAAACCCACGCATACACGGGGAGAACATGTAAACTCCACACAGAGATGGCTGAGGGTGGAATCGAACCCTGGTCCTCCGCGCTAACCACTCGACTATATGTATGATTTTTTTTTTAGATTTTGATAATGTGTTCAAATAATAACATTAGACTCTATACATGCCAGTTGAAGCAAACTTGATTTAAAGCAAAATCGTGATATCCTACCTTTAAAATTCCCCATTTAGTGTGATCCAGAATCTACATAGAGCCGTAATGTTAGTTCGACGTCCACAACAGCTTTGATAAAAGGAGCTGCCGTCACGCTCCTAAAAGTACACAACCGACTGGCTCTTCAACATTTCTGTTTTTCTTCAAACGTGAAGACGCAAAACAGCCTCATTGGCCTGCCAGCAGCATCGCAGCGTTGTGTCATCAAGCCCAAGCATGTGGAGAGGCAAGAAGGCAAGAAGTAGGTGAGAGGCGGAGAAGTAAGCCCAAGTGTGTGAAGTTGTTCAAGGCTATAATTAGGTTAATACCTAAGGACGACACAGTTCCCAATAGTTAAAAGATGACCTCATGTGGAGCTTGTGCAGGTTAGTGTTTATTTTGTATGTTTTTATTTCTGCCTTCTTGTCAAATTTCTGTTATCCTTGCCTGAGGACAACAGAAGAAATGTAGCAGTTGTGTTAAAATTGTTAAAATATTATCATGTTGGCCACACAGTCAGGAGGTCGAGGAGACCTGAGTTTGATTCTCTGCTTTTATGGAGTTTGCATGGTCTCCCTGTGCATACATTCCAAAAACATGCTAGGTTAATTGCCAACTGCAAACTATCCATCGTGTGAATGGTTGGCTGGCAACCAGTCCAAAACCGCCCCAAACCATCATACTACCACCACCATATTTTACTCTTATTAAACATTTGTCTCATAGTATTTCCCCAAAGGTCTTGCGGGTCATGAAGATGTTTTCTGGCAAAATTTAGATGAGCCTTAATGTTTTATGTTTTTGTTCACGAGTGGTTTTGGTCATGGATTTGTGCCATGCAAGCCGTTTTTGCCCACTGTCTTTCTTATGTTGGAGTCATAAACACATGACCTTAACACTTAGATGCATAAGTGGGTCAAAAATGACCCGGTCAGGTTGTTTTCTTGAAATATCTTCGTAATGAAAAAATTTTATCATTTCATATTCCAAGTATTCCTCAAAAAACATGTTTTTGATATCATGCCGTTCACATTTTTAACTTATCTTTTATACATATTAAGAATTTTTTGTTTTTGTGTTACTACCCCAACCTTCCTTAAGTGGGTCAAAAATGAGCCGGTCGGGTTGTTTTCTTGAAATATCTTTGTAATGGAAAACTGTTATCATTTCATATTCCAGGTATTCCTCAAAAAACATATTTTTGATATCATATCATTACTTTTATGCAACACACAATGGATCCTCATATTTTCTATTGTTGTAAGGGATCATTTTCTTTTTCAAAGATGGAAAAAAGTGAAAAATTAAGATGTTTCTAACATTTTTTCCTAATTACGGAGTCGCCACAGCGGATCTTTTGATCC
Organism: Doryrhamphus excisus; assembly: GCF_037039965.1. Classification (NCBI taxonomy): domain Eukaryota; kingdom Metazoa; phylum Chordata; class Actinopteri; order Syngnathiformes; family Syngnathidae; genus Doryrhamphus; species Doryrhamphus excisus. The sequence continues at coordinate 18,225,680 of NC_136368.1, forward strand.
ACATGTTGACTAATATCACTAATGGTATAATAGCACTAATAGCACTAATGGATATCTTAATATGAATTTGGAGTGTAGCTGTTTTATAACAAATCAGATGACATACTATAAAAATACGTTGTGGAGTGATTTATCATTCTCAGCCAAGCTGTAATCCTGAAGTCACTCAAGAACCGAATGACTTAAAACTGACCCCACCCTGACTCAACACAACACGTGGTCCACTCAACTGACCTCAGACACTCCTTGGAATTTTTTTTTTTTTACACAACTCTCTTTGACTGAATCGAAAGTGCTTTGAATGAAATGATCCAGGAAGAAAAAGGACATGCACTTCAAGCAATGACTAACCCCCATAGTATGTGTAGTTCAAAAAAGTAATACAAAGTCATTTCAGTATATTAAATATTTTAGACAAGTATTCATCAGTCCTCTTCATCCCTCTGAAATCAACCTGAGCCTCGTGTCACCTTCCCCAGAGGAGCACTGCGGTAGAATGTCTAATATTAGCCACCACACATACAAACATGAAACCAGGTTACTGAGGGAAATCAAGTTAAATCAAGAAAGCGGAAAACACATTTAGAGGATGCTAAGCAACAAATTAAATGGTGCATAAAATGCAGCTGGTTCGTAATCACTGTTGTCATAGCCAGCCTTCATTTTTGTGTATTTGTGACGCGTCAATGTGAGACATCATCTGCTTTCTTCAATAGCACATTCAATATAGCAAAATAATGCGGTTTCTATGATAGTGGGAATTCTTAAGGGATTACCTGTAAGGACACACCAACAGTATAAGTTGTGTTCAGTAATGCTCATTTGTTTGAGTGATGTTTACACAGCAGTGTGTAAAAATTAAGACACTCCATGCAAACCCATATTTGATAACTTTTCTACTCCAGAACCATTGCACTTGGAATGGGTATTGTTTTCATTTTATCTGATACCAGTACCAAATCGGTACTTTTTAAACTATGACGGTACCTAAACAGTGCCTGAATCGGTAGTTTCAAAAAGGAAAGCATGGGGTATAACCAAAATACAAAAACACTGCAAACATGTTGAATAAACTGGGGAAACGATGTGGAATATTGTAGTCAGACACAATCTGATGTCAATTTCATCAAGTTTATGTATTGCTATTTTGTGACATGAAGAAATCAATAATACAAAACGATGGAAATTTGATTTCAGCTCGCGATTTCCACACCTCGGTTGGCAAAAAAGGCATTTTGCTGCACGTACTTTGACCGAACTCCGACTCATACTGAACCAGCGTGGTCCACACTAAAATGGAATAGTGGAAAAATAAATGCAAATTAGCTGACCTCTGCTTTGTCACACACCTCGAGTATATTTCCGCATTACTTCTCAGTCATAATCAGAAATATAGTACTCCCGTGACCGGAGTTAAGATAAGCGGTATAGAAAACGAATGCAAATCCAAAGACTAAAACGTACCACTTCCACACTGACTGAGAGGAGAATGAGAGGTGATGTAATTTAATGTCCTGTCTCCTAAATGGAACATTATCGATGCCTACTGGCTTAGAATACTTTCAATATTTATTTGACGAATAATAGACTGCCCTGTGATTGGCTGGCGACCAGTCCAAGGTGCACCCCGACTCTCGCCTGAAGACAGCTAGGATAGGCTCCAGCACCTCTTTTTGCTACTATTATGACTTGGAATTTCTCACACAGGTCAATGCCCTCTACAAAGCGTGCACTTTAATCCAGTACACATCCTCAGGAGACTGAACACATGTCTGAAAAAATCTGAGATCAATGTTTAATTGACAATGTCGGAAAAACATGGCTGCCAGGGTTTATTTTCTAAATACAACAGACTTGATGTATCATCAGTCAACTGCAGGCTAAGTTGTCTTTGAGGCACCCCGGGACACCCACATTAACAACAAAAGACAAGGCATGTTTACCATCCACGCATGTGAGCCTGAATTTGAATGAAAGAGATGCACATGCTGATTGCCCTGATTTTGCTCAACTAAAAAGGGGTGAGAAAATGCAGCTTGTAAATATACAGCACGCCGTATCTTTGCCATCCTCTGTGAAAAGAATACTCAGTGATTGTTAATCATGTCTTCTGTAAGCTAGGCTTTTCAGACATTGTAAGCCATCAGAGATAATATGCAGTGATTTCCAAGCATTAGTTTAACGTGGATGAGATTGAAAAGGCTGTGATACATACAAGTTATGTTCCTATACTTTTGGTATCATTTGGATCTTGTACCCAAATATATTACCATATCATAATATATTATAAATATATAATAATAATAATAAGAATAATATATATTATTATATTCATATTATTAAAATATTATGTTATATTATTATATAATATATAGTATTACATTATAATAATATATTATAAATATAAAATAAAATAAAAATAAAATAATTATTTTACCATATAATAATATATTGTAAATATATAATAATAATAATATATATTATATTATTATATTAATATTATTAAAATGTTATATTATTATATAATATATATTATTACATTATAATAATATATTATAAATATAAAATAAAAATAAAATAATTATTATACTTGAAAATGGAGAGGCGTTATGTTTCAATAAGTTAACCAAAATATTCAGCTGTTGTGTCAAAAATTCCATACTTGTATATACTGTGACAAATTGATTGATTGCAGGAACAGATTTCCTAAAAACCGGATAGTCAGCTTGCTGTCATGTGGCAGTTCCTGCCATTTGTATCTGTGAGGCACTAACGACGTGCAAACAGAATGCTATTGTCTTATTGGGCACACTGGATTATTGTTGATCGTCGCTTGCACAATATCAGTATCTAAAAACACCAAGTCACATTACAATCACTGCTCTAAATCCTAATTAGTATGAGCCCCTGTGGCCACACACATGACCTGATTAATTTTTCTTAATTAACCACAAACCGCTAGCAGGAGGCCCAGTCTTAAGAGTGCAGAGAGTAAACAGTTAGAATCCTGTCTTGACATTCAACAAACAAAAATAACACAACACAGCACTGCCTTCTTTACTCTTCGGTAAAAGTTTGTGAGATGGGTTCGGCATTTATTCAACAAACGGAGTGAAAATAACTTATCATATTTAATATTTGACGTATGCTCAGGGTAGGCAAGTAAGGCTTCACCTCAATAAAAACAAATAATGATAACATTCATTCATTCTTAGCCTCACTATGATATGCTGGAGCCTATCCCAGCTGTCTGACATCTGTTTTTGGGCGAGAGGCAGGGTACACCCTGGACTGGTGGCCACCCAATCACAGGGCACATATAGACAAACAACCATTCACACTCACATTCATACCTATGGAGGTGGGAGGAAACCCACGCATGCACGGGGAGAACATGCAAACTCCACACAGAGATGGCCGAAAGTGAAATTGAACCAGAGTCTCCTAGCTGTGAGGTAACCTGCGCGCTAACCACACAACCGCCGTGCAACCCTACAATAAGAGTTCATTCATTAATTTTCAACCACTTAACCTCACGAGGGTCGCGGAGAATGCTGGAGCCTATCCCAGCTGCCTTCAGGCGAGAGGCGGGGTACACCCTGGACTGGCGGCCAGCCAACAACAACTCCACACAGAGATGGCCGAGGGTGGAATTGAAACCCCGGTCTCCTAGCTGTGAGGTCTACACGCTAACTACTCGACCTTATTTATTTTATTCGTTCATTCATTTTCTACCGCTTTTTCCTCACGAGGGTCGCGGGGGGTGCTGGAGCCTATCCCAGCTGTCTTCGGGTACACCCTGGACTGGTCGCCAGCCAATCACAATCACATATAGACAAACAACCATTCACACTCACATTCATACCTATGGACAATTTGGAGTCGCTAATTAACCTAGCATGTTTTTGGAATGTGGGAGGAAACCGGAGAACCCGGAGAAAACCCACGCATGCACGGGGAGAACATGCAAACTCCACACAGAGATGGCCGAGGGCGGGAATTGAACCCTGGTCTCCTAGCTGTGGGGTCTGCGCGCTACCCACTAGACCGCCGTGCCGCCCCTTATTTATTTTAGTTTTATTTAATTTTCTTATGCAGCTACAGTATTTTTACACTTACATGATAGTTAACAATGTTAAAATACACAGTAAATGAGTTCCACCGTCTCAATTAAGTCATCCATAACAAGTGTTATGAAGGTGTCAGTTTGACTTTGGAACGGACCGATTGAATTTCCAGTATTTCCTCTGGGAAAACCTTTTCCGAAATAAAGGCTGCTGGGATGTTCACCAGCGTCCAGCCATTATTTGTATTCGAGGACTGTGTTGATGTTGCACTGTATTAGATTTAGAAAATGGAAGCATTGAGCCTTGTTTGACATGATAGCTCTGGGCTAATGTAAGAAACCAGGGAGTATATACGGTAGCCTGGGTTATACTGTATATTACAACGCTACACATTCCCGGTTCTATGACAGTGGAAAAATATCTCTAAGAATCCTGCATGATTGGTGAAACACTTAAAGTTATTATTATCTTAGGTCAACATCTTTGACTTTTTAGTGATCTCAAATTAAAATACTTTTTACAGACACTCCCATAAGCAAGCATAAGAATGTCTCCTTGTCAGAGTATAAACAAGATGCAAAACTGTCACTGCTGTGCATCCTTAAGCTGAACACGCCAACATAGTGCCTCATTATGCAAGGGATAAGAACATATAGAATATGTGCTTGTACGTACATATATAACAGTGGCAATGTAGAGTGGGTATGTTTTGGTTTTGTTCCACAGCGTCACCTCTTCTTTCTGTGCAGACAGACTAATGACAAATGTAAATGCCCTGATATTAATTTATAATATTTGCAAATAAAGAGAAAATACAGCCTTTAACAGGCACACAGAGTGATTAGTCACACCTTTTCCAAATACTTTTTCAATAATGATGCGGCGGGGCAAACCAGCTCTCACACACACACACACACACACGTTACCAACACTAATGCACTTTGACAGACGACCAAAATGATCCTTACTGGATGTAAATCCTTTAAATAGAATCCGAATTTGAGCTACAGTGATGCACTTCATCCTGTCTCATGTCATTAGACGAGTCAATTTAACACCCTAATGCTTTCCTGGATACTGATTATATGTGTGTGTGTGTTGGGGTGGGGGGGGGGCATTTGGAGAGGAAATGACATAAAACCAGGTCATCGAAAATAGAAGAGCAAGTAAATGATGAGATTGAACAACAGCATAATTAAGCGCAGTAAGGTACTAGGGATGCAGCGGCCCAGGTAACATGTGGTACTGTCCGTACATCCTCATCCATCCATCCAACATCAGATTCAATGTTCTGTAGTGAGTAAATAGTAAATACTCTAAATTGTTTTTATACTCCCAAGACGTGAAATGTCTTTTTTTGTGTGTTGTTGTCATAGAAAGGTGTTGTAATAATATAAAATATCAGTAGTATACAGTTATGCAGTCATTTATAACACACTCTTGTATTTTTTTCCCATTAAAGTGTATTAATTGATTCACTAAAGTCTATTATCTTCACAGAATGAAATAAAACTAAATAAAACTAAAATAAATAAGGTCGAGTACTAGGCATGCAGACCTCACAGCTAGGAGACCAGGGTTCAATTCCACCCTCGGCCATCTCTGTGTGGAGTTTGCATGTTCTCCCTGTGCATGTGTGGATTTTCTCCGGGTACTCCGGTTTCCCAGTACCAGGGTTCAATTCCACCCTCAGCCATCTCTGTGTGGAGTGCATGCGTGGGTTTTCTCCGGGTACTCCGGTTTCCTCCCACATTCCAAAAACATGCTAGGTTAATTAACGACTCCAAATTATCCATAGGTATGAATGTGAGTGTGAATGGTTGTGTGCCCTGTGAAAATGGGACAATGTAATGTAAATGGGGTGATGAAAATGAATGAATGTGTTGCCATGTCAATCTAATGTGGCCAGAAAACATCAGAATGAGAAGTGCTGCAAATCACACAGCCAGGTCACAAGACGTTGGCCATGACAAGGAAAACCAGCGATTACAGCGAGAAAACGGGCCTCTACAGCAAAATGAAGACTACGCACTTAATCGATGTAGCTCCTGGGGGAATACATGTCCAACATCAGTGCATAACATGACCCGAAAACCTGGTCCTTGCTTGAACAATGAAACTTTTGCAGGTCTGCTGCAGTATTGTATGTATATATAAGATTTCATGTGAGGCACTGTCCTAATAACTTTTCTCCCAGGAGTCCTGTAGACTTGTTGTGTGCAAATATCACATTCATCAAACCCACGCCGAGATATCACTGCAAATCTTTTCTCATATCCAATGCATGTTCATCTCCACAGCCAAAAAAGATGAGCTCCCTTTTGTGTTGTGTGATAAATGATTTACCAGCATTTCCGCCACAACAGGAAATTGTATATGATGTGTGATTACCTTGGGAATGAGTGCATCCAAGCAAAAAATACAAAGGTTTGGTGTTGTAGAAGACAAGAGAGGGCATTTGAGGTCTCTCTGGATTGGCATGGGAAGCAAGATCGCCATGGCAAACGGCCTTTTTCCCCGGATAGGGTTGCTAATTGTACTTATTATACGTGTGTGGTTGCCTTCAGGCTACAACTTTGTCAGTTTTTGAATAAAAAAAAAAGCTTTGATATGAAAACACCAAGATTTGACTCCACAGTGGTTCCAATGTTACTGATTTTATATTAAACGGCTTTTTAAATGTCACATGAACTGTATTTATCCATGCTCAATCACAAGGTAAGTCTGTATCCGCCATTTTTTAAATGTCTCGACATTTATAAACAGGCAAAACTCAAACTTCTTGGCAAACTGGAATTCAACTTAAACATATATTGCAAGTAAAGACATAATTCTGATGTTACCTTTTTCACCAACTCCCTTTCCTTGTTATTAAATTGGTAGTTTTGCAGATTTGTACATTGTTAAAGACATTTTGTAAGCAACTTTAAGAACTCAATTCATAAAAAAACAAAGAACTCAATTAATATTCTGGCAAAAATGCAACTGCCACTTATAAATTATTATCCCGTGTTTAAGCAATGAGCAATAAATTAAGCAAATGCTGCTCTTGCATTTGCCTAACAATGGAAAACGTGACTAATGGCTGCCGAAATGTCAACTAAATTCCTTCACTTCCCAATGAAAACTCTCAGACGTTCCCCGTCAGAAGACATGAGCGCGAGCTAATGAGGCGTTTTGTGCTTTCATCCACACCGAACTCCGTCCCTGTCCACAGAACCAGTCGTCCTCACGAGCCTGACAGCACAGACTTCCTGCGTCAACACAGCACACGCTGGAAATACAACAAATGTCCATATCTTACATTGCGTTGTGTCGTTTCTGTAACACATGATTGATTATTTGTACTTAGTTCACTATTGAGTTTATTCCCTATACGTCTCAAAGAAGCAAAGTGCCTGTAAATGTGCATTTAAGCGTGACAAGGCAAACCTTGATTGACATCCTGCTGCCGTGCAGGCTTGCAGCTCCTACAAATGCCTCCTTTTAATTTCTCTCCCCAACGGGGTCCCTACAGAGTTCACATTTCAAAATTCCAGACTTTTCCCTATCCAATTAATCAGCACCGATTCTGCTTTTCCATTTACTGCTTTTATAATTAAAAAATGTTAATATCCTGTGCCTCTCAAATGTGAATAAAATTCCTTAGTCATCCATGAAAGCAGATCAATTATCTTTGTGTTAAAGACAAAACTAAATATTCACACAAACAGTGATGGATATTTTTTTTTTGATGTGTATGTTTGATTCATGTTGATTCGGTCTGTTTAGGTCCTAACCGATTAATCAAAACAAGCCTAAGATTAATCAACTTGGAAAATAATCAGTAGTTTCAGCCCAAGTATCCTGTAAATCAATTATAAAATGATTTCTTTGCTTTCATTTCACCACATCATTTCCAGGAGACTGTACCTACATATAGTTAATGTTGACATATAATATAGTTGACAGTTACTATGGTACCTATCATGTCATTGTATGGTCATATCACCTCGTACTTCTGTACGTGACAAAAAATAAATAAATAAAAATAATTTAAAAATAATTTAAAAAATACAAATATTTTAAAAATAATAAATAAAAATTAACAAAAATTAATACAAATATAAAAGATTACAAAAAAATTCCTACTCCTTTTGGACATGTGGAACTGTGAACTGATTATGTCATGCACTCAAATGTAATCTGATGCATGTTCAAATGAAATAAAACTATTACCATTACCACTTTAAAACCATTTACCACTTCTAGTTCTAATTCTAGTCCAGTTAAGGTTTTAGCATCTTTGTGTATTTTGGTCTCTTTTATAACTATTATATTTTTATTACCATTACCAATGCAAAGCTCATACACAAAACTGGAGAAGGCTGGCCATTCAATTTACCTTCCCAAAAAGGATGCGGCCCCCACTGTGTGTCCTCACAGTAAAATCTTAGCTGCCCTAGCGAGCGCCTTACAAAAAACTCTTGCAAACGTTTCATCTGCATCAGATCATTTGTAGTCAGATTATACAGAATTCGTAGTAGTACTAGTAGTAGTAAAAGTGTGCCATGTTGAACAAACCACAGTGTAAAAGCACTATCCCAGTCACTGCTAATGCCCACAAAGCAGAAACTCACGAGGGGCCGTCTTTCAGACTCAGCATGTCAGGCCCATGGAGGCCTGTTTTACCGGACAAAAATCTATTGTGTACCTAATCTCTCAAAGCGCTGACGTGCTTTCTCTTCTAGTATTATCTTAGCTGTCCAGCACCCAACGAAAGCATGAAATCTGGTACTTTTTTCAAATATATTTACATACCCAGTTAGACCAACAGGAGCCAAAAAATGTTAAGCCTGATTCAAATAAGCAACTGTTAGTATTCTTATAGCTTTTGCATTGCATCCAAATCCATTCCAATACATGCAGCTTTTTATTCCACTCCATTCCAAAATGACTCAACATGGCTTGGAAAGTAAATCCTCACCTCACCAATACATGTGGTTTGTCCTCTGAGATGACTGGAGAAAAAGACTCCCCTTCGGAGCACAAATGTGCAAATGTGCACATTGGCTGACTGGCATCGGTATGAACTGTTATTATCAACCCAAAGTCAAGCCCACTCGGCTGTGGCCTTCCTTCCTTCCATCCCAAGCCAAAACAAACAAAAGTACATGGAGTGACTATCTTGAGCTTTTCACTCCAAACAGATCTGTACCATTAAGGAAAAACACACCGCATGGAATAGCAAGAAAAATACATTAAGGGTCAGTGAGTAAACAAAACACATCAATCTGATTGATGGCCACTCAGAAGTGTTAACCTTTTGAGAACATGATTGATTATTTGAAGTATACACAAGCAACAAAAGCAAAAAAAAAAAATGTGGATTTTAAGTCATTCAGAATGAGGGCAAAGGCTGGAAATACTTTCCCCTTCACTAAAAAAAAAATGGTGGGACTGAAAACAACTTTTGATCCCAGTGAAAAAAAAGTAAATCTGACATGAAACACAGGGGTGAGGGCTTAAACCTTGATGTCGGGCCAGAATTAGGCAGTGAAGACCTGCCAGCTAAAGCGTGCTTAACTGCGCTGTCGCTTCCCATTAAAAGGACTGACTGGGTCAAACAATCACTGTGTGTTTGAATATGAGGTGCCTGTGCCTTAAAAGTGTTGGGAAAAAGGCTTATGACAAAACAGATACATGTATCAGTCAATATGTGGCCCCCACAAATACACCGGTGAACAAGAACCAACAAATGCTCAGCAATTGTGATGTCAAAGGTGATGTCAGCAGACATTGTGTGTGTGTATTCTGCAAAGCTGAAGCAACATAAACGCTTGGGTGCGAAAATTTTAATTTACAATGAACACAGGAGTCGTTCGGAAGCTGAAGCTGGACTGAAATGCTGTGGAAATACGCTTAAAATGCAGAATGAAAGTAAACGTTTTTACTCATTTGCCACAATTGGGGTAGCAGTAGCCAAAAGTCAGCTGGGATAGGCCCCAGCATACCCCCGCAACACTAGTGAAGATAAGTGGCATAGTAGATGGATATAGATGGATGGATGGGGTGGATGGCTGGAGGAGCTGTAGGGAATGTCAAGTCTCCCACCATGACATTGCTCTTTAAATATTATATTTTTAATGTTGTGTATTAGGTTTTTTGTCATTCATGTACATATATTTAGCTTTTTTTTCTTTTTTACTACAAAACCATTAAACCTACTCCCAAAGCAGGGCCGGCTTCATCCACAATCCAATCCTTAATGATACATATTAGAGCTACCTCCACTGCTGCTGTGTTTTTGTTTTTGAGTTTGCAAAAGTAAATGCTCAGCATCCTTCCTGCATGCATTTACCATTTACGTTTATATATTTATATGGATTTCAAAGTGTTTATTGCATGTAAAACTATAATTGTAAATTGTTTTATTGTTAACGTTATTGGGTGTCGGATGAATTAGATTTGCAGTATTTCTTGTGAGAAGAATTGATTCGGTTAGTAGCGTAAGTTTAAGCGAGAGTCGGACCTCATGGAACCGATTAATGAGGTTCCAGTGTACACATTACTCATAGTAGAAAGACCGGAGTGACCGGACTTGTAAAGTAAATAAAAGTGGCGAGCAAGAGGATGAGTATACCGAAGGAGCAGTGTGTGAAGATGTAGACACTGAGGATGTTCCTAACATAAGCTGCTATGTGCCAGCCCCATGTTGACCAGATAGGTGCTGTGCGTTGTTACTGTTGTTCCTTGTTATAAAAGTGTATTGATTTCTCCTGAATTGCAAAATTGACTTTTTCATGATGTTATTACAGAACTATATGTCCCTCAAGCCTGTTTCATCACCGCCAAATGCAAAATGCAAAGCAATCAAATGTCTCAAGAAGGTCACAAAATAAATACTAATGTGATGTTACACTATTATATTTCATAGTGAATGTGTAGGTCACACTTTTCCAGGTCATGTGATTGTTGTTAGAACGCAAAATGTGACAAAGTACAGTATTTCCACTTAATGGCCGTGCTGGGCCTCCACTTTCTCTCAGAATAACAGATAATTTTAGCGGTTTTGAAACCGTGATGCTTTCATGCCGTGGTATGCCTTGAAACCCGTAACCCGCCCATGCCTAATGACATCGGTTACGCTACATTCCAAGTGCAGTTATAGTGTAAGTGTCAAATGTAGATAAAGTGCTTCTTGGAGTCCCACACAATGTCAGAGATGAGCATTGACAAACACTCATTAACATTAAAGCTACAGCTACAAAACTTCAACTATATTAGGAAAGCAGGAAGTGAACAAATGTAACAGTTACTGATTGTAAAAGTACCAGACGGAGGGGTAGGATTTAATAAGCTTTGCTTCTTCCTACTCCTTTTGGACATGTGGAACTGTGAACTGATTATGTGATGCATTCAATTGTAATCTGATGCATGTTCAAATGAAATAAAACCATTACCATTACCGTCACACAAAATGACCTGTTCCTAGATTCTCAGTCTAAATCCCAGCATCGAGGTTAGATTTTGGACAACACACTGACTTGGGACATGGACCTTGCACCTGGAACTTCTTTTTACAGTTGTATGACAGGTAATCATGTTAAAAAGCTACATCCTGATTCCATGATGGCACCAACTAATACCCCAAAAAGGACCTGTGTTTGACCTCTAACGTTTCACTCTGTTCAACTCTTCTAGATATCCCTGCCAAGTTTCTTTTCTCACACAGAGTGTAAGCTAAAACTAGTCAAAAACAACAACCGCTCTGTTGTTCCAAACCGGCAGCAGGGAAGCCATCCTCACAAACAGAATGCAGGCTGCAGCAATGGGAATCACGAGAACTGGAACCTGGAGATCATCGGATTCCGTCTATGTTCATGCACTTTCATTGCTCACTAATATCGGTGTGTTCTCAGGGGATTGAATCGAGCTGACTTCATCAGTTCACATTCAAGACGAGGATGGATGAATGAGAATATTCACAGAAATAAAATCAGTCTGCTTCAGGTGAGGCACACACTTACAGATGGAGAGATAAATTACATTCTATTATCTACTTGGGTGTATGCTCTAGGTAAGGGGGGTGGCGTGGACATGTCTGAATAAGTTTATTTTGGTAGCAAAGGCTGATAAGCTATCCGACAGCCTGAGGGGGGGAATAAGGGTGAGTCTCCAGTATGTTGTTCTAAAGCCAGTCAATGTCAAGAAAAGCACCTTTATCAAATTACAATATAGAATGATATGCATTCAATAATCTGCACGGTGTGACAGTCAATGAATGTGTTGGTAATTTGGGATTTTTTTTTTCCAGGATTGCAAATCTCTCACCATGCATTCCAGAGATTCCCCTACTGTAGACTCACCTGCCCTCCTCCCCTTTTCCCTTTACTTCCTGGCAACATGCGTTAAAATGCAAACTAAATAGTGAGTTGGTCGGCGACAGGAAAAGTAACACAGCAGCAGTTTTAAAGCGGACAGGGGCTGGGATAGCCATCTTTGCATCCTCAGTGTGCATGGTAGCAAGCAAGTGAAGGTCTCCTGAAGGTGTTTACGAAGATAATGTGATCATATGTTAAAGATTAATTGAGTATTCCTTCCTCCTAAAAAGGTTCTCCAGTACAATACATCTATTTAAAAGAATAACCACTTCCAGAATATCTAAAGACTTTTCGCAGTTCATACTATTCTGCGGTGATGCTTTCACGTCTCCGGACTTTGCAAACTCTACAATGACTACAGTAAAAAAAAAAACATGTTCATTTACCTTACAATGGGGAGTGTTGTTCGGGGTTGCGGCTCGCGTCTACATTTGAGAGCGAAACTTCATCGTCGTTTTAGTCCCATGCGGGTGAGAGAGTTGAACTCGCCTCCATAGCCGAGCAAAGAGAAGACGACCCCTCCGCAAGCTCCTTGCTTCCCAGCAGCAGTCCCAAACGCTGTGAAGCTGCATGACGTCAGGGGGAGGGGCGAGGAAACCAGTAAAGCACTTATGATTGGTTGAAATGACGGTGAGAGGCGTTCCCAGAGGTGTTGGTGCTGTTGAATGGACCAATGAGAAATGCTGACGTCAGTTTCCCTGGTTACAGTTTTTGTCAACTGATACACTCCCGAAGAGTACGAAGATGAAAAATTGGGGTAACACACCTATTTTTTCACATGATATCCACATTAAGCGTGCTTTGTTGTAATTTAATATACTGTTGTGCCTTTACTGTTTGCTAGCCACATATGCTAACTTTGGATCGCATGAACAGATAGCGATCATAGCTTTCGTTTATAATATGCCACATGTGATTTCTGATTTTGTTTAAACTGTTATGTGATTTAATAAGTATGCTTTATAACCAACATTTATTTTACAATGTAATCATCTAAGTTTCATATCAAATATTAAGGTATGCAGTGATAGTCATATGTTCTGGTTGATTTTTAAATAACTCTTGAAGTAAATAAAAGTAAATAAATGTTTATTATTGTTGTTTAAGTTTGGAGTGGCAAAGAAATGCACTGGGTCATTGTAAGAGGTGGCAAAATATTAGAAATGTTATTTTATTATGAGCCAAAAGGCTCATTCTACAAGTCCCCTACAACCAGAATTTTGCATACTCATAAAAACGCGTGCAAATAGTAGTTGTGTACTAATTTCCGCAATTTAAACAAAAATTTAACACTATCTTGACACAATAGTGAGATTCAAGGCCAGACTTAAGTCTTGTACTGCATTTGTATTTTAGCAACACGAAAAGTTGTATGTTTTATGACCACTAGAGGCGCTCGTGTAATGTTTGTGTTTCATGCCGTGCTTCTTCCGGATTATTACGTCATCAATAAGTGCCAACAGGTGACGTTTGTTTTGCTTTTGATCGTCACAAGCTACCACATTCAAATTGGTAACCTATAAATCTATACACGTACCCATGGGGATATACTGTGACATATTTTACACTATGTCTAATTTATTTAGTACCTATTTTTATAGGCATACCTCTGGATACAAAAGTGAGCTGTTTTAACTCATCTTGTATATAAATGACCTGGATGACTGAGCATGATTACAAAAGCAACACCTGGGCAATGAATGCAGGAATTCCGCAAGCATTTATCACAACCTTCAGAGCAGAAGATGCGGGTGAGTAACTAAGTGTGAAATCTGACCTGAAGTTATTATGCTGGGCTTCTCCTGAGTGTCCCAACATGACTTTGATGCTTTTGTCCACATGGCCTGTTTGTTCACCTGTCCTTAAGGCACTCAGCTTAACTACACTTTGCTTTTCCTGCAGTCTTTTCTGCAGCAGTTTGTGCACCTCATTTGCACTGTCTCTGTCCTCATATACATATATACTGTGTATATATTTTTTAATGCTGTAGTCAGCACAAAATACTTTACTTTTAACATCAAGTGTCCGTATCCTGTGCTTCCTTTTATCAGAAAAACTGACTGCCCGATGGAAACATGGCCTGGGCAGGTCAAAATATAAACCGGCAGAATATGAAAGGGTGCAAGCCATCGTTGATGCCAAACGACTGCAGAGTGCGTTAATAGCAAAAAAGGTACATTTGAGCTGTATTGTATGTTGGCTGATAGGAGCAAACTTTCTAAAAACACACAAACACTACACCATTTGTACTTTGCTGCATTGTGTAGTTTTACATACTGTATATGTTATTGGCCCATTAGTACCTGTTACATGTAATGTGATATTTACATGGTAAAATCTGAATAGTTTTCCTACAGTCCAAACATTCCAGCACACATACCAACCACAGTTCAATTTTTATTGGTTTGTCAGTCTTTTGCTCCTCTATTTGAGGATGCCACATATTATCATTATTAAGGGATTTAAACTGCCATTGCATAATCGTCGGAGTTGAAAGGGAGCACCAATATCACTACCACACACACAATACACCGTCTAGTTTCATTAATATTCATCAGGCTGCCTGGGGTCTATTATAAGTGTTTGAAGTTTGAGTCACAGCAGAGGGAAAAGTATGTGCTCATGGCCAAAAGAGATTAGGCTGTTCAACCTGCAGTGTTTTAATTGCTAAACAGTGGCAATATTCTCCTTTTTAAAAGGTATCCTTAATATTTGTCTGTGGCCCCTTTTGAACCCCGCTCCCTGCATAACCTAGATAAGACAGTGCACATTCACATTTTGGCTTCTGGTTGAATGGCAGGCCTGCATTCTGCATATCTCCCACAGGTGACATGATGGAGTGTAAATAAATCACCGTGTTTTGCCTGCAGCATGGTGTCATTTTTGCCCTTAAGGCAGAAACCGGAGGCTTATTTTTTGCTTTCAAATGCTGGACATTTTGCATCCCGATATGATTATGTCCTTAACAGAAACTGTTCAGAACTGCAAAACAACCATATCCATTGTATAGAGTGGTTTTGAGATGTATTCACACAGCTTCCGTTGTTACCCATTCCGTTGCATTGATTGGAGCCAGATGAGATAGTTTGGGCATCTGGCCATGATGCATTCCGAATACACCCCTGGGGGGAGGGGGGGTTTCAGGGCACATCCGACCCAGAACACATTGGAGAGACCATGTCTCTCAATTGGCCTGAAAACGCCTTTGGATCCGCTGGGAGGAGCAGAATGAAATGAAGTAGTCTGGTCTTTGGATAAGCAGAAAAGATGGCCGTATGGACGCTTAGTTTAGAAGAATTTGTTATTTTGTTTATTTATGTGATCAGAGGGGAAATTGTATGCATTAACCAACATATTTCCATGTATTAAACCATATCATATAAAGCTTCGATTTTAATGTATTACTAAAAATAAATGCCAGCGACCTCTGTATATTTTCTATCCATACAGTAATTCCATCACAGTATTTAATCTGGCTGTTTATTAATCTTTCTCTCATAGTTGAAGAGGACCCAGTGTGTGGCCAAGGAAATTAAAGAGTGCGACATATTACGCCAACACAGGCAGGTGTGGAGCAGAGAATGCCCCAGGCTGCAAAAAGCAGAGTAAGAGAACCCCATTACTCCCAGTCATTATCTGCTGCAGTTTTTCCTCATTGTGCTATTACACTAAACAGTCATTCCACTTAAGCCCCATTGTGCTCAGACAGGGGGATCAGTCTGACAAAAATAGGGGTGAGAAAGATATACCAAAGGAGACACGACTGGAGTAAATGGAAGCAAAATGTAGGATGATTCTAGCATGTTGACTTGCAATGATGACAGTGAGAGAATTAGTGCAACAAAGCTTTACAACAATGTGGAGACAAAAGTGAAGTAAGAAAAGAAGACTGTAGCCCTGGGGTGCAATAACGTCCATATCTAAGCCACCCAAGGTTAATGATGTACACAAACATGGGGCTCGATAATGAGCAAAGTCATAAGGATGTGTGTGATGCATTGATCTATATTGAGTACAATAATTCAAAGATACCAAAGCTACCTCATTAAAAAGCATGTCTTTTGCTGTGTGCGAGACGAATACTCATAAGTGTGTTACAGAGTTTTTCTGTACCGTAGCTATTTTGACACTGAGTTACTGGTAAACACACGGTGTAGACATTGAAAGGGTGAAGGAAAATAAATTTCTAGGGATCACAATACATGAAAATATGAGCTGGAAACCGCATATTACAAATATACAACATAAGGTGGCCAGAAATATTTCAATATTGAACAAAGCAAAATTTGTTCTCAATCAGAAATCACTCCACACTCTTTATTGCTCTCTGGTTCTACCATATCTTACTTATTGTGTGGAAATATGGGATAATAACTATAAAAGCAATCTTCACTCGCTAAATGTACTGCAAAAAAGGTCAGTAAGGATAATTCATAATGCCGCCTACAGAGAACATACTAACTCATTCATTCATTCATTCACCATAGTTCATCTTCAAACAGCTAAAATAATGCATAAGGCTAAAAATAACCAATTACCTAAAATGTCATGAAACACTTTTATGCTAGGACTACGTTAAAAAGCCATAGCATTTCAGTATGTGGAATCAAACAATGGAATGGATTGAGTAAGACCCTCAAACAATGCACAACGATGAGGCAATTCAAGAAACAATACAAGCAGTCGATGTTTGCTAAATACAAGGATGAAGAGTCTTGAACCAGTCATGATGTGCTATACATATCACTATATTGACACTTACTATGGTACTCATTATGTCATTGTATGGTCATATCACCTCATACTTTGGTACGTGACAAAAATAAAATAAAATTTAAAAAAATCTTAAACTATATTAGGAAAGCAGGAAGTGAACAAATGTAACAGTTACTGATTGTAAAAGTACCTGATGGAGGGGTAGGATTTAATAAGCTTTGCTTCTTCCTACTCCTTTTGGACATGTGGAACTGTGAACTGATTATGCGATGCATTCAATTGTAATCTGATGCATGTTCAAATGAAATAAAACCATTACCATTACCAACAGAGGTGTCACCACATACATAATGTGTTCTTACCTGTACTAACAACTCATACATGCTGTTTTATTTTCTTGGCAAACAGGGTGAAAGCTGAGAATGAATTGCATGATTTCATAGAAAATGTCCGGCCATTTGGTATAGAAGACACTGCTATCTTTTCACTTAAAGATTACGGTAAACTACACAGAAAAACATAGCTCTACATGGTGGTAATCTTAACCCAACACTAAATGTATGTTTTGTGTTTAGAGGTGTTCCTGGAGAGGGACCGAAAAACATTCATAATGGGCACTGTGGAGCCAGTTTATCAGCTAAGGGAGGACCTGTGCTTCAGGCTTGATCAAGAACAGCAGCTCAGCCCTGCTCTGTCAAACTGGGAACAAGTACAACAACAGGTATTTTATGTGTTACAGAAAACACAGTATTCTCGACAAACCTTATAGTGTATAAGCTTAATTTACTGGAAATTCTTGCACAAAATCAGTCATGTGTATTGTGTGTTCATTGTGAGGCCCTTCCTGGTTTGATTTTAATTTCTATGCCAAAGAGTCAACTCTTTCATGTTCTGGCCAGTGTATAGATTTTCAACCCAATAGACACAGGTTCCAATCCAAGCACAGGTTACTACATCTTAGATTTATCTTAATAAAGGTATCAGGAAAAGCATTGAATCATTAGCCAGGAGGGCATCTGTGGAGTACACATCTTACCAAAGAGTAGCTGTTTAATGATATCCAATAATGGATATTGTACAGCATTTTCCTTCCATCGACCTTGGTTTAAGTCCAGGTTGAAAATACTCCTCAGAGTTCTCTGACAAATGGTGGTGTCAAAAGTTGGCTGGTGAGATATGAGGCTGTTCATCTCTGCCACTGCAGCTGCCTTTTAGATAGTGTAATAAGTGGGATCATACCATATCTATATCTATAACTATTCGCCATACTGATGTACAGTGGAACCTTGGTTAGCGTCATTAATTCATTCCAGAGGTCCAACTCTAACCAAAACAGGCACTAACCAAATCCATAGGGAACAATGTCAATCAAATGAATCTCTTCAGGAAAGCCAAAAATGTAAAAGAAAATGTGTTTTTATTCTGAAAGGAATAAATGAACATTTAAGGTTTTTTATTGTCACTGATGATGTGATTCTTGATGTGACTGTTCCCAAAGACGGCAAAGATCAACACCTTCTTGTTTTGCCGTGACTTATGTCTTTAATTCAATAGTGTGGAGCTAAAGAAAGTGGCACGTTCCAGCATGTTGATGAAGAAGCTGAGAAACACTATTGAATTCAAAACTAACTCCTGACAAAACAGGAAGGTGGTGTTGAAAAGGAAGGTATTCATTTCACTGCCACATCTTCTCTTTGGGAACAGTCACATCTTCAGTGAAGGTGAAAGTAACCTTGAAAGTTCAATTATCTCTTTCCTTCATCATTTATATGCATTTGGAATTGTTTTATACATGCAAAAACTATAATTGTAAAACCAAAAGCATGTTTTGTGTTAGCATTTTTGAGAGTCAATCATGGATGACAGATCATAGATGGGCAACATAGCTGCCATTTTGTTAGCATGCTAATGATGCCAACTGGATGTTTAGTACTAAAAATACATTAAGAACACAGTTGGTCTCATTCATTGTGTTAATAGCTCGATGTACATCATATTGTATGCTAACTGAAATGTATGCAAAGGGAGGTAAGGTTTTTTTGTCAACTGGGGCAGTCGCATCTGGTACTGGTGTGCAACAGCTTGTCTATATTATTTAATATCATTGAACGCTAGCTTGCTTTCAAAACATTCCGTACAATGTATTTTTTGGTTTATTCGCAGGTGAATCTTGTGAAAGACCAGCAAGATATCATAACTGCAAAACTTCAAGAGGAGTACTGTAATATAGAAGAGGAAATCACAGGCCTTGGTTTGGAGGTACTTCACTTTAATCGCCCACGTTCTAATGACATGCTACAAGCTTATCACTGTCCCTCGCAGAAATATGTACCGACTTTAGATAGCCTGGTCAACAAAGACAGCATTCCGACAGAAGTTTTGGAATCAGACTGCCCTTATCCGGAGCTGAAGGAGTCTCTGATCCAGGCCTTCCAGTCATTGTCACAAATACACCACAGTCGGCTACACTGTCTTCAAGAACATCTCAAAAGAACAGACAGGTAAGTAAGCCGGACATTTTTTTTAAATGCCCCTCGAACAGTGTATACCAATGTGGTGTGTTTATGGCTTATGTACCTGTTCCAGACATTGTGGTTGGTATCCGGATGACCACCTTCGCTTCCATTTCATCTTATCTCAGTACACTCAAGAAATCCCCAACAACCGGGCACTATGCAATCATATGCTTCAAAGAATCTTCCCAGAGAAAACAAAACATGACCTGGTAAGAACTTCATCTTAAAATGTCGTTAATTTCATTGTTTACAGAAAAAAGAATTGATAGAACATCAGTTCCATAGTGTAAGGTGGATCTTCCATAGGAGGTGCCAGACGTCTTTTGAGAGGCCCCAGCACTGTATTATCTTCTCTGGAGATAGTCTATCGTTAATTGTCATATGCACAGAGCGGATGCTGACCGTGCCACACTTTGAAAACCGTTTTTCATACACCGCATCACGTGTTAAATCTCATTAGTTTGTGCAGAAGTCCCTAATGTAGTGGTCGGTGAGTGTGTTGAAAATGTACATTGAGTCCCCCGTATGCTGCAGGATGTCACAGGGTAGTGGACAAGTTGCTTACATCACTGCTTTAGCATCACCATGACAACAGTCAGCAGCCTCTCTCATCCCTCACTCACACCCAGAGACCTCCTGATGTCACACTGAGCTGGGTGCTACATTTAGAGCTGTGATCATTAAGACGGGGGGGGGGGGGGGGGGTGGTGTGAGGAATGAAATGGCATTACCTTCTCAAAAGTAAACCCGGTGTTGATCACACTACCTGTTCATAGCCATAAATTGTCATTTAGATGGCTTGCTTATGTGATGGTTAATCCATGCGACACAAATTTAAACATATTATTTTGACACACTGATTAATAGCTTGCTGCATTTAAAATAAGGGACAATAATGTATCCAGAACAAGTGTATGTTTTCAAATGGAATGTTAATATGAAGCTAATGGAAATGGGATTAACACATTTAATTAATGGCTTGAATAAAAGTATGACTTTTGATTTCATCTTTACAACGTTTGAATAATATGTCTCGGGTGAGTGGAGCTCTCCCTTTGCTCGACTGGACTCTCTCCATGATCGATTATCTCTAAACCCTCTTAGCTGTGCCCTCATGACACGGGGGCCGAGAGAGCCCCAGCAAGGATTTCAGAGTCATTATTTCATAATTGTTGTTGCCGTCTTGTGTGAGTGTGTCGGGGGAACCATTTTTGTCACCCCTCGTATTATGGTGCACTATTCACGGAGACACGGAGTAGAAGTGAGTGATGTATCACTTTGGAAGTGAAGAACACAGCATTGTGAGGGGCATGCGTATATGGAGGTGAAGGTGTGTCAAAGATTTATCGATTGTCAGCGGAGTCGACAATTGTTTTTGCCTAGCATGTTTTTGGAATGTGGGAGGAAACCCGGAGAAAACCCACACATGCATAGGGAGAACATGCAAACTCCACACAGAGATAAGGTGGGATTAAACTCGGGTCTCCTAGATGTGAGGTCTGCGCGCTAACCACTCGACCACCATGCAGGCTATTGGGTAAATTCACAAGTATATTTGTGAAAGAGCAACAGTAATAGTAGACAATTACTCTAGTTGTCATAATAAAGGCTGCTGGCAACTATTTCAGGAAATATAGTAACTACAGTTTTTGGTATTTCAAAAAAAAATGTCCCAGTCAAGTTTAGTTTAGCTCGGATTTAGTGAGTGAAAAAATTGCATAAAAATTAGAGACAAAGGGTGGACACTTTTATACATTAATAAACAAGATTTGCTTCATCACCTCTGATGCCGTATTGGCAGGCCTGCCGATTCACTCATTTTCAGTAAAACCAGCGAGCCGTCTAATGCTTTCCCACCATCAGTTAGCTACTATTAGCCCAGAGATGAGTATCATTCTCTGTTTTCCATTGAAGCAGCCAAGTGATGCAGCCACGGTGAGCCCTGACACAATGATGAATAGCTTGTGGCAGCCCTCACACAGAAAAGAGCTGCTTTCCTTCAGGACATTTCACAGCCAGGAGAGGAGAGAGACTGTATTATTCAGCGACATAGCTCAATCGGAGAAAGACGTTCCCCTTCGGTCCGACTGTCTTTACGAGGGACTGTATATCTTGTAGAATTGCTGTAAAAGTGCATCCATTTGCCACCAGGCCCCTGACAAAATATTATACACATGTTCATGCACTTTTTCTTTAGTTTCTCCATATTCAGTACACTGGTCCGAATACATTCAACAACCACAATTGAATTTATTGACTCATGACTGCTATTTCGCAATGCCTTTGTGTAACAACATTAACCTTTTCATTCATGTTCTTACAGATGGAACATGAGCGTGCATGGGCCAGACAGCGCTTCACCCAGACTCAGATAAAGGTTCTGACACAGCAGTGGCAGCAGGACCAGGAAGAGCTTCTGGCCAAAGCGTTAGCAACCCTGCAGGAAGCAAGGGATGCCTACCAGGAGGAGCTGGAGCTCCAAAGAGACCGCCAACACCAGCAGGACATCTGCTTTCGCCTCAGAGAAAAGGTAGTAGTGAAGCATACCCAATGTCAACATTAACCTGTTTATTACTATTACTCAAACTGTATACTACTCCCCCCCCCACCCTGTTATTCATAAGGCGCAAGGTTTGAACACATACAGTCTGGGAAACTGCTAATTTAGAATCAATTTTCCCTTAAAAACATGAATCAATCCCAGTTTCAAACTATCGCCATTTCCCATCTCCGGCAGCCTTCTGTGGCATCACCAAGAAACAGTAAAACACACGGGAGTTGAATCCTGTTCTGTTTGTATTCACGTTGCCAAACGTCTCAGTGAGTGTTGACTGTGTCGACTGCGTTGACTGTTGACTGCTTCTTGGTGTGTCATTTTTTTTCCCCCATGGGAAAAACTGGGTCGGGGATTATGTTTTTGGCGGGAAGGTTTTGCTTTGCCTTTTTGTTGCCACCACTTTGGAACAAATTTGGCATAGTGGCTTGTCCATGTTGATGGATTTGCACTTTTTTATACGGTTTGAAGCTGAAATATTCCCACACCGTTATTGTGGCTTTTGGCTATAAAAACCTTTTTTATGTTGTATTGCTCTGTATGAGGCAACACTCTCCTGCTGTGACCATGCGCATGCTAGCAGCCCAGCCTCCCCCCGAAGCGACCAATTGACAAGCGCACTCACTCCGTTCATGCCATTGTTTTATGGAACAAGCTGATAACCTTGTATGATGTGATATCACACATTCTGTATGATTTTTGGTGCATTCCACTTTTTCCCCAAATAACTCTTCCTATGTAACATATACAGCAGATCCAATTATAATATTTGTCTGCACACTCTGCTGAAGAGACGGCACCCGGGCTGTCTGACAGCATCTCTGCCTTCAGCTCCCACTTGGGAAGAGCTGTTAATGCAAATAAGCTAATAAGGAAGGTCTCGCAAAACACGACGCCACTGTCTCAGAGGAGTGTTTGTCCGTATTGACACGACAACCTAGTTACTCATGTAAACAAATCTGTTTGTGTGCTGGTGTTGATTCAGTGCCGACAGTCGGATTGCCAGTTTTTGGAGTGATACTCGTGCCCTATGGAGGATTTGATCACAGTGTTTTTGTCTTGAAAGAAAAAGGACTTCACTTGAATTTGTAATTATGAAGTGCGTGGGATTTTTTTTTTTTTTGTCCATTCATCCAAAAGTACATGTCAGGTCAGAAGTCACTGATGTCAAAAAATAAAAATAATCCTGCACTTACAGTTCCTGATTTCCAGACCATGATTACACATTGTGCCTGATAGTAATGCATGTAATCTAAAGGCTCGTGTCAATCGCTGACACACTGTGTGGGTGGAATACAGTGTTTCAGCAGACAATATGTTCTGAGCAGTTAATTGCTCTTGTGTGCGTTTAAATGTCTTTTAAGGAAATTCTTACAAAGTGAGATATATGGCAATCACGTAGTTGCTGTATTATGAAAAAGGTACTTCACTGATTTTAACTAAACTGGTCTTAAGGAAGAGCCCATTATATTTCTGTGCAGAACCAGACTTCTTTTTCTTTTACTTACCTTCATTTCTCGGTAAATTGATCTTTATGACATGAATACAATCCATTCTGGCATGCCGATGAAATTTTGTTTTGGGTTTTTTTTTGTACTTTTTTGCCATAAGAACATAAAATAGTCCATCCTGTGGTGCAAGTAACTGGTAAGTAAGCAAGTTCAGCAATTTCCCGACCTCATTACTCACCACTGAATGGCAGGAGCCTAATTTAGTTGTCTAGGGTATGTCACAACATCTTACAAGATTAAAATGTGACCATATTTCTTGTTTAGTGAAAAGAACAGCCAGAAGTTAATAAGACTGAACTATGGTATCACTACTGTGAACAATAATGCATATGTAATATGGAAATTGAAGTGTCATATTGAATGCTTCACGCACACTATAAACCTTGCAATCCAACCGTCCTTGGTGTTGTCAGCGTGGGCAAGTGTGACTGTTTTTTTTTCTATCAGAGTTTTAACAGCTGCTGCTTACCCCGGGCTCACACTGACTCCGTCACGGCTCTGTTGCTGCCGCTGGAAGCATTCAGTAAGATTGAAATCCCTGTTGTTGCCTCACACTAGCTCCATGCGGTGTAGCTCCGGCGGCTCTGTCAGCTGTACGACACAACAGTAAAAATCAGTTTTTTTTGTTGGGATGCCATAGACACCAAGACGCCAAGAAACTGATAATATTACTGTAACCATTTGGACGATATCTATCAACATGATAAAATAATAGCATAACAAGTAGGCTAAATATACACAAACATATTTTCCTTTAAAAAAAAGTGGCACCGTTTTGTCAGACTTTGTCTGGTTCTGTGAGTTATGTCAGATTACAGATCAGTCAGCGGGTATTGAAATTCTGGAAGCGATTTTTCATCATTATTATTCAAATTCTGGATTTTAAAAAATCTCTGTGGCAAGACAGTAATACAATAAAAATACAGTAAAAGCCCTCATTGCATTTGTAGCAGCTAGGTCAATACAAAACCATAAAAAAAATGTCAATTGTGGACTCCATGAGTCACTCAGTTTGAGTAATTTCAGTGGGCATGGCACTGATTATTTTTCAATGTTCATAATTGGTAATTTTGCTCACATCCCTTCCTAAACTGATTCAGTCCCATTATGCTGTACATTTAGAGTCTGTCAATTAGACATGCACTAGAAAGTTATGACGGCTACTGTGACGCCCCCCCCTGACGGAAGACGTCAATTTACAATTAAGGGTTGTGAACAGGCTGCAGCACACAGATAATAAAAGAAGGGCCTCGTTCTTTTGTTATGCTGACATCCCAGCAGTCTTAGCGAAGCTTCATCAAAGGATCCTGCTTGCGTCCCTTTAGTTCAGACAGCATTGTATTGAAGCGAATGAATACTTTAGTTCTTTCAGTCACTTTGTTTGCATTGTGCTCTCTGAATTCAATTCAGCCTTAGTTCTTACAGTAGATTACCATCTTAAAGCTACTTTCCAGATGCAATTCAACCTTATTTGATCTACAATTAAATTGCAATTAACTGCTGATTGCATTTCTGAACATACAGCATTCTATTGCCTTCTCTGTTTTTAGTGGAGGATTGTTTTGGACTCCCCCGCTGCTTTAGCACCGGCACACAACACGTGCTAATGCGCCTGAGACCATTTTAATTTGCAGTCCATTCCTGTGGGCACCCCAGCGCTCTCCTCTGATAGACATGTGAATCTGTCTGCACGCTCGGAATGCTGCACTAGAATAGCCGGCACGCCACAGAGAGGCTGCTGTTGCTGTGTAACGAGCCTGTCATTCATACACTCCAAAAAAAAAAAAAATGTTGCACTATGTGTGTATGACTGTGTCCTTGCGAAATGTTTTGTCAGCCTTTTGCATTGGTGAGAGAGATGTCCTTGAAAAAACTTTTAAACTTAAGCGACGGGCACGAGGCACTTAGTTGTCACTAGACTTGAGATAAACCTGTACAATATGATGAGGTCCAAGTCAAGACCTGTACCAGAAATTGTTATTATTCATTGTTTGGAATAATATTGTGCCACTTGGGATAACCGAGGTGTAAGGGAGTTTGGTGAGGCCATGAGCAGGATTTTATCACACCTCAGAAAGGGGAGGCTGTGCCCTGTCCACACTGATATATACTCAGCCGCTGATAGGAATACATTAAGTCCCTTCTCAATTCCACTTCCACACGTTCCGATAAAGACGCAAAGTCTGAGGACACAAATTACGACTTGTCCATCACCGTGGCTGAGGTAACGGAGCCGGTCGGAAAACTCTGCAGTGGCAAAGTTCCGGTGTTGGATAAGTTTCCTCTTGAAATAATTAAGGCTCTATATGTTGTGGGACGCGGCACGGCGGTCGAGTGGTTAGCACGCAGAACTCACAGCTAGGAGACCAGGGTTCAATTCCACCCTCGGCCATCTCTGTGTGGAGTTTGCATGTTCTCCCCGTGCATGCATGCGTTTTCTCCGGGTACTCCGGTTTCCTCCCACATTCCAAAAACATGCTAGGTTAATTGGCGACTCCAAATTGTCCATAGGTATGAATGTGAGTGTGAATGGTTGTTTGTCTATATGTGCCCTGTGATTAGCTAGCGACCAGTCCAACTTTTCATTCAATAGAAATGATATATTTACTATCATGTAATCTTCACCAAATCAAACATGATTTGCAAAGCTAGCTAGCTTGAGCCACACAGGTAATAAATAACCAGGGACAATCTGACGCAACCCACCTTTTAATGTGATTAATGTAGCGATCCAGACAACCACTTCACTTTGGTGCTAAGCAAACAAAAATAAAACAAACAAATCAACACACACGGACACACATATCTCACCGCCGCAAAGTATGCTGGGTCATTCATAGGGACAACGTCATAGGACGTAGCCCACTCATGCCACTGTTTGTTTTTGCAGCTGCAGCAATGGCGTTCCCATCAGGAAGAGGTGGCCCAGCTGCAGGCGTCCATCGCTGCCAGACAACAAGAAGAAGCTGAGGCTATTTTAAAGAGGGAGCAAGAAAAAGAGGCCACCCTTAGGGCAAATCAGAAGGAAAAGGTGAACACATCCGCATCACACATATATACACTAGAGGCCCTGCAGTCAGAAAATTTGGAATTCGACCAACTTTTTCAGGAAAAATATATGTCACAAAACTTGGGAATGGGGAGTATTGAAGAAAGCGACCTGCTATTCAAAGTAGCTCTTGTGTTTTACAGTGACTAATTTCCTTTTACACATACAGTAAAGTCTCGTTATATCGATATTCTCGGGAGTCGGAAAAAATACCGATATAACCGGACTATCCATATATCCGATCCTGCGCCGAACTGCATTAAAAGTGGGCAATAATGCACTCGACTTTGTTCTATAGTATAGAACAATGTCGAGCAGCATAAATCAATTTTTGCTTAAGGATTTCAATACCAAAAAAGAACACGGCGAACGGCTGCTTCCAGTCAACTTTATTTTTCACACTTCCACCACCAGAGCACAGCACACACACCGATTCCCGCACTTCCTGGTTCACAGGTCATGCTCAACCCGCCCCACATAGCTGGCCAAACACATGCCTGTATAGAATCTATACACACGAGAGAAACCACGAACGCCGGCATGTACATATGAAAAACAGTGATTATTGCAAGCGATAAAAAGATATCTGAATACAACACAATTGAATACATATATATTTGTACGCTTGTGTCTTCGTTGGAATAGGTGTGTATGCTATGCCAGTTGGTTCTTCCGTTGCAGGCATGTGTTTGGCCAGCTATGTGGGGCTGGTTTTTTTGGTATTGAAATCCTTAAGCAAAGATTGATTTAAGCTGCTTTTGTATCGATATAAGCAGACCAAATTGGCTGGCGGGAGATGAAAAGGGCATCGTAGTAACCGGATTATCATAATAACCGGGTATCATACTAACGGAACTAATTATATCATAAAAGACTAGAAATTTGCCGGGAAATGAAAATAGTATCGTAATAAGTAGTAATTCGTTATAACCGATATCGATATAACGAGACTTTACTGTATATAACAATTAATAACGTTAATTTAAAAAATCCTCAATTCCGTCGATTTTGAAATTCATGAATTGCCTCACAGAGTAACTGAGATAAATGGGAGCCAGCACAGCATTTGTTACACTGGAATAAAATGTTAGGAAAAAACTAACTTTGCTTTGTATTTTATGCCATCTATAGCAATTGATCAATTGTTACATTTCCCTTGAATCTACCCCGACATACTTTTCCCCACAGTTTGTCAAGGAAATGTATTAAAATTCCCATTCTTCTTCATAGTGGTTAGCTTTTTTCTACACTGCAATGTGAGTTATTCCTGCAACACTTTATCCATATTCCTTCCACAACAGATTAAGTATCACGGTATAGATTCCCTGATGAATAATATGTTGCCAGAAAATGTATTTACAATACATCATTTTGTTTGTAGGAAAAGTTCCCCTGAAAAGGAACATAATGATGTGTTAGTCTGACTGTTTAATTAAGTCCTTCCCTTGGGCTCTGCTACGAGAGTATTAGAAACCGCAGACACTGTGATTAATGAGAGTATTTACGATGCATTTGATTTCTCATAATTTAGCACAATAGTTCACTAGACATTGAAATATGATCTCATTTTCTCTCTTTACATTTATCTGATTCCAGTGTTGTCACATCAATTGGACATAGCAATGCTTATAGCTTTATGCGAGTGAGATTAGCGCCATTGTGGCGTCCATCGCCGTTCTTCAGTATGTTTTGGGGATTTTTTTGTTCATAAATGTCTTTGCTAAATGTTGTCTTCTCAGCTCCGGAAATTTCATTTGGAGCAGCAGAAGAGGAGGGAGGAGTTAGAGCAGAGAGATCAGGAGAGACTGGTGAAACTGAGGGCTGCCATGGAGGAGCAGGCCAGGCAAGACAGAGATAGGTGAGCAATGCATGCATTTAACATAAAGGTGAATGGATTTTTAATTTTTTTAACGGTGTGCAAAGATGGTGACTTTCAATGTATTTTAAGAGTTTTCCTCAATATACTGTGAATGGTGCTGGCCATATCATATCATTCCATACCATACCATTCCTAAGTGGTCCCTTATTTTTACACTTGTATGTATACAATGCCATCTCATTCATATCCATTCCATTATTTCATACTTAAATGTTTCAGATCATCAAAAAAAAATCAGTATTAGCCAGTGACAACACAACTAACCACAAAATGCTGTTTTGAAATAAAACTTTTTATTATCAAGGGAGAAAAAAGTCCAAACCGACATGGCCTGGTGTGAAAAAATTACACCCATCCCCATTTCTAAAGCTTTGGGACTCCAGCAAACCATAGTGAGAGCCATTATCCACAAATAGCGAAAACATGGAACATCTCCAGGAGTGCCCAGCCAAACAAAATTATCCCAAGAAAAAGAAATCACACCAACAGTAAAATATGGTGGTGGTAGTGCGATGGTTTGTGGCTGTTTTGGTTGCTGCTTCAGTACCTGGAAGACTTGCTGTGATAAATGGAACCATGAATTCTGCTGTCAACTAAAATAGCTGGAGAAAAACAAAATGAAAAATTTGGAGTGACGTAGTCAAAGTCCTGACCTGAATCCTTTTGAGATGCGGTTGCATGACATTAAAAAGGTGCTTCATGCTGGAAAACCCTCCAATGTGGAAACCAGGAAGGAACAAAAAAAAAAAAAATCAAGACGGGGCAAACAATTTCTCACACCATATCATTTTAAATAAAATACAAGCAACACTTCATGAAATTATGCAGATTTTAGACATTATGTGTTCTGGTGTGTTGTGTTTATGCAGTGGGTGTGGCCCCAATATCCCTGCAGTCAGCAGGCCATAACTGTGGTGTACAACTACAGTATATTTTTGGTGTAAAATCACTCTTTAATGCCTTATTGTAATTGTACTATATTTTAATATTACTGTATGCTCGATCAGCTTATATTAATTTCCTTTGTATTTCCATCACACTACTACTACTATCACATGAAGGTATCCATTTTGAATGAAAAGAGGAATCATGAGGCCTGCAGGATATAAAAACAGATGATAGGAGAGAAGCTGAACACTGACAGCCTCATAAAAAGCCCCAAAAGCTTGGAGGTGTGTGCTGCGTCAGGAGCGATGTGTAATGTTTGTGCAGTGCAGTGACAGATGGAAAGGGAGGGCATGTTTGGGTCTAATGTCCTCACCCTCTGTGCTCCCCCTCAGGGTGCGGTTTCGGGCTGAGGTGTTGCAGCGACGCAAGGAGGAGAGGGAGGCCTGTGAGCTGGAGCGGTTCAGGGAGGAAGTGGAGAAGCAGAATCGACTGGAAGCACTCCGAAACCAGGTGGATCATTATATGCTGTTAGCCCTCTCTCAAGTTTACTGATTGGCCCTGTCAGTGGAATTGACTCCATGGAGGAGACCTGAAGACTCACTCCTACTGGAGCAACACTGCCACCTTTTGGTAGCAAAATGAGAATGCATGTATATGGGTACTGCGTACAGCAGGGGTCTCAAACTCAATTTACCTGGGGGGCACTGGAGCTAGGGTCTGGGCGAGGCTGGGCCGCATCAGGTTTTCCAAAAAAAAAAAAAAAACGCATTTATTAAAAACTGAAAAATTAATAAACTTTGCTTTGGTTCCGATTTTCTACAAGAAAAGCTCTGATAAAACATTCCACTGTTCTCAAATATCTTCATTTTTATTTTTCTACACAAAATAAGATCAAGAATAAAGAAAATCAATCAATCAGTAATAAATAAATATAATAATAATAATAATTAAACGGCAAATAATGAAAAAATTAAGAAACCACATATAGTTGGTGGGTAGACAAATTATTTTTTTCAGATTAAAATTAAAAAAGCATTAGAGCCCTGTAGACATAACAAAACACGACTATAGTCACATTTATACTCTTTTTATTTACAACATATTGCGCAACTGCAGGGTCTTGAGACACATGCTAACTCGCAAACTAGAGAGCTACCGACCTAAACAGTAGTCTCCAAGTTATTTCCTTTAAACTTAAAAAGCCAAAAACTTACCACTTCCACACGGATAGCGAGGATAACTATTAACAGTTATATAACCTTTAACATGAACATTAATCAAACGTAATATTTCTTCTGGGTACATGATACGATACAGCATTCATATCAAACTTGCGCGGGCTGCACAAACATTAAACTTTCATATCAGAAAGGGGCCTCAAACTAGTGCCCGGGCCGCATGTTTGAGACCCCTTGTGTACAGTATACAACACTACATGAGCCAGCACTTGGCAACGGAGGCAAGGAAAAACTCCCCCCCCCAGGGAAGAAACTTTGAACAGAGCCCAGGCTCAACCGGCTGGGTTGAGGTAGTAGAAAGACAAAGCACAGTCAAGGGACAGATGGTAGATTGAAAGCGAAAACAGGATAGGGGGTTTAAGTGACGGGGGGGGGGGGGGGGGGGGTGGAATAGGTACAATAATAGCTGCATCAACACCAGTAATGGTACATGACGACAATGCACTACTAATGGTCCACTCAACAAGGAGAGAGGGGTAGCTGGACCTATGGTTATACGTTATACAACTACAGTATAATTTTGAAGTAGATTCTGTATTTTTTTAGATAGCCGGTGCAGTGAGGCTACTACAGGAGTAATATAGTTTTCTGGTTCGGTTTCAAAGGGTCTTCACAGACTTGCTTTAGCTGCAGTATTCCAACCTAGAGGTCACAAAAGCATATAATTCATGTATTGTACGTGAGATTGTTATGGCCCTTGTTTGAAAGTGTTTAATCTCTTGTGCAGTATGAAATGTTGTCTATTATTCTCAGGTTGCCGTGGTGGCCGAGGCTGACACGGAGAGGATGATGGGAGGCACTCAGGCTTGGAGGAATCGATATTCAACCATCAGAAGCGTTGATATGCAGAAACCTTTCTTCGGACTCAACACGTACACAGATGCACAGGTGATTATGCATACACTCAATAAATTCATTCTAACTATTATGTCCGCTTATGCATAAAAAGGGTTATAAGTTCTGTCCAGCGCTTCATTACCAATTGCATTATAAACCAATACTGTTTACAATCTGAAGGCAGAACATGAAATAACTTTAACCTTCTTGTGTTAGCGTTCTGGTATCATCTCTTATGTTAACGGGTCGGTTTTGACCCATGTATTAAATCAGCTATAAAATACACTAAATACAATAAGTTACCATCAAATGTGCTTCTCATTTCTTGGTTACCTTCTTAGGCTTCCTCATCCATGAAAATGTTGGTTTTAATACTTTTGGTGTGGCCATGTAGGCCTTTTTTTTGTCACTATACCCCTCGATTTCAATTTCCAAAAATGGTATAATGAACCTCAAAAGCAGGGGTCTCAAACTCAATTTACTTGGGGGCCAAAGGAGCTCGGGTCTGGGTGAGACTGGGCCGCATTACGTTTTCCAAAAAAAAAAAATGCATTTATTAAAAACAGAAAAATGAATAAACTTTGCTTTGGTTTCGATTTTCGACAAGAAAAGCTCTGATAAAACATTCCACTGTTCTCAAATATCTTAATTTTAATTTTTCTACACAAAATAAGATGAAAAATAAATAAACAAATCAAGAATAAAGAAAATCAATCAATTAGTAATAAATAAATATAATAATAATAATAAAACGGCAAATAATAAAAAATTAAGAAACCACATATAGTTGGTGGGTACACAAATTATTTTTTTCAGATTAAAATGAACAAAGCATTATTAGAGCCCTGTAGACATGACAAAACACGACTATAGTCACATTTATACTCTTTTTATTGACAACATATTGCGCAACTGCAGGGTCTTGAGACACATGCTAACTCGCAAACGAGAGAGCTAGCGACCTAAACGGTAGCCTTCAAGTTATTTCCTTTAAACTTAAATAGCCCAAAAATTACCACTTCCACACGGATAGGGAGGATAACTATTAACAGTTATTTAACATTTAACATGAACATTAATCAAACGTAATAATTTTTTCTGGTTACATGATACCATACAGCATCCATATCAAACTTGCGCGGGCCGCACTAACATTAAACTTTCATATCAGAAAGGGGCCTCAAACTAGTGCCCGGGCCGCATGTTTGAGACCCCTTGTGTACAGTATACAACACTACATGAGCCAGCACTTGGCAACGGAGGCAAGGAAAAACTCCCCCCCCAGGGAAGAAACTTTGAACAGAGCCCAGGCTCAACCGGCTCAAGGCGGGGGCCTCAAACTAGTGCCCTGCGGGCCACATTTGGCCCGTGGGCCGCGTTTTTGAGACCCCTGCTCAAAAGAATCATATAAAAAAAAATATTGGTTGAAAACAATACCAATATGAACTTTATATCTCAGTTTAATGCCAATATGAGCCGATCATATCGGCCCTACTCCTTATCTGTATTCACAGCTCTTTTATTTATTTTTTTTGATATTCCATCCGTTTTGCTTTTCTTTTCATCTGCGACTGACCGCTGACCCGTACTGCAGCATACATTATGCAATCTGTTTGGACACTAAAACAATGATTGTCCTCATTTCTACAGACTGTTATGAACAGCCTTGAGTTCAAGGCCGCCACTGCAGTCTGTGGGTGTTATTGTGCAACAATGACTAATGATTTTCCAACTTCTCCCTAAAATGCCAACCCGTGAGAGATGAGTGACTAATCATCAGGCATTAAACGAGCAACAAAACAGTGGAATGTCAGGCGCGGTGAGAAACATTAACAGCATTTTGTCCACTTTATCTGTTTTGCAGATTGTATCTGATCCCAGATTACGGATCGAGCAGGCCTTGAGGGAGGCCGGACTGCACCATACTCAGTATGCCCAGGAGGTCCTGTCACATATCAAACCCCCAAAACCACCAAGACGAGACACCAAATCAGCATTGCAATTTTAACTAAGTTGTGAATGATTCATTACCATTAATCATTACAATTAATTAATCAATGCTATTATTCTGGTTATCAATCAAGTCAAGTTAAAGGGGAACTGCACTTTTTTTGGAATTTTGCCCATCATTCACAATCCTTATCTGAAACACATAATATATCTATATACATATATATACATATATGATATTATATTCATATGAACACATTTCTTTCCTTTTTCTGTGCATTATAACACAAGTTAATGTTGGAAATGACAAGTTTTAACTTTTAACTTTAACTTTAGAATAATCTAGAGTACTGGTTCTCACGCAGGCCTCACAGCTTGGAGACCCGAGTTCGATTCCACTCTCAGCTATCTCTGTGTGGAGTTTGCATGTTCTCCCCGTGCATGCGTGGGTTTTCTCCGGGTACTCCGGTTTCCTCCCACATTCCGAAAACATGCTAGGTTAATCATACCAAATTGTGCATAGGTATGAATGTGAGTGTGAATGGTTGTTTGTCAATATGTGCCCTGTGATTGGCTGGCCACCAGTCCAGGGTGTACCCGCCTGTCGCCCGAAGACAGCTGGAATAGGCTCCAGCCTCTGGGTTTTGTATTTTGCTTTTTTATATACGTATATATTTTTTTTTCTCCATTTAACCTGATTTTCAATTTTCCCCTGCTTCCTATTGATCGTGCTTATCCCGTTCAGGGTCATGAGTCTCTCATGGTCCCAATCCCAGGCAGGGTACAACCAATCTGCCACTGATGTTGAGATTAAGTATGATTAATTAATCTTTTATGCACATTTTTGTGTCTTTTCAGCTAAATCATACCCAATCAACACAGAAAAATCGACTTTGACTCATATTTTGGCCATATTATACACTACCGCTGAAAAGGTTGGAGTCACTTGGAAATGTTTTTGACCAGTCTGAGATATGGCTTTTTTTTGGCAGTCCTGCCATGAAGTCCTGAAGTCGCCGCTTCACTGTTGGTACTGAGACTGGTGTTTGACGGGTACTACTTAGTGCAGCTGCCAGGTGACGACCTCTGAGGCGTCTTTGTCTCTCAGATATTTGTCTTCTTGCAACAGTTGTGCAGCGTTTTTCTGTCCTTGTTAGACCCAGTTTGTGCTGCTCCCTGAAGGGAGTAGTTAACAGCATGGTAAGAGATTTTAGTTTTAGTTTAGATTTTTAGATGGGTTTTCTAATAATCTATTAGCCTTATAAAATGATTAACTTGGATTAGCAGCCATACCAGGAGATTGATGCAGAGGACTGTTGTTGATAGAAGGCCTCTATGCAAAAATGTAGATTGTGCTTTGAAAATCATCTGATTAATTTTAATTGTTTTAAATTTTGTATATAGTTTTGAGTTCAACTGTATGGGCCACTACATCTGCAGACCCCATTAGGATTCAAGAATTCTGCCTTTGTAGTAATATTAATACTCCTTTATTTGTTTGGTACTGTCAGGGCAATATTCATTTGACAATGCAGTCATTGTTGTGGTTGTAATATGCACTTGTGTACAACTGCACACCATCCTCTCTTGTAACGGAAGTTAACCAAAATATTACAAACAGCTCTCAGCATATGATGCAATGCATGCAGAATTACCTCAGCATCCTATTGAACATTAAGTAACTGAGTCACAGTTGTGACTTTATTTTAACTGTGATTCCGTAGGTTTCCAATGCACACCTCATAAGCGGTATCAAACAGTATCGACAAGACACATGAATATTTTTTCCGAGTCTGTATTGTATCAGCATGAGATGACTAAAGCGGCTATGTGTATGTGTGCACACAAGTTAGTCATCATTAGTCATCATCATTAAAAGAGATGATGCTATCAAAGTACCCACTACTTGCAGTGCATTTATATTTTTTATCGAAAACATTAAATATGTGAGTCTTAATCTGCACTCGCTTACCTAAAAGTTAATGTGAGTTCCTATAGTTTTAAGACAAATCCTTATTAACACAAGCACCAAACTATCACACATTCAATGATACAATATAAACTTAAATTAATTTTACACAATATTTAACTTAATCAAGCATCTCTAATGTGTGAAAATACACATATGAACATGTTAAGTACAGTATATACACATCAGTTAAATATATACATTGATTTAAGAGGGGGGTAGGACGCTGTTGTGTTTTTTAGACAATATGTCCAAGCCGTTTCTTGATAAAGTGGGCCACCAGGGCTTGCGGTCTCTGCTGGTAATCCACCAGAACATCATGAGGGGACGTGATCTGGTCTCCCTCGAAGCGGTTCAGCAACGTGACACAGATGACAGCCGCTGGCGTTGGATAAAAAACACAAAACATTCAACACCAGTAGAAGCCAAAACATACACGCTCCGACTCGTATTTGTGACTCAGTGTAGAATTAGCTTTTTCTGACATGTTACGTAACAAGACGAATCACCTTTGAGACCGCAGACACGGCACATGGCGGCGAAGACGGTTGACTCCATTTCAATATTCCTCACTCCAGCTTCATAGGCTTTCCTCAGATACTCCAGCTTCTCCTCATGGGAGAAGGAGCACAGAGCCCCATCAAGTCGACCTTGACCTATGACACATTTTTATTCAATTAACTCATGAAACACATTTTTATCACATTTCCTTGAAATATCCAATATCTACCTTCATAGAAATCATGTGTGCACAAGGTGTTTCCGATCACAGTCGGAAGGTTTTGGAGCTCAGAGGAGCACTGCAGAAGCTCGCTAACCACCCCCTCATCCAGTTCAGTGCTCCGGGTGATCACTTTACCCAGAACCACCTGCTCATACTGGGGCCTGAAGGAGTAGTCCACTGCTTTGTCTGTAACCACCACCGTGCCTGGGGCCAAACCTGGAATTGATGAGGAAGTTAAATGTTGCTCTTGAACTGGAACTTTTTTTTTTTTTTTTAGTGTCATGACTTTGGAAAGTTTAAAGCAAAAAAAAAAAAAGTAATTACCAACACCACCAGATGTTCCCAGGCGAAAGAGGATTACATCCTTGCAGTGGGCATGGTGCAGCAGTTTGATGAGCTCATGCAGCATGATAGAGATTGATGGGACACCCATGCCATGCTAGAAGAGAACAAGTCACACATGCTGTTTAAATGACCATGCATGCCATCGTTCTAACCATTGCAGTCTAAGGGGCAGCAGTTTTTTGGTGAGCTTTTGGGTTTGTTAAGTTCTCCACATAGTGGTTATAATAAAAGTCCTTACTCGGTAAACAAATATGAGTGCAAAAAGTAGCAAAAGAACAGAAAACAGGCCAGTTGAGAGATCTCCTATAGGTAGCATGTGCCCTGAACACCTCCCCAGAGAGGCCAGATGCCCAAGACACCTCATCTGGGTTCAGCGGTTCTAGTTTTTCCCAGATGACAGTGCTTCTAGCCTTATCTCTAATGCTAAGAGTCCACTAGGCGCGTGGCAATGCAATTTGCTGTGGCTCCGAGTGTCGCCAATAAGGTGCCTAATGGCTTGCAGTGGCTCAAACTGCCTCCCGACTGGCTCGTGGTGGCGGCAAAAATTGAGTTTGGCGGCAAGAAAATTTCAAAATGTTCTTCATCGCGCCAAGTTGCGCCAATAATGCTAAGAGTTGACTGGGCCGGCGCCAGTTTGCGCCAAAGATTATGTGATTGGCAAGTAGTGGCTCGCTGTGGCGCCGAATAACGGTAACATGCCGAGCGAACATTAATTCGGTGCCACAGCAAGCCACTACGTGCCAATCACATAATCTTTGGCACAAACTGGCACAAACAGGGCTTCTCACCTTATCTCTAATGCTAAGAGTCCACTGGGCGGGTGGCAAAGTGTCGCCAATAAGGTGCCTAATGGCGTGCAGTGGCTCAAACTGCCTCCCAACTGGCTCGTGGTGGCGGCAAAAATTGAGTTTGGCGGCAAGAAAATTTCAAAATGTTTAAAATCTTCATTGCGCGACTTGCATCAAGCAATCAGCGCAAAGTGTCCACCAAGTGGAACCAAATGTCGCAAACACTTATTGGAATCCACTGGAATGTAATGGCGCGAGCCAAGTTGCGCCAATAATGCTAAAAGTCGACTGGGCCGGCGGCAGTTGGTACCAAAGATAATATGATTGGTGAGTAGTGGCTCGCTGTGGTGCCGAATAACGGTAACATGCCGAGCAAACATTAATTTAGTGCCACAGCGAGCCACTACGTGCCAATCACATAATCTTTGGCACAAATTGGCACAAATCTTTGGCACGAACAGGGCTTCTCAATTTATCTCTAATGTTAAGAGTCCGCTGAGCGGGTGGCAATGCAATTTGCTGTGGCGCCTAGTGTCATCAATAAGGTGCCTAATGGCGTGCAGTGGCTCAAACTGCCTCCCAACTGGCTCGTGGTGGCGGCAAAAATTGAGTTTGGCGGCAAGAAAATTTCAAAATGTTTAAAATCTTCATCGCGCCACTTGCATCAAGCAATCAGTGCGAACTGTCCAAGTGGAACCAAATGTCGCAAAGAATTATTGGAATCCACTGGAATGTAATGGCACGAGCCAAGTTGCGCCAATAATAATAAAGGTGCCTAATGGCGTGCAGTGGCTTAAACTATTTCCTAACTCGCTCTTGGTGGCGGCAACATTTTCCAAATGTTTAAAATCTTCATCACGCCACTTGCATCAAGCAATCAGCGCAAAGTGTCCACCAAGTGGAACCAAATGTCGCAAACAACACTCCTATTGGAATCCACTGGAATGTAATGGCACGAGCCAAGTTGCGTCTACTGGTGCCAGTTCGTGGCAAAGATTATGTGATTGGCGAGTAGTGGCTCTCTGTGGCGCCGCATAACTGCAACATGTCGAGCGAACATTCATTTGGAACCAACTGGCACCAACTGGCGCCGGCCCAGTGGACTCCTAGCATTAGGGAGAACTCATTTTGAACGCTAGTACCCGCGACCTTGTCCTTTCGGTCACAACCCCAACCTCATGACCATAGATATGGATAGGAACATAAATCGACCAGTAAATTGAGCGCTTTGCTTTTCGAGTCCTTTTTTGCTGTCCCCTCTTCGGCACAATGGACTGATCCATTTCACTGCAGACACTGCCTGTCGATCTTATGTTCCAAACCGACAATATTGTGCAAAAATTGAGGCAATATATTGATGAAAACAGGGACATATAACATACTGGCATTGTACTGTACAGCAATCCCTCGTTTATTGTGGTTAATTGGTTCCAGAGTGAATTTTTCTGAAGTAGGATTAGAGCCTTCTGAACTCTTAAGTAACACCCATATAGTCACCTTGACATCCATCCATCCATCCATCCATTCATGGAGGACAGTGGGTTATAGGCTTGTGCTGAGTGGATTCTCATAGTACTACGCATACTTACATTTATAGAAAGCACTGGTCCCACTTTATACATGCAGTAGCGATCAGTTCCCTCACATAAATCTCTGATTTCGGCTGGGTTGCCAGGTAGTTTCAGCTCCTCGTGGATAAACTGGGCAAAAGCCTTCATGCGATTGGCGCTGCCGCCGACACACACGAACTACATCATGAAACAGAGGTTATATAGATCAGAACTTTGGCAGAGAAATAGGTTTATTTTTTTTTTTTTTTGACTGTAGTACCTTTATATCACCAAACATCTCAGGCAGGTTGTGAGACTTAGTGCTCATGCTAAAGTGGTAGAGAATGTCCTCCTCCATGGTGTCCAAGTAGGGATTTTTCACCTGGACTTGTTGTCTAAAATAGAAATGGGTCTCACTTTACAATAAAGTACACAATACAATTACTGAGTACTGAGTGTCTAAGATAAAAGTTGTACTTACTTGATGTATTCACTGTGGTCATTCCCCATGCAGTTGAGTAGAATCGGTGCCATCGGTGCAAGAAAAATAAAGTTATTAGTAATTCAAATATCGCAGTCGTCGTCCCAAGTGGAGTTCCTCTCCAGGGAAGAGCTCATATAGTGGTGACCTCTGACCTTGCAACCGATTGGCCGCGGGGAGAGGAGTAGCAAACACGCTCACAAAAACATCAACCAACCCTTTAGAGAAGCATAATCGATCCGCTTCAAAGATGATTGATCTGCGTTGTAATGTGTCTGCCGTATCCTTGCAGAGCATAGACGAGCGGATGCGTTGTGACATTGGGACACGCTGATAACCTTTAACGTCAATTTGTCAACACAACGACAAGATTGCTTTATGTAAACCTGTGACAGCAAATACAAGTCTGGGAACATTCTGACAAGACTTTATTGCATCAGTACGTAATAGAGGACGCCTTTGCGTTTGCAGCGTTTGCTTGAATTTTACCAGTGAGACGCCATGACTTCGTAGTCGCAATTAAAACTGTTTTACATGAAAGTATTTAAT
Source organism: Doryrhamphus excisus (assembly GCF_037039965.1). Classification (NCBI taxonomy): domain Eukaryota; kingdom Metazoa; phylum Chordata; class Actinopteri; order Syngnathiformes; family Syngnathidae; genus Doryrhamphus; species Doryrhamphus excisus. Next base: position 18,265,654 of record NC_136368.1, read on the forward strand.
AAAAATACACAACCAGTTGACAGTTATTGCATAAATATTGTCTTTTCACAGTCATTACTGTATTAAGATATTTAACAGGATTCAGGACTAATGGGCCATTGGGGGTACCAGGATCAATAATGACAGTTTATTGATTGACCTGTTACACTCGATCCATGCAGGGGGGGTTCACACAAGGGGGTGCATTGTCTGAATACGGATGTACTATGTGTCAATTCTGTGGAAGATACACTGTAAACTCAATTTTTGTACTACACAGTTTAAATAGCACATGCAAGAAAATACATAGAAATAATGTCAATAATTGAAAGAGATGTGCTGTACAAACACAGGATCATAAACAACTCAGGATTGTTTATGGAGGATTTGTTTATTACAGAGCAACAACATTGATTTATTCTGCACGGCAACTATGACTGGAAAAAAATTCTACTATTCATATTCATTTTCTATTTCTGCAAAAACACGACCGATGTTTCCTTTCCATTCCACAGCCAGAATCTCTGGCTACTTATTAGCAAAGAGGAAAGTCAATAATATATTTGCTCTTTTTGTGACCAGCCAGCTGTGTAATTATGCAATGTTTCCTCTTACAGTATGTTACCGTGTGCTTTATAATGATGAAAATAATCAAGGAAGTGGTTCATCCTGGAACTACGTGCACATTTATTTCACATCACTGTGGTCATCATTTGTTTGTGTACACTTTTGTCGGACTTTGGCTTTGTTCATAACCGTATGAGGACACACCGTATGTGTGTAGCAGAAGAACAACACGACCAGCTGTGAGCCAATGCAAACCTGCGGGTTGAACGTCCATCTTCATCTTAAGGGCATATTGATCTACATGCAACAGCAGTAGTATTGCACTTCAACACGTCAACAAGGCTGTGATTTAATATTGGAAGCGTTGATGGGGAGTTTATATTATATTTTTGTGTTTTATTTTTGATACTTTGATACTTCCAGGTCCTGTAGCAGCAAAATAACCCCAAACCGTGACACTACCACCACCATATTTTACCGTTGTTCACCACTGTTACTGCATGTTTTTGCCATTTGTGTTTATTAGCATTACAAACATGCAAAAAAAAATAATGGAGGAGGCAAACACTAAATTAAATTATACGAAAGCAATGCACGTAAAATAATGTTAAAAAATGAACAGGAAATAAACATTGGACCAAAATGTTTTTAACCTCATCTGCTAATACAGTCAACAGGTATTAAAATGTCAAATTAATAGTAATAATATGATTAAACAATGAAAGTGAATGGAGGCGCCAAAACCTTTAAGCTGTGTAAGAAATATCTGCATGTCAAACACAACATTAAGTTTCAACCTGAAAAGCATTTACCGAATATGATTCAGTACAACAGCGTCCTCTAGCGAGCACACCCCCTCACATCATCCTGAATTTGCTGCTGGACGTTTTCCTTGTAGTCCAGCGGGCCAAGTATGGCATTAATTTAACAATAATAAATCTTAATTATATAATAAATTAAGGATTAATGCTGACAATCATATATTTTTGGAGGAAAATATATTCAATTTAATGACACGATACAGTAATTAATTTATAGACTTGTATTTCTTTATTTCCTGTGTTGTTTTATTTTGAAAGTGCTAACCGGAATTTTCTTACCGACGCCACTGCGCATTATGGGTAACTGAGTTGCTAGCAACTTCCTGCTTTAGTCAGTCCCGCTTAGTATCTTTTCCCCCCACCGTCGTTGCGCCGCCTTCTCAGTTGAGAAGTCCAGACGGCGCTGCTAAATAGAGGTGATCTAAAAAAATGTCCATAGTTTGTCGCTTTCGAAACAGAGAGGCGAGGTGAAAGTGTGACTCTTTACGAAGCAACGCTTGGAAAAAATGTTAGCGCCATGTAGCCGCAGCGTCTCGGACTGACTTTGGAGAACAAGACGTGCTATTGTGGGTGAAACCTCAAGGAGATGGAAGAGTCCTTCGGGAAGAAGACCTCCTTCTGAAGCACTTTGAATTAATAACTCCAAATAGGTGAGTGTCGACTGGAATATAAGTTGTCATTTAACAACGTTATTGTGTGTGTTGGAAGTTTTATGAAGGGCTCTGTGAGGAGCTTTTAAGAATGTTCCCTTCTTGGGTTTTCTTCGCTTAAAATGTTGACCTGTTAAAACATGATTCTCTTCATACGTGATTCAGCATGTTATTATTTTTGCTTTCTGGCAGATATATTAGTGTAATTGTTGACTCCCTTGGGCGGAACAACTTGCAGAAAAGCATGTTTTTTTTCCCCATCGCTATAATTTCATAGTCCAGCTTTAAACCATGACAACAAGTTGCGACTTGCAAGTGTATTGTCATGCAAACACTTCACTGGGAGGGTCGCTTTGCGTGATTGTGTGTGTGTGTGTGTGTCTGTGTGTCATCATCCCACGCTGGGCACTTTTTTAACATCACAATCGCAGTCCTGCAGTGATGGAGGAGGAGGAGGAGGGGGAGGAAGAAGAAGAAGAAACAGCTCATGATTTTAGTGAGGTGGATGGGGGTACATTTTGCAGCCTTTATGCACAAAACTGCACAATATGATGAGTATTTTTTTTTTTGCAGCACAGTCCAATGAGAGCATATACAGGTCGTAAGATTAAGATTATACTGGTAATGATCAAAGGCATGCAACTTAATGAATGGAGGTGTTAATTCTAGCTGTAACAAGTCAGGGAGATAATTGTGCTGATTAAAAGACGTGTGAACTGCAATGTCTCACACACCGAAGTGCTCGAATCAACAGCTAGATCCTTGCTGCTAACCCCTTCCCTGCCCTCCACAGGCGCACTTATTAATCAAGTTTGTCTGGGGATTACTTGATTGTATTCATACTTGATTACACATCTGATGCATGGCTTTTAAGCCTTTGACAGCCGACATTCATTCTTATAGCTTCACTATATCGACAAACCTCTTAATCAATTATTTAAACAGTAAATTTGGGTGTGTCTTGAATTCTCTAGTGCATATGGTACCTTGGCTTGGTTTGATGCTTTTTTTCCATTGGCAACTCCCCGGTACTACACACGCGCCTATTTAAGTGGGTCCGCTTCAGGGGGACAATTTTGACAAAAGGAGACACAAAAACAGGCGGGCATGCAGCATAAAGCGTAATAATCCGAAATAATCCACGCAGTCAGTTCCTGGATGGTTGTCAGCGTTGAGTGTAATGCGGTCATTTTCAATTATTTCCTGTCATGCCACCCCTTGTTTTGAAATACTATTGAGAACCTGCAGTACAGTGGTTCCTCGCAACTTTGCAGTTCAAATCATAGTTTTTCAAGAATGTATTACTGTATTTTCCGGACTATAAGTTGCACTTTTTTTCATAGGTTGGCTTACAGCAGGGGTCTCAAACACGCGGCCCGCGGGCCAAATGTGGCCCGCAGGACACTAGTTTCAGGCCCCCGCCTTGATATGAAAGTTTAATGTTAGTGCGGCCCGCGCAAGTTTGATATGGATGCTGTATGGTATCATGTACCCAGAAAAAAATATTACGTTTGATTAATGTTCATGTTAAAGGTTAAATAACTGTTAATAGTTATCCTCCCTATCCGTGTGGAAGTGGTAAGTTTTTGGCTTTTTAAGTTTAAAGGAAATAACTTGGAGGCTACCGTTTAGGTCGCTAGCTCTCTAGTTTGCGAGTTAGCATGTGTCTCAAGACCCTGCAGTTGCGCAATATGTTGTAAATAAAAAGAGTATAAATGTGACTATAGTCGTGTTTTGTCATGTCTACAGGGCTCTAATAATGCTTTGTTCATTTTAATCTGCAAAAAATAATTTGTCTACCCACCAATATGTGGTTTCTTAAGTTTTTATTATTTGCCGTTTTATTATTATTATTATATTTATTTATTACTGATTGATTGATTTTCTTTATTCTTGATTTGTTTATTTATTTTTCATCTTGTTTTGTGTAGAAAAATAAAACCGGCATCTGATTTTTTTTCCCGATCATGAAAAACGATATTTTAAAAATGTTATATACATCACATATGTGTTCATTCCACTACAAGAGATATGTCATGTTACACATCTCAGTGTCAGCTGATATCTGTATCGGAAATTGAGAGTTGGACAATATCAGAATATATTGAACACCCCTAATAAAAATGGCTACGTGAACTAAAATGCAAATATAAGGCACTCAGAAGATGCATTCAAAGACATTGACATAATGTGAATGAAGGGCTGTCATTGTGAGGAGAAGGAACGTTTGAGGGAACTGCTCAATTTTAGTGTACACACTAACCGGTCCCCTCCTGAACTAAACAAACATGTCTAAGTCTGTGTAAAAAAAAAAACCCGGAAACTTATCTCCTACCCATCAGCAAGCGTCAGTGGAAGCTTAGTGGGTTAGCTTAGTTTAGCAGAGCATGCTAGTGCGGCTGTGTCTTGCAACTGTTTCAGTGTTGTGTTTTACCACTTCTTAATAAAGCAATTGGAAACGCAGCAATGTGTGCAGACTCTGATATCCCATTAGAAAAGTTAGCAAAGCTACTGTACTAAAAATTAAATTGTAGAAAATTGGCTTCTGGCCGCTCTGTGCCCAAGTACGCAACCCAAATTCTCAATTTTAGCAAAGCATTTATGACAATTCAATGCTTCCGGCTTTGTAGGAACAGTTTAGGGAGGGCCATTTTCTGTTCCAGCATGACTTCGTCCCACTAGAACATGGTGTGGAAGAATTTGGCTGAGAGCCCTGACCTCAACCACATCAAACCGCTTTGGGATGAACTAGCGCACCCTGTCGTAGTTCCTCACAGATGGACAAATATTTCTGCAGGCACACCCAAAAAAAAAAGAAAATCATCCCAAAAAGAATGAAAGTTGTTTGAACTACCAAGGGGGGGAACCGTTTTTCCATTTTCACTTCATGTAGGTGTTATAACACTCACAGGGTACACTATGTTTCATAGTGTGTATTTAATATTCATATATAACAAATGTGACAGTATTGCTTTTAATTCAAATGCAGATTCATTTCATATCCAAACATGTACTTTGTCAGAAATGTGTGATGATAAAACACAGATGTCCAAGTACAAATGACATCATATTCTTCTGCAGTGGGCCGTGGCCTTCGACTCAACAGTTTGGTAATTAAATCAGCATTTTATATTCCTGCAACCCTTTTAAGAAAGTCTATGCCATCATCATGCCTCCACACGTTCATACCGTAGGAGCCTCTGATGGCATTTGAGGGCTCTTTTGGTGGTTGATGATGTGAACTAAACTAACCCATATCTCTCCTGGTCTGTGTGCTTGGTGTGTTCAGTGGCTTGCATCATCGAGTCTGCCTGATAACAGGTTGTCTGACAAACCGGCTGGGCTGGGGTAGGGTAGAGACTTGTCTGACAGTAGAGGACAATAGAAGATGTTTTTTTATTGCATATCTCATTTGGACAGCTCTATAATCATATTGATTTTCTTCCCCCGTGTGTTATGCATACATTTACCTGCATTGGTGCTCTAATGTTGCACATTGAATCTGTGTGTCATAATTATTTACTATTTTACTTGGATGAATCTTCTGAGGCGGAGTCTGGAATCGATTGCTTGTATCAAAGTGCCAATAAAAATAGATTTCAGATGCAAGCTGATATAATCACATATTGCTTTTGTGCTGATACGGCTCAATTTCAATATCAGATCGCGACATCCTTAAAAATTATTGAATTCACATAGCAATGTCTACACAAATGTGGATATTTTGCCCATGCCACACAAGCTGAATAATAAAAAAAATGCATATCTACATAAAAACAAATTTACCGGCTGTCATGCACATTTGATCCAATCATAAGCCCGAAAAGGCAACCACAGCTGACTTGGTGGTGCATTATAATGCTCCTGTTTGTCAATATTGTGATGTATAGATGTAAAAAAAAAAAAAAAATTTAATTGACACACACGTAACCCGCTGCACAAAATGAAGCCAAACAAACAAGACAATGTTGCCCATTTCATATAATACTAACCTAAATGTCCAATTTACCCGTCCACACACAAACGCTGAAGCAGTGCGGGGAAGAGATCTCCCAGATTGTAAACACCAAATTGGAATTGTTTAATAATGTAATAAAAAATATATTTTTTAAAATGACAGCTTTACAGTTTCCATGTGAGCGCTTCTTGGGTGGCGAAGATGTACTATTATGTTGTTCAGTCAAAGCAGTCATGAACTGAAATAACACTTTTGTCGGGCAAAGTTATTTATGAAATAGTCACATGACTTTACAAAGTAATAGCATCATATACTGGTCTTGCATGTATATTACGGCATCGCCAACAGGTTATTGCAGCTCTATTTGAGGTTGTCGTCTTGTAAACATACCCTTACTTTGGCTGTCTCCAGCAACGGTCTTCCACAGCGTGGAATAACAAAAATAGCAGAATGCAAATGTGCCTTGTTTGGAGTGTGGGCGGAGTTTGGTTTCAAACCAATGACGAATGATGTTTTGTGTGTTGAGTAACTTGACTGTCAGAAGTAGCCTGCAGTTTTGGGTAGGAACAATATGCTAGTGAAGGGGAAGTGGTTGGCTCCAGAAACCCTGAGAGTGATGGGGGTTGGGGTTGTGTGTGTGTGCGTGCACGCACATATGTGTGTGTGTGTGTGTGTGTGTGCGTGGGCAGAATCAGGTTACACAGTCTGTCATTAACAAGAGAACCGCAGTTATGTGACTAAGATAGACTTCAAGTCTGAGCGAGAGTCTGGGTCCCATCACTCTTCCATGTCACTAGAGGAAGTAGGAGGAGTGTGGGTTGGTGGTCTGTGTGTGCGTCCATGCGTGTGTGTGTGTGTTTGTGTAGGATAAGAAGGAGGAGTAGGTCAATACAACAGCCTTTATTTCAGTCCCACATGTGTCTGGCTGCAGCCGGTGTGTACATGAGTGCACATGTGTTGCCAGTGTGTTTGTATAGAGTATATGCTGACATGCCAGAAAGTTTGCCAAGCAATGGACCTGGCATCAGAAGGACCCATCAGGCTCCACAGGAACACAGCATGTGGGTTGAATTTGTCTCAGTTCTATACTTGAGTCCAGCTTTTTTAGAAAAGAGGCCTTCTGTCTGCAGTGTTATTTTTAGTCAAAAAAAAAAATCCCCAAGCTTTTTTTTAATACATAATTTCAGCCCAAACACATTGCAACAAGATGATCTGTCTGAGACTTGCAGTGCTGCAGTCTCAACAGTGAAAATATGGACCAGGGGGAAGAGATAAAAACACTCTTTTCCTTCTGATTCTGGTCTCTTCTCACAATCTGTCCCTCTACCCTTCTGGTGGCTGGGCACAGACATATTGATCGTATTTTCTGTGTTTTTTAAATGCGGATGAAGAGCAGTGGAGACAGGGGTAAGGATGAGAGGCTACTGTCTGCACAGATGCACTCAAACATAGATCTGCAGTGCCTTTGGCTCCTCTCCTCTGCGCTAGAAATACTCTGCAATACACATCGGAAGGATGTTTCACTTGCTTCACTGCTCTTGTCTTATTGCTTAGCTTTATGGGGGAAATGTTTTGTCTGTCTTTGTTCTGGTAGTTTTTTTTGCGCACCCAAGAATTTAATCAATTTACCAACTGTCTATGTTCTGTTAAGTTAAAAGTGAATCAATGAGTAAATTTTGCCTAGTATTTTCCGAAAACTTTGCTAACTTCAGGTAAGATGAAATTTGTGTGCTGTTATGTAAGTCCTGTCCTTGTATATTCACTCTGACACACATTAAGAAAAACGACAGATAAAGTGGTTCTATCGTCGTGCATTTACTCATCAACAATCGATCACGAGATGCTTGCGGCCGGAGCGCGCCTCCACAATCCCGGTGTGTGTGCACCACTTTGGAAGCCTGCAGCCAGCCTCTACCTGATTGTGCCACGAAAACACAGCATGGACACAGTCATTTGTTAATACTCCCAGCTCCATGTGAAATATATAGACCAGGGATGTCCAAAGTGCAGCCCACGGGCCCAGTGAACGGCATATTATGGAAAGAAAATATAAAACTGGAAAAGTAACACCAAAAAAGCATTAAGACACAAGAAAAGAATGAATGTGTAGACACATTGGAGTCCGAAAAAGTTGATATTTTGCCCAAACACCAGAAAAATGTACAAAAGACACTTGCTGGCGGTTCGGACTAGCCCCAATTAGAAATGTAATAGCATATGATGTGATGTCAGTCATGTGACTGTGTAGCTTAGTACATGTGTTTACATGATGTAGTATGGCAGGCTATGTCTGATACATTAATATTTGTGGACCGCAGTCCAAAGGGAGATGTAGGCTTATGAGGGCACTGTGTTTATATTTATGAGTGTACACATGTTTTATTGTGTACGTTGTTTGAGTTTACTACTTAAATTGTTATTTAGGACACATTGCCCCTAATATATATTTTTTGTGCTTTTCTTTGAGTTAGTGTTGAGATGCCGTCACAAATGAGCGATCCACTGGGTAAATACCGTATTTTCTGGACTATAAGTCGCACAAGGCCATGAAAAAAACATACATAAGTCGCACTGTAGTGTAAGTCGCATTTTTTGAGGGTTATTTATTTTACAAACTACTTGACCAAAACAGACATTACGTCCTGTTGGAAGGCAAGTTCCAACATTAATAAAAGAATAGAGAACAGGCTGAATAGGTGTAAGATATGCTAAGACAATGGTTATCCAGCTACACAAAACATAAACATGAACATAAAAGGTGTCCAGTGTTTATGTAACATAAATATTTTTTTCATTTATAAGTCGCTCTGGAGTATAAGTCGCAGGAACAGCCAACCTATGAAAAAAAGTGCGACTTATAGTCCGGAAAATACAGTATGTGTGGGGAACATAAACCTTCTCACAATAACAGCATTTTATTCACATTCTGCACAATTCTGCCCTTAATGTTTTTCTTGGCAAATTCTGCAATGCCGACAACATGAAAATTTAAGAATCCTAAATATGCATTGCAACATCTGATTCCAATACACACTGTGAAATGTTAATATTCCATTAACCCACATACAAGCTTTCACGTCTTTTACATTGCCAGACAATAGGCTTTCAGTAAACACTAGTGTGCCTGGTATGGGGCCACTATATGGGCTCCCAAGATCTACAGTCGGTTTGTTTACATGCACTACAATGGTTGGATTTCCTAAAAAAATAATTCTATGTGAACTCCCCCTGTTTCCATGCATTATTTAATAAAAAAATGATTGTTAACCAAATGCTGGGGGTAACTAACATGCCACGTCAGTGACAAGTCGTAGTACCTCTGAAGGTACTATGATCTTCTGGGCTTTCAACTTTGAAAGTCGTGGGAAGTCTGTGCAATAAAAGCCGGCCAGTGGTTTAGAGGATGCTGAGACCGTGCGTTCCCTTTGCAGAGCATAGTACTGTTGACACATGTATTGCTTTGTTGCTGTTTGCTGAGTGATTATCGTCACGGTGGTGAAGAGTTTGAGAGCGGGTCAGAAGTCCTCTGATTTCTACAGGTCTTCAGACTGAGCCAAGAATCAAGGCTAATTATTGCTTCAACTCTAAGTTCTCTCTGCTCTGTTTGCCCTATTTGCCTGTTTGACAAGAAGACATTTTGCCAAAAGGTTGCATTGGGACACAAATCAAGGTTTCCTTTTGAGAAGAGCATCGCTCCAGGCCAAGGAGCTCTGTGAGCTGCTCTTTTGGAGTGTTTGTGCATTCCTGCGTTGGCAAAGACTGTGGAGGGCCATAAAGAGTGTGTTTGAATTGGTGGTTTTAATGTTTTGATGGCTGTGTGAAAAGTCGAATCGCTATGGCGACCATTGCATAGACCACTCGTTAACAGCGTCTTAATCACTGTGCTGTATAAACTTTTGGATCTATGACCCGAACGACTTAATGCATCACAGCAAGCTGTACTGCATATGCACCAAAAACATCCATGTGTTGAAGCCCTTGGGGCATTACTTAGGTTTATGTGTGCACAAGTCCATGATTTTGGGTCACAGTCTAAATGCTGTTGCTTGTGCCAATGTAAACTGGACACGAGCAGGATGGAAAAGTCATAATTTCATTCCTCGCATTGAAAATCGAGGCAGCTGCTAAGATACTGAAAAGGCCCCGCGACCTGACAGGCCTCTGCAGATTTCCACAAACTCATCTCGGGGGCCACAGAAGGAGCTGTTTTATCCCTTGTTTGACGAGGCCCTCGGCCAGGGAGGTGAGTTTCCAAAGGTTAATGAGCTTTTCTATCTAGTCAGCACAGCTATACTTTCACCAACACAATTCCAGTTGAGAACACGTGTCAAGAGAGGGTCAACCTTACTATTAACATTAGTGGTAGTAATATTAATGTACTATTGTGTAATATTGTGTAATTGAGGCAGTTCACTCATAAATTAGATACAGTAGAACCTCTAAAGTCAAAGTCCCTTGAAGTTAGATTTTTTGGGTTTGATTTTTCTTTAGCTTTTTGTGGCTCCACAACTGAATGAATACCAGTGAAGGGAAAATTCTGTTAATGATCACTCTTCCTGTCACAATAACATATTTTGCTGCTGTATAATTGTCCTACAAATTATTACCGGTATTTTTCATTTATGAAATGATATTATATGAAGGGGAGGTGTTCAGGGCATGTCTGATCGGTTGAAGCCCTCAGGGATTCGCTGGGAGGAGCTGGACAAAGTGGCTTGGGAGAGGGAATTCTGGGCTTCCCTGCTTAGGTTGCTGACCCCACGACCTGACCTCGGTAGAAACGGTACAAGATGGATAGATGAATGGATTGATAATATATGACATAATGATGCAAGTACACCTTATCAAAAGCAATACAATGTAATTTAATAATAAATAGTCCATACTGTGCGTCAAAACAGACGCTCATTTGCATATACACTTCCTGGATGCAATAGATCATCGGACAATTTAGTCCAGTATTTCAGAAGCAGGCATAGCTTGGCTAACTTTTCCAATGGCATGTCAGTCACTGCAAACATTTCTACAAAATCCTCAATGAAGTATAATGCCCATGCTTGTGGTTAAGGAAGATGTAGTCACCAATGCAATTCCAATTGTAATGTAAGATATTTTATATGACACACATTTCCGCCAACTTTCTCTGGTTTATCAGGTTGCCATATTAAAACGTTTAGTTCAGGAGGGGGTTAGAGTTTGTGATGACGTTCCTACAGGACGATTGGTCCGCCAGGGAAATATTTCCCCACACAAACGGTCCTTCTTGTCAAGATGTTTTGCAGAGAGAGACGAGGAAAGCAATATTTCAAGCTATTTATAGCAAACTCAATCAGTCTAGGGTGTACCCCGCCTCTCGCCCAAAAGCAGCTGGGATAGGCTCCAGCGTACACGCGATCCTAGTGAGGATAAGCGGCATTAAAATGGACTAAGTTAGACAGTGGTCTAATAATTTTTCTTGTGAAAGCTTCTCTTGCATAATTAAAATAGCTGAGAACCACTCAATTTTGTCACATATTTTCATAGCTTATTTTAACCCAAACCAACTGAATGTGCTGGTTTTACCATGTTGGTATCTACAACTCACAGTTTGTATTTCACAATGCATTTCTTTCTAGCGTGCTCACATTAACTGAACCTGAATGGGCGGCTCATGTTGTCGCGGGGGGCTTACTGGTGCCCGCAGGCACCATATTGGTGACACCTAAAATATGACATTGAGGGATGAAATATATAAACCGATTATTTGATTAATCAAATAGAGGAAGGAGAAGGAGTCAAGTGCGGTGTGTGTCAAGTATGCACATTTGAAAGCAGACTTTATTTACTTTTTTTAATTATTTTCACAACTGTCCTATTGATGGGCTTTCACTGACATTGTCCTAATCAAGGTTAAGGTAAGACCGATGCCGCATTATGACTGAGAAACTGTTTTTGCAGTGTTGAGATGCAGTGACCTCACAGCACGGCCAAGGTCTCATTTTGTGTATGGCGGCCGTGAGCCAAAAACAAGCAACACAACAGTATCCACTTCCACTAGAGATGAGCGGTGACCCAGATGGCACTGCCCCGAAGGACTGTCTTAAATAGGTTGGCCTGACATTCTCTTATAATATTGATAATTTGTCATGATCTACTTCAAGTGAGCTTTATCTTCAATATAAAGCAGCGCTGCTGCAAAGCAGAGGGATTTAACCCTTACGTCTGCATGGCGCCCAGCAAGAAGTCAACCATCTGTGCTTCCCCAGATGACATGCTGACATTACGGCTGCGGGTCTGCAAACAGCAGGGCTCCGCATTGCTTCAGTCTCTGACTGCCTCTTGACTCGCCTCCCTGCAGTTTGCTGCAGTTTCCTCACTGGCCGGTCTATTTGTGCCATGGTAACTGTGCCAGGCTGCCAGCTCAGACGCAGATTGCGCCTCCCGTCTCCCTCTTTTGCCAGCATGATGACTCAGCAGCTCCTGCAGGGCGTCCGATCCGCCGCCCCCTCCCGTCCTCCAACCCCCTCCCTGCAACACCATCGCTTGTCATACATTATACTGTTTGTCATTCCGACCATCTTCCTGACCTGAATACATAACAGCAAAATAACAAGAAATTCACCCCAACAGATGAAAACTGTGGCTTGTGACGTTTCATCTAAATTCATTTTTGACTTTGTTAAATCATCATAGCAGCCTGAATGTCTCCTTTTCGGTACTTTTCCTTTTTTTTACTGACATGTTTAAGTATCTCTATCAAACCACTTACAGCTCGTAGAAGCAGTGGTTATCTTGACATCCTTTGAAGTGGGATCGCAGAAAAACGGCTATGGCAATGAAATAAGTGGTTCTTGATTTTGGATTAACCCTCAGCAAGAATCAACCTGAACATACTTTACATGTGTTTTTTTGTGTAGTATATCTTTGGGTGTTTGATAGAGGACCTGGATGTTTGGACTGTACAGTACCATAGCTATTGTATGTCAACACAAAGTTCTCAACACAACAGACATCTTACCCTTAATACCCTTAATCTACCATATTTTTATCCACTTTCACCTTCTGTTGTTATGATCATTTTCAATTACTCTGGAAGTTTGGTTTGCCTTGTAAGCATGGAAAACCATTTTCAGTTCCCGTTCTGACGTTTTCAGGTATGCAGCCACACGAGGATAAAGCAGCAGAGGAGATGTAAGACAAGATGCCAAGTGAGACAGATAGTGAGGGGAAATGAGAGCACACCCATGGCATCATGTCACGTCTGTGAACACACTCGTTACGGAGCTCCTCTCGAGAAGTCAATACACCAGGATAGACGGCTATGAGACACACACACACACACACCAGTTGTCTAATCCTAATTCTTCTCTGCCAGAAACGTCTTGAATCTCCTGGGGAGATTTAAAATATCAACTTGCTAACTTGATGAAATAAGTATCCAGATATCCATGCCCCATGTGTGTAGTGTCTATTTTTGCTGCTCATTCAAAATTCATTCATTTTCTACCGCTTATCCTCCTGCTGGAGCCTATCCTAGCTGGTCGCCAGCCAATCACAGGTCGCATATAGACAAACAACCATTCACACTCACATTCATACCTATGGACAATTTGGAGTCGCCAATTAACCTAGTATGTTTTTGGAATGTGGGAGGAAACCGGAGTACCCGGAGAAAACTCATGCATGCACGGGGAGAACATGCAAACTCCACACAGAGAGATGGCCGAGGGTGGAATTGAACTCTGTTCTTCTCCGCGGTGAAGCCAGTGCTCATTCAAAATGAGCGGAATAAATAGAAATATATACAAGGTAAATATTATGTGCTCAAATAATCCGTACACACTCCTGGATCACTGGTTTTATAAAGTTTATGCAGGAAAATTCAATGCCCCATTAAGTTTATTCAGTTGTAAATGTAAACAAAAATGCATCAAATCGGTATCGTGCACTAATTGGGGTCTTTAAGAGATGTCTGCCACGCGCTAATTAGTTCACTCACTGATGGAGGTGAGTGATAGATCTGTCAGTTGTGAGTGAGTCACATGGTTGTGCTCTGTCTATATGTGTTATAACTCCGTATAAAGCAGCTGAAGTAGACATGAGGCTTGATTGAATATGGAGAGGAAAAAATTGTGTGCAAATGTCGTCAACCCCTGATTCAATGCCGTAGATTAATTTTAAGCAGTAATAAAGAATGCTGTGTTGATGTAGTTCAACTTCAACCTGTCATGTCATCCTTCTTTAGACAGCAAAGTAGTTTAGACTGACTCGTCAGCTTCAATAAACAGTGATTCTTTTATAATAGATTTTTAGAATGCCTCGTGAATTTATATTTTTCCTAGGTGACCAACATAAGCCAATCGCTGCATCGTTTCGTGAAGTTATGAAAAACAGAAAATATTTCCAAATTTGCAAAGCTGCGTTCTATTTGTTTAATCACCGCATGTTGAGACACCTGCTTGTCCCCGTGTCTCGCTTCTGCCGCAGGAAGGTGTCCCTCTTCCCCACGGGCATTGACACCAGACACCCCTTTTGTCCCGCTTCCCTCCCCACATGACAGCAGCCCACACTGACCCCATTCGCCACCCCTCGTCTGACCTACTGTCCCCCGGTTGCCCCTTGGCTATACCTCCTTTTGCACCTCCTGCCCATTGTGTGCCCCCTCTCTCCTGGTCCAACTGGGGAGCAGACCGATTATCCGTGTTTTGTGTTCTGATTAAAGGAACAGCATGCGGTCTATGCGAGCGGCCCACACAGACGCAGCTGGTAAGCCAATGCTAACATTATGTGCTTAATCATTTATGTCTGGAAGACGGGCACGGAGGCTTGGAGCGGGTGGAGTTAAAGGTGTCTGGCAGTACAAACATTCTTCCCAGCTAACAGCCCTGATGCTTAGTGTGGCATAACCCCAGCTTGCTGCAGGCTATGATGTTTGTACAAAAATCCATATCATCTTTATATATAAAAAAAAGGCTAGTGAGTAGGAGTGGAAAGGGGAAGACAAACAAGTGTTGGCCGTATGTGAACGTTACTACAGCCGCATTAAATATTGAAGGATTAGACAGTCTGCAGCCCTCCAAAGAGGACACTATTTGGGAACCCACGCTAATGCTCCCCACTCCGCCTCTTTCTTCTCTCACGTCTGTCTGCTCCTCTCCCCTCAGTGGCAAACAGCCTGTCCCTCCAACACACATCAACACACACTCGTGCACGGACCCAGGCAGCCAATAGGAGAGCACCAGTCTCCCCATTGCTTGCCACTCATGCCTTGTTGCCAGGACAACGGGAAGGCACGAGTCCCACTTTACTTGAGCATTTTTTAAACTTGGTTTTGACTCCCTTTGCTGAAAACAAGAAAAGGTGCCCCTCTGCAAAATGGTCACAAACTAGTCGTGGAACGCTCTCATACGCACCCGTGTATCTGTAGTATATTTTGGACATCCATTAATTGTTTTCTTTGTATTTCCTCCCCATCCAGGTTCACAATGACAGCTGGCCAGATGTTTCTTTTGACTTTGATTGCTTTGGTCCCCGCCTGCGCTAGCTTGCAAGGTAAGGGATTCCCCTCCAGTCTTCCAGCCCAAACACACAGCTACACAGCTTTTCACATGAGATTTAAGACAAACTGTCTGTAAAGGGACGAAGGGAGGGGTTCTTCTATCAGGATTAAAAGGCATTATCTACTTTAATGTAGAGGTCTGGCTAACTATAGATACTGGGTTTTGAGTAAACACACACAGTCTCGGGCTCTGTGTCTGTCTCTGCGTCCCTCCAGCATCTTACATGCACAGACTGATCATTCAACCACGTCTCTTTCTCTCCACACCCTTCTGAGTCTGTCTAATCTGCTGTCGCGCTGTTATTTTCGACAACTGCGGTAGTCTGCACATTCAGAATGCAGTGAAAATTGTGTTGTTTTTTTTTTTTAAAAAGACAGATGCATATTTAAAAGTCCCTGATAAACAATGTAAAATGTCTGTTTTCCATATAGATGAAAGCAACGTGGGAAGCACTGAATGCATATGTGACGACGGGTCATCATGCAGCAATGGCAACCGGTGTTTTGGCCTGCAGTGCTTCACATCCCTCTCCTTACTAAACGGGACTTTGGTGCATCAGAAGGGATGCATTGTTGGTAATCAAGAAGAGTCGCTGAAGTGTGGGATCCTACCGACTTCGGAGCGTGTAGTGGAGTGCTGCTTTGGAGATTTGTGCAACATGAACGTGTCTCTGCAGCCAAACGTTAAAGGTGAGCTATAGTGGAAAAACTCTTCCACTCCTGAACCACTACACACAGTGAAACGTGCACCCCAACTGTGTTGCCTGTGTTATTTTTCTGACAAATACAAATATGGGTGCACTCTTACCACACTCATAAGCGTTTACATAGAATAAAGATGAACTTTGGTGCATAAATTTAGGTCACTGACAAGCACGTCTGTATAATTTGACACCATCAAAACACCATCAAGCAAGATGTCTTTACTAACTGTCCATAAGTCATTCTCAATCATTTTGAGCAGATCACGGAGGGGACACCACATATTTTCAGTCATGTGAGACAATTACAACGCCATAGTGTCCTATTTTTTCTCTGCTCAGTATGTATAATAGCCTTGAAAGTAATCTAACGGCTGTAATTTGTTGTTTGGTTTTAAATAGAGAACTGGTAACTTTGGTCTGCAAAGAGCTTTTTCTCTCTTGTCATTGCTAATTGAATGGCAGTTACTATACTCGGCTAGTAATGATATTGCTAAAATGCTTCTCCCCTTATGCTTCTTCATCAGACGTAGCAATGTCCGCCGGCAGACCAGTCCTCAGAGAGCAGGAGTGCATTTGTGAAGGCCCTGCTTGTGAACCCGGTCAGCGCTGCGCCGGCCAGCATTGCTTTTCCTCTCTGAAGGTGATCGATGGCGCGGCTGTCCAACAGAAGGGCTGCCTGAGGGACGACGACGTGGGCCGAGCCACCTGCGCCACGCCGCCCTCACCGTCCCACGTTGTCAAGTGCTGCCAGGGCCATCTGTGTAACATGAACGTCACTGTGCAAGCTCCGGAGAAAGGTGCCTTTGTACACTGCAGATACAATACAGTACAATACAGTACAGCACTGCATCATGCTGACACCTTGTGTTATGTAAAAAAAAAAATAAAAACTGTAACTGTCAATCACAGTTTTAACAATCTCCCTTCTAGATTTCACTATGCGCCCAACATGATCATTATGATGCACAAGTAATAACAATAAAACATTTTATTATATATTTTTTATAGAGGAAGTGAAGCCCCTTGTCAAAGAGAAGCACGAATGCGTATGTGAGGGCAGCTCGTGTGCCACGGGGAATCGCTGCTTGGGAAGCCAGTGTTTCTCATCTCTGACAGTCAACGGTGGCTCCCTGATGTACCAGAAAGGTTGCTTTAATGTCTACGAGCAGCGCACGATGACCTGCAAGACCCCGCCTTCGAGAGACCAGATTGTGGAATGCTGCTTCGGGCACCTTTGCAACCTGAACAGCACAGTGCAGCTTCCTGTCAAAGGTGAGATACTATACTTCTCATCATGCCTCCGCTGTCCTTCTTGTACTCTTTTTCTCTTTGTCTCAGCTGCATTGAAGTACTGATCACGTTTCCACCAGGCTATAGAGTCATGTTCTTTTTTACCTCTGTTTTCCCGATGTAGAAGAATGGTAGATTCTTTGTCAACAGTCAACCATTTATAGCGTCACCCTTGGTGCCACAACAAAGAGTATGAAAAGGTGTCGTGGATCAGATATGTTACTGTATGCTACGGTAGCAAACAGCCTGTTTTGTATAGATGCTGGTAGACCGCTGATTCGTTTGAATCAAGTGCAAAAAGAAGTTAACCACTGTTAATATTAAGCCATCTTAACTTTTCTTGCCAAGATGATTTTAGTGTAGATGTGCCACACGGCGGTCGAGTGGTTAGCGCCCAGACCTCACGGCTAGGAGATCAGGGTTCAATTCCACCCTCGGCCATCTCTGTGTGGAGTTTGCATGTTCTCCCCGTGCATGCGTGGGTTTTCTCCGGGTACTCCGGTTTCCTCCCACATTCCAGAAACATGCCAGGTTAATTGGCCACTCCAAATTGTCCATAGGTATGAATGTGAGTGTGAATGGTTGTTTGTCTATATGTGCCCTGTGATTGGCTGGCTGGGTGTACCCCGCCTCTCACCTGGGATAGGCTCCAGCACCCCTGTGAGGAAAAGCGGTAGAAAATGAATGAATGAATGAATGTGCCACACGGTTATTTCACTTCCATTCCATTTTATTCTCCTGCGCTTATCCCGATCTGATTGCACCAAACAATAGTCTCAGAAAAGTAGCTTCCAACAATGTCAAATTAAAAGCACAGAATTTGGTACAAGATTAGTGTTTGTTTTTCAGGGAGAAGGTGATTACTTAATAACTTGACACCCAACCAAATACGAGCGCTAGCATTGTGGTGTGCACTCTTAAATTTTGTGCTTGCACTCCTCCAAAAAAATTTGTGCTCCAAGTCCAAAAAGTTAGTCTCGAGCCCTGAATGTGTGTGAGTCAAGGTAGCATAAATTCCTCATGCCACATCTCTCTGTGGGGCCTCACCCCTGTCACCCTTTGGAAAAGAAATGCGACAGACTGTGAGCAACAAGAAGGGAGGGGGGGGTCTTGAATATTACTTAGTCACGGTCGACTCCTCTCAGACGCTGTCAGAGCTGTCTGACGTTAGCTTAAACGGTTGAAGCCACCTGGGAGAGTGGGCGAGCCAGACGACTAAATGCAGGGCAGTTGTGTCCTGCTGTTTTCCTCCTCTGCTGCTTTCATATTGTAATATTTAATTAGTCTTTGAATCATTTGGAGACAGTGATTGATGTCATCTAGTTTGCATTTTTGAGGGTCGGTAGTCTGCGTGTTTTGTAGAAAGAGTTGATTATGTAAGTTAGGAGAATGGAATCTTTGTCTGGTGATAAAGGCGGAGTTGAGTGGCCTTTCCCCTTGGAATGTTGGGAAGTGTGAATGGTGGTCAGTTATCCTGGCTTGTGGAGATAAGTTGTGTGAGTAGCTGTGTTGTGTGTTCTGCAAGTACCCCCAACTCTTGAGTGGTTTTTCCCCCAGAGAGAGTGCTACAGACCGGTCTATATAATGGACCTTTCACATGTGTGGTGGCACATAGATGGAGCACAAAAAACATACAGTATTAGGGCTGCAGCCATTGATTATTTTAGTAATCAAGTAATGTGTTGACATTGCTATATGCATATCTGTAAGGTTCTAATAATGGTAATAACCGTATTTACAAAGTCATAAAAACACTTTCCATGCTCTTATATTGTGTTTTTTTAGCCTTAGTCTTTGTTTACGGGCTCATTATGTGATAGCATATTTTACGTATTTTAAGTTCCGCTGACTTGACTATGTTACTTTTCCCTCCTTGCAGCGCATGAGCTCTCTAGCTACAGCGTGACCATGCTGGCTGTTGTCATCGTGGCGCCCATACTTGTCCTCGTAATCCTCTCGGCTATCGCCATCCTGGTGTTCAGACGCATTCACCACAACCAGATGGAAAGACTAACTTCTCGGGATGCTGAATACGGAACCATTGACGGCCTTATAGCATCCAACGTTGGGGAGAGCACACTGGCGGTGAGTCTCAGAGAATGCTAATACCTTCTTGTGTAGCTCCTTTTTGTCATCTTAAAGGTCTCATTGGGCTCTTTATCATGTTGGAATACTGCCTTGCTTTCAAAACGGAAGAGATCATGCTCTGTTTCAGAATGTCCCCTCATTGAACCGCAGCTCCCCAGTGCAGGCAGAACTCATGCAGCCTCAGACAACGAGGATTCTTGACTTGATGATATGAAATATACTTGGTCAATGGCAGGGCACATATAGACAAACAACTTTTCACACTCACATTCATACCTATGGACAATTATGGAGTCACCAATTAATGTAATGGGCATGTTTTGGAATGTGAGAGGAAGTCGCAGTAGTCGGAGAAAAAACCCACGCGGGCCAATACGGACCAAACGTGTGAACTCTGCACAGAGATCAGAAAATGAATGAATGGTTTATTTGGTATAAAAAAATATTGGCAATAATACCTTAAAGTTTCAAAACACACTTATTAACGCAATTATTACATAATGAGGTGGAAAATGTATTACACATTGCAATAACTCTTAACAACTGTGAGAGGCATATTTAAGGTATTTTAAATTCAGTTTTACACATTAGGAAACATTTACAGGCATGCGGTTTACAGTATTTACTTGCAAAATGTGTAACAGCGGCCTCTGCTGGATTCATAGCTATAGGTCTTTTTCCCTGCAGATAGCGCCACCAAACCACTTTCTTTTTAAATCACTGTACTAGTTTCATTTTTATATAGTATTTTTTATATATAGTATTGTCCCCTAGAGAAGTCATAAAAAGTGTTTGTTTCTTCTCCTTTTTGGGAGACACATTTATGCATTTTAAAGACAGCTGGGATAGGCTCCAGCACCACCTGTGACCCTCGTGAGGATAAGCGGTAGAAAATGGATGGATGGAAGAACACCACAAACAGATGAATCCCCGCATATTCTCTCTGGCTTTTTGTTGACTCGTATTTATACTACAAAGAACATAGATTATGGTAAACAGTTGGAGGATGCCCGGTGGGATTCAGTGTATGTCCTCACTTCGCCAGCCATTGTGGACTTTTGCACCGTGCAGTTTGTTATGAGGTTTCACTTAAACTGATCCAGAGTTTAGGTGGAGTCGCACATTCACTGGCCCACCTAGTCTGTAATCTTGCCGAGCAGCGGCCAGCGCCTTAACAAAATAGACTGCGGCATCCATTTTGTGTGCATACTTTGTATATTTCTCTTTCTGAAGTTTATACTACACAAACCCACATGATCCTACTGATATTTAATACAGTCCATGTTGACCAATCGGAGCATTCATGTCTATAAACAGCGTGACGCAGTGTGACGCCGTTGATTTTGGCTCAGGTTTACAGCTATTTTACTTCAAAACATTTGGCCATGAGATGTTCCAATCTGGAGTCACAAAATGTTTATGTAAGCATCATAAAACTGTGTTTGGCAGTGCTAAACAAAAGCTTTACTGGCTGTGAAACATGTGGGATTTAATACATTTGTTTAATTTCAAAAGTATGTCTGATATCCACCAAGATGAGGCTTTTAGTCTCTGCAGTTGAGTAAATCAAACACTCTTTGGCCCTGTATGAGAAATATAGTGTATTATATCTATAGGTTAGGTGTGTACCCATATTTACTCAAAATTTGCCAGCTCCATGACTTTTGTGCATGTTGAGTCACGTTTTTGAAAGCGAGAATTGCCATCTTCTGATTGCATCCTATTTCACGCATAACAAACAATTATTATTTATAGGCTATAAAATTCTCCCTCTGACAATTCATGTTCTCTCTCAGACACCTCATACATAATAAATCTGTTTATATGAGGCGTCACCCTTCCATGTTGTGTTCTTCCTCCCCTTCCCACTTGGCTGCTTTTGGATTTCCTGCCGTCGTTAACTCAGCACTGCCCTCGAGTGTCGGCTTTCGGTATTACATGTCTTGTCGTTAAATTCCAAAATAAAGGTTTCAAACTAAAATTAAAGGTTGTGCCTGATTTGGAGTCTAACCCTTGGATTAGATGGAATTGAAAGCACCCAATACACTTATACAATAGATTTATTGCACATTTATCAAATCTGCTTGCCTCAAGCCCGCTTTTAATGTTACCACTTGATGTAAAAATGTTTGTTTTTCCTAGGATTTGCTGGATCATTCTTGCACCTCAGGAAGTGGTTCCGGACTCCCGTTCCTAGTTCAGAGGACTGTTGCTCGACAAATCACTCTCAACGAGTGTGTGGGTGAGTGTCCACTTGAAGCTCTCTATTGTTATTGACATTAGCCCGGTGTAAGAACATGCAGCCGGCTCATTCTTTTTAATGAGACCTTTGTGTCAGTACAGTTGGGGGGGGCAACACACACCCGAGAAAAGTACAGAAGAATCTCACAAGCATCGAAAAATCAATAAAGAATACACGTTTTTTTTTTGCTTACGGCACTGCAGCACACACTAATTGCTGTTTACTTTGTCCCAAAGTTGAAATCTCAACTCGGTATCTGCTAAAACTTTGAAACGCGCTCTGCTTTTCATAATATCTTCATTCATAACTCATTATATGATACCTTTATAAACACAGCCATCAAATGAAGGGCAGTGGTGTAAATTGTTGGTGTGAAAAATAAAAATATAATTTGGTTGGAAAACAGGCCCCAAATCATCTACATCAGTTGAATAAATATGGTGGATTATTTTGCATCTCTACTCAATAAAAAAAAAAAGCACAGACATGTGGTGTAACTGTGTTAGTAAAGAACTACATCGTAGTGTATTAATAACGTGACTAGACCGAGTCACCAATGTGTGGGAGTATTTGTTTGGGAACTCGAGCCCACTGAATGATACGAAGGCAAATGGACTAGTTTGTGTGTGATTCTCATTTGTGTTTGAATTAATGTGCCTTACAAAAAATCGAGTAGTATTGTGTGGGGCTGTCAAATTAAAGCATTAATTGTGATCAATTAATTACCATTTATAATTAACCATGTCAACATGTACCCAATAGGGGTGTTTTGTCACATTTTCATCCCTTTTATTATGTGTAGAATTACAGTCTCCATAATGGATGTTCATTCTAACGGGTCTATCAGTTCTCTTTTACTTACATTGATCCCCCCTCCATGCTTAGGTAAGGGCCGCTACGGTGAAGTGTGGAGAGGCCAGTGGCAAGGAGAGAGTGTCGCTGTCAAGATCTTCTCCTCCCGAGATGAGAAGTCCTGGTTCAGAGAAACTGAGATCTACAACACGGTGCTGCTGAGGCACGAAAACATCTTGGGTAGGTAGAACATAATGCCGATGCCTACGAACAGGCAGCTTAAACTTCTCAACATCATACCAAGTCATACCAAAAAAACTTAAACTATATTAGGAAAGCAGGAAGTGAACAAATGTAACTGATTGTTACTGATTGTAAAATAAGCTTTGCTTCTTCCTACTCCTTTTGGACATGTGGAACTGTGAACTGATTATGTGAGGCATTCAATTGTAATCTGATGCATGTTCAAATGAAATAAAACATAATTTGCACTAATTGTGTCTGCCCCTCACCTCCTCCCTCAGGCTTCATCGCCTCCGACATGACCTCCAGGAACTCCAGCACACAGCTATGGCTGATCACCCACTACCACGAGATGGGCTCCCTGTACGACTACCTCCAGCTCAGCACCTTGGATGCGTACAGCTGCCTCCGCATGGCGCTTTCCATCGCCAGCGGCCTGGCTCATCTTCACGTGGAGATCTTCGGCACTCAGGGCAAGCCGGCCATTGCCCACCGGGACCTCAAGAGCAAAAATATACTAGTTAAAAAGAACGGACAATGTTGCATTGCTGACCTCGGTAAGAATACGAACATGTCTGACATGGGGGTTTTAACCACTCGGGAGCTGATGGCTTAATAATTGGATTTTATTTATTCCGTGTAGCGAAGAAGATAAATCTAATATCGGTCCTCTCGTCTACCTGCTTAGCCTTATTTGTTTCTAATCCGGGAGAAACAACCACTGGCGAATGTTCCTCCTGTGCCTTGGCTGTAAACACATTGGGAGTGCACTTTATCTAACACCAATGTTCCAATTGCTCAATAGAAGAGAACTTAATTCAGGTACCAGCTCGGACTTCATGACAGGCCTGACATGTTTACGGTTTAATGCATTAAAGCCTACAGCGGATGACGCCATCATCATGGCGGCAGTTGTCTATCTTCAGAGCAAGGTGTTCCCGTGTAGGCGTACATCCTGTTTACAACAACAACAGCATTTCAATCTTTTTTTGTGTGTGTGTGTGTCTTCCCACCAGGTCTGGCCGTCATGCATTTTCAAGACACCAACGAGCTGGACGTAGGGAACAACCCCAAAGTAGGCACCAAACGCTACATGGCCCCTGAGGTGCTCGACGACTCCATCCAGATGGACTGCTTCGAGTCCTACAAGAGGGTGGACATTTGGGCCCTGGGCCTCGTTTTGTGGGAGATCGCCAGGAGGACTGTCAGCAATGGTCTGTAATCTGGTTCTTCAGTTTTTGGCCATTGGCTCTCTTTTTCTATTTGTTTCAGACGTGTAATGCAACTTGCATTAAGAAATATCACGTGGTTGTTTTAAAACACAATTTGGAACGTCTGAAAAGAAAAGATACATTTCAAGCATAACCTTTACTTTGTCACAATGTTTTTGCTTTTGTGACACCTCAAATACAACTAAAACAACTACCACAACATAAACAATACCAAAAAGATGGTTGTTTTACATCAACATAATTATTTGCAAATATAACACCATGAACTATTTACAGTTTTTTGATTTGGAACTAAACTGCGTGTGTGCGTGTATTAAAATGTCCCTACAATACATAACCTCCATGCTCTTCAACATCGAGTGTGCTTTTACATGTAAAAGATACATGCCGAGCTCTTATCAAGTACACTTCTGCCACCTTGTGGTCGTTTTTATGGCTCTGCTCAAAAAGTGACTTTTTGCCTCTTGCACAAAACAAAAACCTAAATACGTCCTTGGTATTGAATGAGTTAATATGGTGGAGTGGCTGCATGGCGGATGAGTGGTTAGCGCGCAGGCCTCACAGCTAGGAGACCCGAGTTCAATCCCACCCTCGACCATCTCTGTGTGGAGTTTGCATGTTCTCCCCGTGCATCCCACATTCCAAAAACATGCTAGGTTAATTGGCGACTCCAAATTGTCCATAGGTATGAATGTGAGTGTGAATGGTTGTTTGTCTATATGTGCCCTGTGATTGGCTGGCGACCAGTCCAGGGTGTACCCCGCTTCTTGCCCAAAGACAGCTGGGATAGGCTCCAGCACCCCGTGCGACTCTTGTGAGGATAAGCGGTAGAAAATGAATGAATGAATGAATGTTATTGTGGAGTTATTATTGTCTGTCAATTGTTGTTGACCGAGTTAACTTTAGTTAAATTTTTAATTTTGTTGATTTCTTGGCAATGTCAGAATTGCAGCCCATATATCGTATAAGACTTTTCAGTTGATTCACAGCCCGACCCTGATGCTCCCGACGGAGCACATGATGCACCCATCACTGCAGGACAACGTCAAATAAACTCATTAGACCATATAACCATCTTTACTACTATCTTTATCTTTAAAACATCTCTACCACGATCTTAGTCCTGGTAGATGTGCTTTGTGGAGAACTCTTAAACCTCCCCCCTTAATGGTTTTATGACAGTAAATCAATAACCAGGCTTGGAGCAACAATTGAAGTATGAAATCAGGCACAACGACCTTCCATGTTTTCTGACTCAACAGCCTGCATGTTTTTATTTAGTATTTTTCCGTGGTTGTACACGTGAGTTAGTCATGTGCTCTCTTTCTCTGTAGGCATCGTGGAGGACTACAAGCCGCCCTTTCACGACGCCGTCCCAAGCGATCCCAGTTTTGAGGATATGAAGAAGGTGGTTTGTGTGGACCAGCAGAGACCTAACATACCCAACAGATGGTTCTCAGACACAGTGAGTTGTCCTCAAAAAGGCTTTTTAAGGATTCTGAAAACACTCTGCTCTAATGTGCTGTTTAACCATTCCATCTTTTTTTGAATTTTTATTTGTTTTTAAACTGGTTTCTTCTTGATGTTTTGCTGTTTTCACTTGTATTCGGGTGGAATCTTGCGGCTTTTTAGACTTTTATTGCTGTTGTGCAGGCGGACAGCTAATCCTCCTCCAGCCATGGAACTCACCGTATTCAACACGACAACATTTTGACAACAATAGGCTAAAAAAAATAATGTTTTTACAGGCACGACATGTTAAATACTCACAGCCCCTCATTGTCACGCTCGCTTTGTCACCATGTTCCTTGTTTCAAGATTATTCATTCATTCATTCATTTTCTACCGCTTATCCTTACGAGGGTAAGCCTATTCCAGCTGTCTTCGGGCGACACACCCTGGACTGGTGGCCAGCCAATCACAGGGCACATATAGACAAACAACCATTCACACTCACATTCATACCTATGGACAATTTGGAGTCGCCAATTAACCTAGCATGTTTTTGGAATGTGGGAGGAAACCCGAGTACCCGGAGAAAACCCACGCATGCACAGGGAGAACATGCAAACTCCACACAGAGATGGCCGAGGGTGGAATCGAACTCGGGTCTCCAAGCTGTGAGGCCTGCGTGAGAACCACTATTCCATTTTCTAAAGTTAAAGTTAAAAGTTTAAACTTTTGTCATTTCCAACATTAACTTGTGTTACAATGCACAGAAAAAGGAAAGAAATATGTGTTCATGTTATGAATATAATATCATATCAAATATATATCATAATATCATTGGAGTGGTCAATTAATCTAGCATGTTTTTGGAATGTGGGAGGAAACCGGAGTACCCGGAGAAAACCCATGCATGAAAACTCCACACAGAGACTGCCGAGGGTGGAATTGAACTCGGATCTCCTAGCTGTGAGGCGTGCTCGCTAACCATTCCTCCACCATGCAGCTTATTTCAGCCTATTATAGTGATCCAAATTAGTATTCCTCCACATTTAACGCATACATTTTTATTTTTCAGACTTTAATCTCCATGGCAAAACTGATGAAGGAGTGCTGGTACCAGAACCCGTCTGCCAGATTAACGGCGCTGCGCATCAAAAAGACTCTGACAAAGATCAACAGCTCCGTAGACAAAATGAAAACAGACATTTGAGCGTGCCTGGTGCAGGTAGTAGTAGCACGATTTGGAATACTTCTTGGACTTTGAGAGGGTGGAGTGTACTCTGTCTGCTTGCGTGCCCTTATAGCGGCACAGGCCTATATATTTATTTTAAAGACTTGGCGGGACACATTTTGGCATCCAAAGATGGCTTACCGGGGCTCTTCTGAAACGGCCACAGGTCTTGGAAATAGGACGTTAAATATTACAATCCAAATCTAGGAGCTGGCTGTTACCTGACATTTTTGTTTTTTCTGCTCTTCTGAACAAGTTAGTAGAAATATGACCATCTTGCTTTTAGTCGCTGCAGCTTTTTTTTTCTTAGCTGGACTCATTCAGCAGAGACGAATGTTGTGCAGCCGCCATCTTAGCATATCACTGTGCTGAACGATGTACTTGCTCTATACGTTTTGTTCCTTTTTTTTTAGCTTCAGTGACAAACGTTAAAAAAAAAAAGAACAAATGATGAACACGTCTTCTGTAAGTGACGCCGAGGTGAAGCCCTCCTATCACCCCTCCCCCACCACCTGTGGAGGCCTGTACTGTAAGTTTGCCTGTAAAGCCTTTATACTGTCTTAACGTGTGCATTGTCAAGTTAATGAAGTCAAACTTCAACTTTTTTTTTTTTTATTTCATTAACATTTTATATCAACTGGTGGTTTCTATTAATTAAATAGAAAGCAATTATATTACCTGTCTCATATGTTTGATGCACTTATTTTATTTTTGCATGTTTGCCACACCTTAAAGTCTGCAGAATGCAGTTTTTAAGTGAAAGTTTTTATTATTATTGGGCCACACTTAGCAGCAACAACCGCAATCAAGTGTTTGTGATAACTTGCAATGAGTCTCTTACAGCGCTGTGGAGGAATTTTGGTCACTCATCTTTGCAGAATTGTTGTCATTCAGCCACAGTGGAGCCTTTTTAAGGTGATGCCACAGCATCTCAGTAGGATTCAGGTAAGGACTTTTGACTAGGTCGTTCCAAAGTCATTCATTTTGTGTTTCTTCAGCCATTCAGAGGTGGACTTGCTGGTGTGTTTTGGATTATTGTCCTACTGCGGAATCCAAGTTGGTTTCAGCTTGAGGTCACGAGCAGATGGTCGGACATTTTTATTATTTCCATTTATCACAGAAAGTCTTACACCATCACACTACCACCACAATGTTTTACTGTTGGTCTATTTCTGAAATGCAGTGTAACTTTTAAGACAGATATACTGTAATGGCACAAGTTTAACCTTTGTCTTGTCGGGTCTTGGAAGGCCTGCAGTTTGGATGTTCCTGTGCCCATTGTGGCCCGCGAGTCAAAAAGTCTACCCACCCCTGCCCTCGAGCCACTATGAGGAAACTCACTAATTCTAATACCCTTAACCTTGTAGTAGAAACGCTTCATAATCCCATAATCTATTTAAGTGTCATAATTCCACACTTGAATGAAGGCATCGTTTGCAGAAAGGTGTTCAGTGACGTGAAAAGGAACCCGATGACCCTTACGTTGTTTGATGAAGAGCATTTCCAGACCAGCTGACTCCGACGTCGTAATGGATACTAGCGATCAACGTGCATGCAACAGCTGTTTGGACGTTTTACTGTCATATTTAGTGTCATTTAAGCCATTACACACCCACACGGCGGCAGGGGGTTCACTCGGAAAGTCCGACTTCCTGTTTGGTTCCTGATTGTCATTTGATGTCCATTTTCAAATTGCACCGAAATGGCAAGTTTTATGTATAGCTAGAAATGTACATTATAGTACCCTATTGACAATAAGCGGCATAGAAAATTGATGGATGGATGATTTAAACACATGGGGAGGTGTTCAGGGCCCGGAGGACTCCTCAGGGAAGACACAGAGCACACATTGGGGAGACGAGGTCTCTCACCTGACCAAGGAACCCTTCAGGATCCGCCGGGAGGAGCTGGATGTCTGGGCTTCCTTGCTTAGGCTGCTGCCCCCCACAACCCGACCACAAAGAGTGAATGGATGGATGGATACTTTAACAACATGTACCAGTACTACAATTTTTGGTTTTACAGATACTAATCTAACATTTAACCAGTAGGCTACTAATAATCATGCATTTTTTTCCTTACAAATACTACATTTGTTACTTGTTTTTAATAACTGTACAATATTAACACATTTGAAAACATGTATTTTTTCACAGAAATCTACTTTTTGTCCATTTTTTTTAAAAATAAGTATGAAATTAACTTATATCTGTACATCAAATTCTGTTTATTTTTGTCTATATTTTTCAATATTACATATCTTACTAATTTAACGTTTACTACAACTACAAATGTAATGTTTTTCTAAACTCTTGCCAAAATTTATAACCAGTACTACTAATACTGCATGTATTTTCTTACAAATACTATTTTAGAATCATTTAAAATTAAAAATACTATTGCTGTTTTTTTATATATAATAACAAACATTACCAGACTTGAAACATCTACAAATATGTTTTAACACATTCCTCTCTCTTGACATATATATATATTTGTAAATACTAATCTATAACATTTAATCAGTGCTACTTATATTGCATATACTGCTACTGATTAGAATTTATTTTTTTAATTGTAATTTAAATATTTTTATTTGAATACATAACATTTTTAACATACTATTATTTGAACATGCATTTAAAAAAATGATCTGTACCAGTATTAGTACTACTAATATACAGTATTAGTAGTAGTAATAATGATATTGCATTATATATTTTTGACCCCCCCCCATACACTGTATTGTAAAATCCTGAACTGTACTACCACATTTGCTTTGACAGTCCATTCTAATATTATTATTATTATTATTATTATTATTATTACTACTACTACTACCTGATTATCTTTGCAAGGGCAGCAGTTTTCTTCAAGTGCACCTAGTGTTGTGTCTGTCACACACACACACACACACACACACACACACAGTGCTTCACATGTCTCCATCAGTGGTTTTTGGTGCTAATCCTCTTACGTTCTCTTCCTGCAGGGGCGGGGTGAGGAGGTTCAAAGCTTTCACTTATTTCGTCGCGCACTTTCCTGTTGTGGCGTGTGCGTGTGCGCATGTGTGTGTGTGTCTCTCTCCCCCTCTCTCTCTGTGCGTGTTACTTCCCCGGGTTGCATGGAGGACCTGTTTTTAGTGTGAATGTTGTGTGTCTCCGGAGAAGCAGCGTCCAGAGACTGAGGGAACCCATGCGGTTCTTGCCATGACTCGACCCGCCAAGCTGAGCTTTCACACGGCGTGGATCTTTCTTTGGCTGGCGCAGCTGACCACAGGTACTGTACTGTACTGTACTGTACATATTCTGCACATTTTTACTTGTTTTTTTTTTGCTCATAAGTATATTGCATGTTTTTTTTTCATGAAAAAGGGACAAAAAGTCTACTGTCAAAGTTAACCCCTAATATTTGTATTATTTTAACCCTCTAAATGCGCATTTGAGTTAATTATGTCAATAAACATGTCAAATATCAGGCTTAACCATTTATAATAAAATAGGTTTTGATGCTTTATTAATTTATTTCAAATTCAAGTTTTCACTTTGTAATAGAAACATGCATTTTCTAATTTCAGGGTTTTATTTTGTTGAAAAATAGTCAAATTTCTCATATTTACTGTTTAGAACAGATTGTACCATTTTCACATTGTAGGTGATAGTGTTTACTCCCGGGAAAAAAAAAAAACATTGTCTTTTATTATCAGGACCGTTTTCACTCAATTGGACAATAGACACATAAATAGAAACGTAAATTTTTAAATTTCAGATTTTCATTTGGTTTAAAATGTGTCCAATTTGTCATATTTACTGTTTACAATGACATTGTACAGTTTTCACTTTCCTACTGGACTTTGTGACTATGTTCTGGCCCCCCCTCGGACAATTTTGTTAACTCAATATGGCCCACAAGTCAAAATATTTGCCCACCCCGACGTAGATGGCCATGAAATATTTACAATAAGTCATTATCACCATGATAAGCAAAGCAAATAGGAACTACAAGCGAGCTGCGTTGCTGTTGCTTCTTGATGTAGTGTTTTTGTGTGTGGGGGGGCAATGGGGGGGGCTGGCGACTCCACTCCATGCTCATTGATGATAGAAAGTGATTTGTGCATGCATAGCAGTGTCTGCAGAAGTCTACTCTAGCCGAGATCCATGTGGTGTCAGGTCAGAACAAAGTTAATTAAGATCATTAGACTCTCTAGATTAACTAGAAAGTTAATTAAGCTAAAAATTTGAACATGATTAATGAAATACTGCCTTTCGTGAACTATTTTTGACAATGGGACTTGATGACATTGTGCCGTTTGACACCCCTGCACAATCTGAACCTCCATTGTTCCATTGAAGGCAAAAGTAGCCCAGATCATGATGGCACCCTCTCCACTGTGCCGCGTGGAAAAACATCTCAGGTAGCATCTCCTTGGTGGGAGCAGCCATAATTGGGGATCGTCCTGACATTTGGTTGTGTCGGTCATGTGACTTTTCGTTTCATAACACTCGGGTTTAAGATGACTGCATCCAACCGACAGAAAACAACGCTGACACTGTATTTTTGTCTTTTAAAGGCTATCGTCTAATAGGCTAATTTTTCAACTGGTCTTAAAAATATCGATGAGTGTATATTTCATACTTCTGCCCTTCATAAAAAAAAAAAAACGTATTAGCTGTACATTTCCTCTCATGCTTTCTAATTGTCAACTTTGCTTTTGTCCCAAGTTGTTGCCAGGCAACCCCAGGAGGATGAGCAATACAAGATACATCATTTTTGAATAGTTTAGTTTAGTCAATGAAAGAAATATCAATCTAGCCGGAGTTCCTTTCTGAAACATGCTCAAAGTTGTCAAGGTCACCTTGTTGCTATGCTATCTTGGTATCCGCTTCCACTGTCTACACACACACACACACACACACACATTGACGACAGCAGATCCTTATTTTTTGTGTGGGTTACCTTCCGGGGGGGCCACCAGCAAATGTCGAAAAACCCGGGTGTAAAACAGGTCTATTTTGGCCCCACTCCCGAACCCTCCTGCTAGCTTGACGTTGACGGTCTACACTCATGAACAATGTGATTGTGACTGGGTTCCACATTACACGCACGTCTTATGCTGTAGTGTGTTTATTGATTATGCTAATCAACTAATCAACTGTCACAAAATAGACTCCTTTTTTGGAGAAAGCGCTAACTAAGAACTAGCTTCACAGTGCAAAAAGAGAGTATCATCAAACAGAACAAGTCTCACTCATGGACAATAATAATAATGAACTACAACAATGCGCTTAAAAACAAACACATAAACTTGGAACGGTATTTCCAAAATGCCCGCAAAGCATGCGGGGTAATCCATCCGACAATACAACAATATGTATGTATACAGCTTTTCTATAAGCAATAAGGAATATGTCGCTGAAGTGTTTACCGTCAAGTTCTTTAGGACTAAAGCCAGGCTGCACTTGAAAAGCCTGAGAAGATTGTCAAGGATGCTTTAGAAAGTCAACTTCAGCAGATTTTCTGGACTTTTATTTCACACTTTTTAGTGCAATTTACAACTGATACAAGCGATTTACATGAAGCTTGTCAGGTCTAGTCGGTCTTCTCTTGTTACGGCCATTTACTGTATGTATCGTGTCTCTTTGTTGTCCATTAAATTGAGCAATTAATTACTTTGTACAACCAACCAAAAATGGAGCTTTAGCATCATAAAAGTCGTTATACTCTCTGATTAATACAAGTACAGTCAACCATGTACTTGTATCAACCCTTTCCCCAGGCTCTAAACGAATACTGCTGCTCGAGTCCTGACTAGAACCAAGAAATATCACCATATAAATTTCCTTCCTTTTATGGAATGGTTAATGGAATTTTATGGAATGATTTTATGAAGCGATTGAATGTCTTATCAGGTAGCGGCGTCTTGCTTGTCAATCAGGGAGGTGCTTGTCAAACAAAGCATGACAGCAGCTCTGAGAAGAACATAAGATTATGTGGGTGTTAAACTAAGAGGCATTACTCTCGTTCGTCCACACCACTTAATATGGCCGCTCTTATATAACAGGTCTGCTTCCAAGCGGTTAAATACCACGATAACAATGAAGGTGGTCAACAAGTGTACTTCCCAATGCAGGATCTGTGTAAGAAAAAGAGAACAATGCTCTATTTTGATGGACTGTTCCAGGTTTAAAATGTGTGTGCCAGCTGTGCGACGACCACGTTTGCGAGACGTCCGCAGACGGCGCCTGCTGGAACTCTGTCATGTTGATTGACGGCCGAGAGGAGACGATGCAGTTGTGCCTGTCGCCCCTGGAGATGAGAGGCCAGGTGTTCTGCTACAGCTCCCCCAACGTCTCCAAGAGGAACTGCTGCTTCACCGACTTCTGCAACAACGAGACCCTCCACTTGCAGCCCGGTACGTCTCCACTCTGAATCTTTCACAACGTGTTTGCGACACAAATTTGGCGCCAGGAGAAACCCAAGACCCACACAAAGAAATAGTGGAACAAAATGCAAGCCGCTTGTTGCTAGGCAGAACAACTGAAATACAGCTAACTCCTCCCACATTTTCCAATTTTTCCAACCTGATGGTTCCTGATTCTATCCTCAATCATTTTATCCTGTAATCAAAAAATTCAAAAATTCTGCCGTTTCTAGCATGGACAACTTAAATTGTGCCCCCTAGCGGTGAAAAATAATTGTACATTTTCCAGTATTGTTTGTGCATGGTAGAATGGCGCAGGTCGTAGAATAGTTGCTGGTTCGATCCTCAGCCGCATAATAGGATTCATTATTTATAAATGGAATTGAAAAGTGTTTCCGGCTTTCTAAATACGGGTTTGAACATTATTAGAGCCCTCTAGACATGAAATAATACCCCTATAGTCAACTTTACACTCATATGGCACAACTTAGTAGATATAATATAAAAAAATAAATTTTCAATATGAATAAAACTTGTGGGTTCAGAGTTATTTATTTTGATTATTATTTATTTTGATTATTTATTATTATTTTTGATTATTTATTATTTATTTTGATTATTATTTTTTTTGTTTATTAATTTTTTATTATTTATTTTTTATTATTATTTAGTTTTTTATTATTTTTTATTATTATAGTCCCTGTCTGTATGTTTCACTTACTGACACCTAGTGACCAGTCTGGAATACTGCATTGTCACAATTTGAATGCGTCTTCTTAATACCTTATTACCTTGCATTTACGATACCATACATTTTAGTTCATTTGGCCATATATATATATATATACATACTTTGCATATATGCATACTTTTTGTGGCAAAGAATGTATTGTTAGAATAATATTAAATTACAATATCAATACAAATTACAATATCAGTCTGACATCATCAAGTGATGTTACGATCACGATGGTGCAACGAGGATGCCAAGGTACCAGCGTCCTAAAATTGATGCTGTTATGTATTCTAAAAACATTGAGCCCAACATGGACGTGTGTATTCACCAATAGCAAAGTGTCGATGTCCCTGCCGAGTGAGTCAATCACTGTGGGATTTCCCACTCAATGCGGCCCCGGCGAGACGAGGCGGACGCTGATCCTGCTAGATCCTGTGACATAACAACGCTGGCACAGGCCACACCGCCATGTTTAGCCTCCTCCCCCTACCTTCCCCCTCTAATTTATAAATACTTCATCAGCGCGGTGCCGGCGGTGCACGTTAAAAGCCTGTCATGGTGGAAGGTGGAAGCTTGCCTTAAGGTTGGCGAGGGATTAATTCCACCGCGGCCTATCCCAAAGTGGATATAGTAGCACAGTGGCGCTTGTGTTAGCATCCGTGGTTGTGGGTTGGAATCTCAGTGTGTTGAGTTTGCATGTTCTCCACTTGGGTTTTTTCCTGGTACTCCTGCTTCCTTGGAGAGTTTTTGTCCTGTTGATTGGCTGGCAACCAGTCCTGGGTGTACCCTGCCTCTCACACAGTCATCTAGGACAGGCTCCACACTGCTCTGTATTAAGTTTAAAATATCAGACAGGAAGATGAACGACTGGATAAAGAGGCAAAGTTTGTTAGTCGGAGGATGTGCCTTGTGTATTTAGGTAAAAGGCTAAAAATGTCTTAGGAAACTGTGATGGAGTTCACATCTGCAGACGTTATTGGCAAACAAAAACACTGCACGAGTGCTGCCAAACATTTTTATGAACTTTGTCAGTACAGTACACTGGAGCCAGCTCTAATATTACTACACTTATAAGTACAAGAGCTGTATTATATATCTTACATTATCAGCGTATACCACAACGCTCTGCAGCATGTGTTTGGGTCCAGGGATCATGTGTCCTCCCACAGACCCAAATAAAGGTCAGGGATGGAAAAGCTTAAGGTCTCTTAAGGTCTCAATCCCACACACCTGCTTTTTTACCTTGTGAGATTATGTACTGTGTTGTGTTAACTTTATTTTGAGAAACTTCATAGCATTTGAATGTTTGAATGTCTTTAAATGGCGCTAAGCTGCCACCAGGGGGTGCAGTTCCCACAGTTGTGCTTCTATAACGTGTATTTGTGTATCATGTGTTATCAGAGCGGCCTTTGGAAGATCCAGACAGCAGCAGCAGCAGGTTGCATCTGGCCGTGATGATAGTGGTGCCCGCCTGCCTGCTGTGCGCGGTCATCACCCTGGGGGTCTTTCTGCTGCAGAGTCGGCGCTGCTTCTACAGCAGGGCCCATAAACACGACCCGGAGGAGGACCTGGACGACCACATGCTCATGTCACCTGACAAATGCCTCAAAGATCTCATCTATGACATGAGCACCTCTGGCTCTGGATCAGGTTGGCTTTTTTATTATTATTTTATTATAATAATTATTTAAAATAATTATTTTTAATATTTAAAATTATAATTAATATTTAATTATAATTATTAATTACTTAAAAATTTACAATTATTTTAAATAAATTATGTTAAATATTTTTCTGTGTATATCTTAGTATAATTGTATTTTTAATTTATTTAATACATTCATTCATTCATTTTCTACCGCTTATCCTCACAAGGGTTGTGGGGGGTGCTGGAGTCTATCCCAGCTGTCTTAGGGCGAGAGGCGGGCTACACCCTGTACTGATGGCCAGCCAATCACAGGGCACATATAGACAAACAACCATTCACACTCACATTCATACCTCCACACAGAGATGGCCGAGGGTGGAACTGAACCCGGGTCTTCTAGCTGTGAGGTCTGCGCGCTAACCACACGACCGCCGTGCAGCCCCTTTATTTAACAATAAATATTTATTATATAATTTTAATATATCATATTAATTTTACAATAAATAATCTTTGAATATTGTTTTCGGCCAATTAATTCCTAACTTGTTGTGTTGCTACAAGTTCTAACTATTTAGTTTATTCCCGCAGGACTCCCTCTGCTGGTGCAAAGAACCATAGCCCGAACCATCGTCCTCCAGGAAAGCATTGGGAAGGGCCGCTTCGGAGAGGTGTGGCGGGGAAAGTGGCGAGGAGAAGACGTTGCTGTAAAAATCTTCTCCTCCAGGGATGAAAGGTCGTGGTTCCGTGAAGCGGAGATTTATCAGACCATCATGCTCCGACACGACAACATCCTGGGCTTTATTGCGGCTGACAACAAAGGTATGGCAACCAATCGCTTTAACGTAGGCGTCACCATGATGACATGCTACAATATTTCAGATAACGGCTCCTGGACGCAGCTTTGGTTGGTGTCCGAGTACCACGAGCATGGATCGTTGTTCGATTACCTGAACAGACACACCGTGTCAGTGGAAAGCATGATGGTTCTCGCTTTGTCCATAGCCAGTGGTCTGGCTCACCTCCACATGGAAATCATTGGGACCCAGGGTGAGTGCAGCTGTCAATCAACACAATAAATCAGAGTAAACTCGTATGTACAGTACAAGGCACACCAGCAAACTATTAGCTGATACTAGCTAACTAAGACTTTAGTACTGTCACCCCTTTAGTCACCTTTACCCTTTATTATTTAGTATTACCCAATAACAACAGAAAAGAAGCCAGTTAAGACATAACCAACTTGTGTGTGTTGCTATGAATTAGTTCCCAAGGGAGTGGAGTGGCGGGCGGACAGTTTTTTGCTGCTAAAAAAAACCTTGTAATGTAAGAAAAAAATCATAAAAAAAATAATTCATGTTCTGCTTGAAGGGAAACCAGCCATCGCTCACAGGGACCTCAAGTCTAAAAATATCCTGGTGAAGAAAAACGGCACCGCGGTCATTGCAGATTTGGGTTTGGCGGTGAAACACGACTCCAGCAGTAACAGCATCGACATACCATCCAATCACAGAGTGGGAACCAAGAGGTGGGATGTACACGTCTGCCGTGAGAGATCATTACGTGTTCTGTGAGGAATGATCAGTATCATCGGCAAAAAGTTATTCTAAGGTGTTCTGGTCTCCTGCAGGTAC
Source organism: Doryrhamphus excisus (assembly GCF_037039965.1). Classification (NCBI taxonomy): domain Eukaryota; kingdom Metazoa; phylum Chordata; class Actinopteri; order Syngnathiformes; family Syngnathidae; genus Doryrhamphus; species Doryrhamphus excisus. Next base: position 18,302,874 of record NC_136368.1, read on the forward strand.
ATGGCCCCTGAAATCCTGGATGAGACGATCAACATGAACAACTTTGAGTCATTCAAGCGAGCGGATATCTACTCGTTGGGTCTGGTGTTGTGGGAACTGGCCCGAAGATGCTCCGACAGAGGTACTTTGAGTCATTCTCACGCATTTTTTGCAATGTAAAAAAAACAAAAATATTGATTTTTATGTCTCGACAGGACTTCAGGAGGATTTCCAGCTGCCTTATTATGACCAGGTGCCTTCAGATCCATCTATCGAGGACATGAAGAAGGTGGTGTGTGAGCAGAAACTCAGACCAAACATTCCGAACCAGTGGCAGAACTGTGAGGTGAGATGTGGATCATCATCATTAGGGATCGACCGATAGGGTTTTTTTGGGGCCGATGCCGATACCGATTTTTTTTCCCATCACCCTTAGCCGATGGCTGATTTTGCTTGGGCCGATATTTGTGGCCGATACTGCTTTTGATACCTCAATTTACATGAAAAAATGATCATGATAACAAATATTACAGAACTGAATATTAAATATAAATAAATATTACTGAACACAGTAGGATTCAGCTTTCTCAAACCCACATTTAAACAGCAATAAATATTCAACCATGTGCAAAACATTTCTGTCGTAGTTTTGATGTGATGACTGCTCCTCCGCAGTGTGACGTGCCCCCCCTACCCCCCGCCCGCCTCCACGCCTCCATCTGACACAATTTAATACGATATATAAAACATTTCTCTCATCATTAAAGTAAAGATGAAGCATTCAGCAGAATTCCTGTTTTTCAGACCCGCAAACTAAACTATATTGCAGCGTCGATGGGAGCACTTCCTGGTTCCCAGCATGCTTTGCGGCACCGTCGATGTAAATAGTCAGTTTGTAGTTAAAGTTGCATAGTTCTTAGTAAAGTGTTAAAAGCAAGCAAACTCTATTACTTGTGAAAACGCGCCCTTGATGTGATTCAACAGGGGGGGGAGGCGGGGTGCCGCGACTGCGTGTGTTGCGGGGTCCTCTGCAATGATGCCTGACTGAAAATCATGCGGCGGAAAATATATCGGCGGATCCACGCGCGTATCGGCCGATACCAATTCAAGGAAAAAACGCAAATATCGTCCGGCCTTAATCATCATCATAACATCTTTAACTGCTCAGTGCGTACTACCTAAGTGTATGTATCTGATGTGCCGCATTGCTATAACAGCATTGTGTCTCCTGTGTTAACAAGCCAGGCCCTGCGCGTGATGGGCAAAGTGATGAGGGAGTGCTGGTACGCCAACCCCGCAGCACGACTGACTGCTCTACGGGTCAAAAAGACCGTGTCTCAACTGACCAACATCAGCGGCGTCAAGGATTAGCACCGTGGGGCTGTCGGACTGGGAATCACACAAGGAAAGTATCGGGTGATCTGATTGAGGTTCTTCGTGCCAAAGACTTGTTGGGAGGTGCCTGTGGCAGCTTAGCACCGATGTTGAAGCAAACATTTGTGAGAAGGAGCCATGTCGTGAATGTAAAAAAGTGCGTCATATAGAAACAGATCTACTTTTGCTACCTCAGATATTTAAGTGCCCAGCGCTAGCTAAACCTTTTTGTGCCATTTGTCGTAGCAGACAGTGTTGCTGCGTATGTAGAGTGCTATTTGCAAAGGTTACTTTATAAGACAGCCATGCTTACTTCGGAATTGCACTTTTATAGGACAGCCCTAGCATTGATCCTGCACCACTATTTTAACATAATAAGAGCATATTCTTATCAGCAATTTACACTGGAACCTCTATAGGCAAACACAGTTGGGTCAACTTATGATTTGGATATATTTTTTTAAAAAAGGGAAATAGTACCGAGCCAAATTACGTCTTAATCCAAATTTCCAAATTCCTTTCTTTAAAACTTCAACATGGAAAGTGTACCTGGCAACATGACTTGCAGCGCTATTGTGGCACGCTTCCGTCGCCAAAATAGTCACATGCAATCTCTAGTGTGTACAAAGCCATCCAAACAACACAACACATGACACACACTTACTGCACCATGTGGGCGTAGAAACCTATCTACGCACAATATCCATGCAAAAAAAAAAAACACTCCAAAAATCCTGCCGCAAGGTATGCTGGGTAGCTGGCCGTGTTTGGTCACATTTTTGCAAAATATGTTGAGGAGGTTGCTAGAGAAGTAAACAAGGAGGAGTTAACATGCTCCAATGTTTTATTGGTCATAGTTCATAGTGTTGTTGCAGCTGGGCTACCCAGCATACCTTGCGGGCATTTGGAAATAATTTATCCTATATTCTTTTATTACCCTCGTGACGGTCGCGGGGGTGCTGGAGCCTATCCCAGCTGTCTTCGGGCGAGAGCTGGGGTACACCCTGGACTGGTGGCCAGCCAATCACAGGGCACATATAATGACACAAAACATTGAGACATTACCTTACATTATATTACCTTAAACGCTGCATGAAGTCAAGAAGGCGGCCTTTATTCTCCCATTTTGTGTGGAAGTGGTAGGTCTTTGGCTTCTGAAGTTGAGAAGAAACAAATTAGAGGTTAACTGGTTAGCCTGCTAGCTTGCTAGAGTTGCACAGTTTGGTGTCAACAAAGAGTGTGTGGGAGTTATTGGGTGTCTGCAGGGCTCTAATGCTAAGAACCGTATGTCAAAAGTCAAACAGGTTTATTGTGCTCTAACTACAAAAAATATTCCATTAATTAACATTGAATTCTATGTCGATATTAGAGGTTCCAAATAAGAGATTTAAGGTGGTCAAGCTGGCTCTTTACTGCCTTGTTAGGATTCAATAGTTAAGTTGTTAAATACCATATATTGTCTATTGATTGTGTTTGGTAGTGATATGCTACAAGAGAAATAATGTTTTTTTTAAAGGATTTTGCACAGTTAATGCATTCCGTTGCTGAAAAAAAGAGCTGCTTTCCGACAGCCGAATGCTAAAGCTCATCCTCGAATGTGAAATGTATGTTGCATATATTTATTCACTTTTTTTTTACTGCTATAAAACCAAAGTTGCCTGTTGATGCCAACAAGTGTTATATTTTCCCCCCAAAAATATTGATATGCATAGGGAAACATCGTCTGAGTGCCACTCAGCCCATACAAACAGGCTAAAGTAGAACGACAAGGTACTTTAATAGGATGACTGACGCCTATTAGAGAAGGGAACATCAGTGTCACTCACTACAGCTTTGCAAGTGTGTGGATTTTGCACTATTTATATTCCACAGAGATACAGTCGTGTCAATAAAGTGTTTTTTTTTGTGTGTGATTGAAGAGAATGCAGTCATTTCTAAATGTAGACAAACATGATTGTCACGTAGCATCGAACGTATGGTTGTTTTTCCGTTTTTTGGTAATCAGCAGTAGAACATAGGTGAGTTTCAGGAAAATATCAGTTTCCGACTAAAAAAAGGGAGGCCACCTTGTGGCTGTTTTTACAGCTTAAAATTGCTCTGAAGTGAACTGCATTATTGTGTGTTCGGGTTCAATACCAAACGTCTTTGGTATTGAATGAGTTAATTACTATGACTTATTCTCAACTTATTTGTTACATGAACTGCGATGTGAAGACGTCCGTTAGAGGAAATGCTTCAGCAACCGTCAGTCTTTCACTGATTGAGTCAAAATGAGGCATAATGTGGTTTTCGTCGCTTTTGCTTTTGGTCACGCAGGATGTACAAGAGACACACTGATTGAATGACATTGATTTTTTTTTTTTTGTGGTTTTACTTCAAACATGATCCAGTTCGTTGGATGTCGCTTTGATCAGAATGAATCCCTTAATTTTTGCGGGGCCTCCCAACTGTTTCTTCCTTTTGATCGTTTCCATAACAATGGGGTGTCCAAACTTTTTCCAAGAAGGATCACATACTGAAAAATGAAAGGCCTCTTTGATATTATTTATACTTTGATATAAGTTATACAGGGTCAGGCAAAATGATATGACACATTTGTAGGTTAAATAAAAGGCAAATAAAGTAAAGTCCATATAAAGCCATTCTGTTTCATTATGTTTTAAAAATTAAATCAGTTCTGGCGGTGCGAGGTCGGCCGATTGATTTTGGTTTCAATGCAGATCCAGTAGCTCTGAAGTTGGTAACCCATAACAAGATGGTGTTTCCAGCTGGTACGGGATCATGTCTACCAAAAATGAAGTGTAAACGTAACGCTCGTTGTGTTGCAGTTACAGATTTGTTTGTTTTGACAAGCGTTTCCACAATGCAGAACAAAGAAAAATTGCATTATATGTACTTTTTCAAAAATAACACTTTTTTATTTTACTTTATTTGCCTTTTATTTAACCTACAAATGTGTCAGATCATTTTGCCTGACCCTGTATATATTTCAAGGCAAAAACCTGCTTCCCAGCTTTATGATTGGTGAAAATATTAGTATTTGCTTTTTTTCTGAACTTTTTTTTAGGTTTCCAAATATTTCAACATTTGTCTTAAATAATCTTCACATTTTCTCTTTGTTTATAGTTTCTTGTTCTTTTAGGCCCAACTTTAAACACCCCTGTCCTATCATGACCGAGTCTCTCTGCATGAAAGCAGCGCTGCTAAATCTTCTAAAGCTTACAGGAAGTATCGAGGTGTTTTGTCATGCTTTGCTTGCTCCGGACATTCGGTGCGTCTAATTGCTGAGACTGCAGAAAAGGGAAGATAACCTTCTGAAGTGGAATGATTGACATCTTGCTTTTTAGTTTCCCAGTAGACCATGCATTCTCAAGTATGGGACGAAGTCGTACCATGAGATAAATGGAAACGGGGGGAAAAAACCTTACAAGAAGTGAGATTGTCTTACAAAAACCATGAAATTGTCCCTTCTGTGTTAAAACGGGAATGTAATGTAATGTAGCTGCTTTATTGGCAGATTCAGTTCCCATGTCAGTTCTGTTGTCAACTAACTGCTCTAAGTTATGATCGACGGAATGCAATTTAGATTTTCAAAGTAGTCATCAACCCACAGTGGAGTCCAATATTCCAATATCCCACAAAAGGAGTACCTCAACGTTTTGGAAATACAAAATCTCTCATTTATAGCACTTCATTGGTTCCAGACCCGACCAGGATAAGTTGGATTGGTTTCCTTATTTACAAACCAAATAATTTTGTACATAGAAAATCTGTTTCTGATCTTCTAAATGTGATTTTCAACATTATTAGAGCCCTCCGGAAATGAAATAACAACCCAATAGTCACCTTTACACTCATTACCTAATATAAAACGTGGCGCTAGCTTTAGTTAAGATTAGTATTAAGACACAAAAGCCTAATTTTCCTCATATTTCCATCTTGCATGTGTGTAACTCCCTCTTTCCCCCTTCTGCTTTGAGTCAACATGCGGCTTTAACCACAGCAAAAACGACGGTTCGTTCACTTCAAAGAGTCGGTTCAAAGAGCCGTTTCGTTGGCGACAAACACATTGGATATTAAAACTATATACCGCTTTACACGCTCCGTGTACATGTTACACTTGGCTAGGAAAAAAGCTCATGTAGAAAAATATGAACATACTTACATAGTTTTAAATTAAACGCTAAAGAGAAGAATACTTTCGGGAAATGAGGTTGTGATGTGCAGGTGCACGAGCGCCACAAACGTCACGTGATGCCTTATTTCCTGCTTTGAAGCGTTTCTTTTTCAGTTGCAACGCACACGCGCACGCGCACGCTTCCAAGAGGCCGTCAGATTATGTGGCACAGCGGGGGAATGATGCTTTGAGGCTGGTCGCTGTTTAGCTAGTCGCCGTCCGTTGGTAGTCCACCACCATCTCCACCACCACCATGAACACAAGTGGACGTCCATCAAAGTCCAGCCTGGAGAGGAACCCTCCGGAGCCTGCTCCCAGGAAGAAAAGTTCTCTGTGGTGCCGACGTTCACTGAGGGCAAGCAACGACCAACAGAAGCACCGACACAACACAGACTCTCTACCCAGGACAGTTAAGGTGAGGCGGGCATGCGATTCTCTTCTAATTTATAATGGACAACTTCACTTAACTTCGAGTGTACTTTTCAAAATATTTTTAAAAATCCACTTTATGTATGTCGTACATTAAAAAAATAATTTTAATGTGTTATTTTAAACGACAAGGAGGACTTGATTAGAGACTAACTGTCATTAGAAACAATGTCAGTTTAAAATTAGCACTACAATGAGCTGGGTGGGCTGAAATCAAAGCAGAAAGTCGTTCAAAGATGAAACAGATGATTAAAAAAAACGGTCTATGTTGTTCCTATTTAAAAATCAGACTTAAAACCAAAAATTCAACAGGGTTTGTAGCCGATTCTGTGGGTCTAAATGAAAGTATGGGCGACCATGTCCATAGGGGAAGCGCTACAGTGCAAATTTTGGCCAAATTAAATAACTTATTTTCAGTTCACAAAGGAAAGATGTTATGATATTTATGTTTCCCGAATTAACTGATCTCCCCAGTGCTGGTATAGCACTCATGCAGCCTCCGACCACGTATACATGGACCCAAATATTCCAGTTGCATTCGGTTTATTTGCTCAAAGGGAAAGAATTGAACTTTTTTATACACCTCATTCCGAAAAAACAGTGCCAATCAATAATGAATATATAATCGGATTCACGGGGGTGGAATATTCCTTTCCCCAATCCAATCTCAATTGGAAAGTTCTTCTTCATGGTGTTTTTCTTCTTCTGTTATTTATTGGCAGTTGGTAAGCAGATAAGACGTAACACGCAGCTGGAGACGTTCTTCAGTTTTAAAAATGGAGGCGAGGAATCGGCACTGGACTGCTACAAAAAGTTTGTTTTTGATCCAAACTCATTTCAAGACTGGACGAACGAAAAACTCAAAATACGGAGTTATTCCAACAAGTGAAAGAAAAACTCGGGGAAGCCGATATCAAGTGATGTTGATGTTTACGTTTTACTGCGCATACCCCATTGACTATTCTGGTTGATTATAGCGCATGTAGACAAGAGATCGGAATATTCCTTTCCATTTATACCATTGTTTTCGGAAAGATTCCATTCGGAAAGCGAAAAAGAGACACTAAAGGGACCAATTTTTGTGTGTAGCGTAGGGTTTGAACGCAGACGGTGACCCCTGGCTCACACTGACTCCATCAAGGGTCTGTTGCGTCCGTCTGAGGCATGCATTCCGCACGATTGAAATCCCTGTTGTTGGCTCACACTAGCTCCATGCAGCCGCACGAATGCAGTTTCCGCAGCCAGAGCGGACCCCAGAAAAATATTATTTTCAGCAGAGGTTCCACAGCTTGTATATATTGTGTATTCTAAGTATAACTTATACATAAACTTGTGAATCAGTATATACTCAAGTTTGCGCGCTTCACACAAACTGTAATATTGATAACTAATGTGTATTGGACATGAAATAATCTTACATCAGAGGCTTTATCTGGAAATATTGTTACATAGTAAGCAGCAGATTATCCCCCATTTACCAAGAGGTGTTTGCCACAAATACCCACCAGCTATGTGGACTTGCTGGCCAAAAATCTTATGTTATGTAACACTCTGATAGACCCTCTTGTGTGAGCAAAACGTTACAAACAGCTCAATATGACCACTGTATTCTACGACCATAATAATAATAAAAAATGGTTAAAAGTGAATTTATGTTTATTTCTTCCCTGAGATCATATTTCTACAAGAGAGGAGAAATATGATCTCAGGGAAGAACTAAATTTGACACTTATATGCTAGGACTACGTTAAAAAGCCATAGCATTTCAGTATGCATTATTGGTGCATTATTTAAAAAAAACCTTAAACTGTATTATGGAAAGCAGGAAGTGAACAAATGTAACAGTTACTGATTGTAAAAGTACCAGATGGAGGGGTAGGATTTAATAAGCTTTGCTTCTTCCTACTCCTTTTGGACATGTGGAACTGTGAACTGATTATGGGATGCACTCAATTGTAATCTGATGCATGTTCAAATGAAATAAAACCATTACCATTACCATGCTCCATAGACTCAGATATACTTAATATGTATCTAATGGGATTTTGCATGGCTTATTTTGCAGCCCAAACACCTTCTGGTTGACTACTCAGATCCACAAAGGTAAATACAGTACATCCTGCTAAGATGTTGTATAGTCATTATATGTATGTTCATAAAAATATCCCTTATCTTTTGTCTGTCGCACAGAAGCACAATAGTCCTGGAAAAGGAAGACAATGAAACATTTGGGTTTGAAGTTCAGGTACCTTCCATCATATATAATCGCTATTATTTCTTAATATTATTATGCAACTTAGAGTTTAGAGGTTTTTTTTAATGGTTTCTCCTGTTGCAGACTCATGGCCTGCAGCTGAGGAGCAGCTCTGCGGTGGAAGTGTGCACGTTTGTGAGCAGGGTGGAGGACAACAGCGCTGCAGAAAGCGCTGGTTTGACCGCAGGTGAACTACTCACTTCCTCTAATACGAGCCTAAAACAGACTCATCATAGAATACACCACCGACCTCATTGCTCACATTGTTCACATTGTGCAAAAACATCCGAAACATTAGGTACACTTAGACAATTGACTGACATGCAATATGTCAAATGTATCAAATCAGGGGTTTTGCTTGGGTTGGGTTACTATTCTGCATTATCCATTTGGCTCATGACAGGAGATGTTATCATCACCATCAATGGCACCAGCATTGAAGGATGCTCTCATCAACACGTTCTCGACCTGATAAGAGGCTCGACCAACAGGTTAAAGTCAGTTACCATCCTTCTACTTCTACTGCTCAGCCATCAAAAGCACTCATTGTGCCCGCTAATGTGTTCATCCACCCTAGGATGGAAACCGTATGTGGGAGTGTGGTGAAGTGGATCGAGCTGGAGAAGAAGGTGAACATGCTGAAGGTAAGTCCGATGCTCATACTCAAACCAGGACAGGAGCGCTAAACCTGTAAGCGTGTTTATTTTTTAAATTTTTTTCCTTCACAGCAATCACTGAATGAGAAACTGGTGGAGCTGCAGGCGCTTACATTACAGGAACAACGCCTGATCCGAGGTGAGCGCTTCGGTTCAGCTGTCACACCGCAGCACTTCCTTTCTCACAGGTTCCCTCGCTTAAAAACTGCAAAAACCGAAGCATATACTCGTAGCTGCTTACAGACTTCCTGTTGGGTTTCCACTCACGGGGACTCTTACGTCTTCAGGTCACTTGAAAGAAAACAGCAACTCAACCGATTCCTCAGAAGTTCCCATCTCCCCGCGGGACCACCGCAGCCTTCGCGTCTCCAGCAATAGCAGCTACAGGAGCGTGATGACGGACGACAGCGACCAGGGTAGCGTGTTTGGCGACGTGAGCTCGCCCAGTCCTTGCAGCGCGGCCAGCACCGCCCAAGAAGAGCACTTCTTCTCACAGAGATTTTCATTCACCTCCGGCCATTATTTTTGTCAAACCGTCGGACGTTCCAGCAGCTCCAGTCTAGCCAGCAGCAGCAGCAGTAGCATTAGCTCCCAGTCGCCGACCTGGAATGAAACGAGGAGCTCCGCTTTGTTTGGTACCCTGCCCAGAAAAGGCAAGCGGACCAATGTTCGGAAAAACATCCTCAAATTGATCCCTGGACTCCATCAGCGATCGGTTGAAGAAGAGGAGACTTAAGGGGTGTTTTACACCACATCTTTTTTTCAACTTGTGCGGGTTCTGGCCTTTTACTCGGCTTTCTCAGTAACCACAACAACAATGGCGGAAGAGAGCGCTGTTTGTTTGTCAGAAAAGCGTACCGACTGCATCACAAGTCAGCGCAATCTCTCGGTTCAGTCGCCATTTTCTTGTGCGGGCGTGCATCTTAGTGTGTTGCTACGACGCTGTTGAAAGTACCTTGTACTGCATTTTGAACTCATCTTTGCACACCAAGCACTTGCTATGTTAGTGGATTTGTGGTGGCACAAAGCATTGTATTAGTAGTAGTAGTATTTTGAATATAATTTACATGTTCACATGTTATTTGGTCGAATTTACTCTGAGCTTGAATGGTTAAAAAAAAAAGAAACCTGCTACTCTTTGCAGTCTATTATTTATAACCATACACAGTAGCTGTTAAAAACAGGATGCAGGTACGAGAGGGTGCCACTGCTTTCATTTTCAAATGTATGTAAACGATGCTCACAGGTTACATTGGGTCTTCTGGAAGTTAACTCTTAGTTAGATTTAAGTTAAGTGGAAAGAATGTTTTATTTTGCACAAAAAAAAAGGATGCCAACGTTTTGGAATAAAACTGCTCATACATGATAAGTTATTTCCTGTGAGACGTTGCATAGTGCATATCTATAGCGCACTCTATAGTAGAGAGCGATTGGTGTTGGAACTAAGCAGCAGGCTGTCGCTTCAACCCAGAACATAAACGTTCAATAACAATACTTCATATATGTAATATTTTGGGGTTTTATTTTGTTGGTGACTCTTATTAAAAGACTTCGATAGCATGCAGATGTTTCTATTATTATTCGCCAAGACTGAGCCACCTATTATGCAGTTGTGGACTCCTATAGAGGAGCAACACACAATAACCCATACAGAATGCGTTAGATTTTGCACCTTAAGTGTTTTCATGGATTTCCTGCTTCTGACCCAAAATTCTGTCTGTTAAATTTACTCCACCTTCAGACCTCATGTTGGTACGCAAAAAATGTTTAATGACAACATTACATGTTACCAATGCTAGAGCTGCTTACCATTGAGAGACGTCTTGGAGTAACCTGTTGAGAAACTTCAGACTATGAATCTGTTAGTAGTCAGACTATGAGTCTGACTACTAACAGATTCAGGTTCCAACACATGGCTAATCGTTAATCGCCGTTTAATATCAACTACTATGAAGTTGGGTTTGCAGATAGCAGCACAACACTGGAAGTTCTAAGTGCTTGGGAGTGGGCGTGTCTGGAGGTGGGCCTTGAGTGGAATAAATAAAAACAGACCCTTTTTTGCAGGAAGCACAAAAGTTTCTCTATACAGCATTTCTCCCAGTTGGGGCATGACAAAAAAATTGCGACCCACTGCATTGGATGTTGAAAATTACCATATTTACCAAAATATAAAACTGTATTTTTTCCCTTTGAATAGCCTAAAAAAGACCAGTTGTCCTATAGCTAGCATCTAGAGTTATAGATGTAAACGATTCCAACAGGTTCATTATTCTTTTGTACTGTCACTCACGGGCTGCACGGCTGTCAAGTGGTTAGCATGCAGACCTCACGGCTAGGAGACCAGGGTTCAATTCCACCTTTGGAGTTTGCATGTTCTCCCCGTGCATGCGTGGGTTTTCTCCGGGTACTCCGGTTTCCAAAAACATGCTAGGACTCCAAATTGTCCATAGGTATGAATGTGAGTGTGAATGGTTGTTTGTCTATATGTGCCCTGTGATTGGCTGGTGACCAGTCCAGGGTGTACCCCGCCTCTAGCCCGAAGACAGCTGGGATAGGCTCCAGCACCCCTCGACCCTTGTGAGGAAAAGCGGTAGAAAATGAATGAATGAATGAATGGAGATTGAGAACTGTTTGAGAACTACTGGAAATAAATATATAAAATATATACACGCAAATAAGGGTCTTGGAAAAAAAGGGTCGTCTTATATTCAGGTTCATCTTCAAGCAATATCCCAAAATGTGTATCTACTAATTTAAAGCCAATATTTGTATGAAATCCTATTAAGACTGTATGCTGGACCTGGACACATAATCACACTATGGTAAACCTATGGGAGAATGTTAATCCCCACTGGAAATGTTGCAGTTGGGTCACCCTGGACAGATTACAGATTGGATACAATTCCTCTGTATGTTGCCTGAGCCTGAGCCACAAAGGGGCTTTGTTGTGCCCACAACAAAAACTCTCTTCATCGGGCGATTCAACACTTGAAGTCAAACAATTGAACAAGCAACGGAGCGCTTAGTACAGAGCTTCACCCTGCACCACCGCCATTTAGCAAACATTGTTAGAGCAATGCTACGTCTAAGGATTTTGGACCTGTGACTCAATTATAGCAGAACCACACAAAGTTGGACCGTTTTTTTAAAGATGGAGATGCAGCACAGCCCAAAACCGGTGGATTACCAAGTGGAGGAAGACGTAATGGCGTCGCAGGTACTTGAGATCATTTGCGGATTCGGGAATGAGAACGTTCAAAACCCAAACCCAGAGGAGATAGATGTGTGGTCAGTAGAAGAGGGGGATGACTCTGTGTTCTACAGCGATGAAGACCAAACCCAGGAGAACATGAAAGCAAACCGATCCCGTGATCCTGGTCGATGCAGGCGTCTTTATAACAGCGAGGTGGCCGGTGTTGATGCTCAACCGTCGGAGAGGACTGAAGGTGCTCTGGAGGCACTGTGGACGGAATCAGAAGATACAGGCAAGGGTCTCCTGGCTGTGGGAACTGAGCCGAGTTGTCCGGAGATGGAGACCCATGAAAGCGATTTGTTAACCTGCAAGCTAGGAAGATCCGAGGACAGTGTTTCATCAGATGAAGGTATGTACGCAATCAAAATGAGCAGTTAAATTAATTGAGAATTTCGAGAAGACATGTATCTTTCATTACATGGAAGAGGAGCAGAGACACGCTCCGGGCGTTGAACCATTGCATGTAGAAAGCTTCTCTAACCAGCTTGGCTCAGGCTCCGAATCGGAAGACGCCTCCAACATGGATGATCCTGATGTTCCGCAGTTGGACCCTGTTCCTGGCTACTCCACTCTTCCTCTGTCGAAGAAGTCCCAAAAGAAGTCCTTCAATCATCTCATAGCCTCCAAATACAGCTCCGTCTCCTACCGCAAGATCCGACGAGGAAACACCCGCCAGAAGATCGAGGAATTTGAGTGCATCATGATGAATTTGTAGTTGCTAATTTACACTTTTTTATTTTATTTTTCACCTCGTACTTCGGCACGAGATAAAAAAAAAACTTAAACTATATTATGAAAGCAGGAAGTGAACAAATGTAACAGTTACTGATTGTAAAAGTACCAGATGGAAGGGTAGGATTTAATAAGCTTTGCTTCTTCCTACTCCTTTTGGACATGTGGAACTGTGAACTGATTATGTGATGCATTCAATTGTAATCTGATGCATGTTCAAGTGAAATTAAACCATTAGCATTTTATTTAACAGTTGGACCTTCTGCATGGGGCGGATTTATGATGCTAATTAACACTCCATTGCGTTTGTGTCAATTAGGCAATACACTCAATTTAGTTAAAAAAAAATGTTCTTGATATGGTTAATATTTTGTATATTCCTGCTAAATACTTATAAAAATGCATTGCTCTTGATGATGCATAAATCCACAGTTAACCAGCTCAGGGTTTTAGATCTTAATGTTGAATAATGGATGTGAAATAAACACATAACTACCATTTCAATTCTGCCTTTGGTCATTTTATTTGCATATTTTTGCAAAATATTCTATAGAATATCACAATTAAAGGCCTCCCTCTAGTGACAAAATAACGCAATGCAATTTCCACCACCTAATAATGCAGCCTTTAAAACCATAGTGGTTGTACCTGAAGTAAACACCTTAAAAACAGCTATGTCCATAATTGCTTAACATGTTTTATATCAAGTATCAGTTTTTAATGAATTCACAGGAAACACATAATGGGTGTTCAGTAACTATGCTACTTACTGTGGAGTGTATCAAATGTGCAATTCAAGTGAAAAGTATATACAGTACACAGGCAATGGGGTCATAAAGAAAGGGATGTGGTCATGAAAACATTGCACATGTAAACAGGCTCCAAGGAAAAACCTGCAGCACAGTAATGCTGAAAGCATCTTTGTGCAAATTAGAGAGCAACATGTTGAGTCTCTTCACTGAGAAAAGTAGTTTGTAAACGTCCATTTCTGAAATAATGTTTTGGCATCGCACGGGGCGAGACGAATTTGGTCACCCTGAGGTGCTGCTTCCAGGCACATGTGGTTGGGAGAAGACTCGACGACCATGTGCTCGGGCTAGAAAAAGACAAAGAAGACATCTTGTTATTGTTTAGTAAATAGTGACATTCACTTTCCACTGTTTGCTTTTACCATGCAAAGTACTCCATATATAAAATATGTTAGTATTATTATTACTAAAGAGTGAATACTACACCCGAAAGGCAACCTACCAGTTCAGAGTTGGAAGATTTGTGAAGCCAGCGTTGTCCATCATTAGCAGGGTCACATGACTCTATAACTAAGCTGTTGTATTTGACCTCGGGTGCAACACACAAGTCCTGCTGGCGGATTTGCTTCAGCCACGTGTAATTAAAGTGCTGACGCTGCGGAAAAAAAGTAGTTTGAGGTACTTTAAGTGAACATTTTCCACATGCGGTATATGGTTTTGAGTTTTCGATACCTGGTTTCCTAAGTCACAAATCATAAAGGAGAGAGAACCTTTCTTCTGAGTGAGACATTTTCTTAACCCCCGATTGAAGACCTGCAGTAAATCCAAGTCAATCAAAGTTCTATACAGTATAAACTAACCCTGCAAAAATGAACTTACGAGGCCTTTAGCTTTGACTAACGGAGCAACCATCTCCGGATAGACGTGATCCAGGTACCATTTAAAGCTCTTGCACTTGAGTCTGTTCCTCAGCTCGATCAGCTCGGTGAGGTTGCCCACGTCCATGACGCTTTTGTCCAACAGGTGGTGGTTGTCATGGCCGTAGAAAAGCTCCTTGTACTCGTCCAGCCAGACTTCGGCCACCCTGGCCAAGTTGCGCTCCACTGTCCTACGTTTGTCCTTGGGGAAATTATGTGGGCTCTGTTTCCGGAAAATGTGTCCCACTCGAGAGCAGGGGATGATCTCAATTTCACCCCCACACATCCAGATCTGTTCAGTGTTTAATAGAAGGGAGACATTATTTGAACAATTTCTGTATATATATCAGGGCTGTCGAGCGATTAAAATATTTGATCGTGATTAATCACATTTGGGGTCCACAGTTAACTCATGATTAATCACATTTAATCACAGCTATAATACATTTTTATAATAAGTAGGCAAAATCTCTGGAAGTCTCTTTATTTTATCACGATTAATCACATTTTTGTCCAGTTAACTCACAATGAATCACATTTAATCGCAGCTATGAATAAGTTTTTATAATAAATAGGGGAAATCTCTTTATTTGATCATGATTAATCACATTTAGTCCACAGTTAACTCATGATTAATCACATTTAAATCCCAGCTATAAATACGTTTTTATAATAAGTAGGGGAAATCTCTGTATTGGATTGTGATTAATCATATTTTGTCTGCAGTTAACTCATGATTAATCACATTTAATCACAGCTGTAAATAAGTTTTTATAATAAGTAGGGGAAATCTCTTTGTGGAAATCTCTATTTGATCACGATTAGCCACATTTTTGTCCAGTTAACTCACAATAAATCACATTTAATCGCAGCTATGAGTAAGTTTTTATAATAAGTAAGGGAAATGTCTTTGTGGTCAATGATTTGATGTGCAACTACAACGATAATTACATCAAATTTTATGTAAAAGTATATAAATTTCAGAACTAGGGGCATTATTTCAAACAATACAGTCAGAAAGCATATTTTTTGTATTACTATTTTTCTTTATAATTAGCATATTAGCACTCAAACTAATCCACAAATGTTTCTTTTTTAAAACCTATTAAAATACATAGAAATTAATAATTAAATTAAATTATTACAATGCTGTAGCTATGAATTCAAAATCCCACAGTTTTTTTATGTTTAATGTGAGCTGCGATTTGTCCTACTTTTTTGTCATTGAACGCACCATCAACGTTGGTCTGCTGGTAATAATGCATTATCGGAATAAGTTGTGCTTATATATTTCTTAGCTACCTTTTTAAGTTGCTCTGTAATGATTTTCGTCTTCTAAGATGACACCCTGACTGTTAAATAATAATTCAGCTGTGTTGTCTTTTTTTCCGTGTTTTGTTCTTTACCTTAAAGGAAATCTCCATGTTCTCTCCACCCCACACTTCCAAGCCCGGATCGTAGGCGCCGAGTTCATAGAAGTATTTCCTGTCAATGGAGAAAAGTCCTCCAGCCATAACGGGGCATCTGTGAGATTTAAACAAGACTTAAACAAGACCTACATGCAATAGCTTAAAATAAAAGTGTAGGAGGGTGTCTGGGTACCTGATAGGATCAGCCTCGGTCATATTCTTCTTCTTAACATACTCATTGGATAGAGTGCTCCAGTGAAACTGCAGAGGCCATTTGAAAATGCCTCTTTGGAAACTGTCAACCTTCTTATAACTAAAGGGGGATTTAAAAAGAACCATTCAGTAAAAACGACCCCTTCAAAACATCCAGTTATCCGACTGACTGGTGTCACCTCATATCCTGGTCATCGATGACATCGATGACTGGACAGGACACCTTCCTGCGATTTAGGTAGACCCGCTCCAGCAGAGGCTCCAGCCAGCCCACGTTGCATTCAATGTGCGAGTCGAGGAAGGTAAGAACTTCACCTAAGTGCAAAGCAAACATCCTGTTCACAGCTGTAACTACGTTATGTTGACATTTGACAGACAGATGCCTGCGTTCAAAGTACTTCCTGTACGATGCCAAAACCAGGACACACCTTTTGCAACGGCTGCTCCAGCCAAGCGGGCCCTGATCAGGCCGTAACGCTCCTTCAGGTGAATGATTCGGACTTTGGGGAACCGGGACATGTACTTGTCAAGCTGATCCTTTAGGTAATCTGCATTGGGTTGTGAAAGTTCAGAGGTCAAACTCCAGCATAATTGACACAATTGGAAAGCAAACAAGGTGAATGGAGACTGAAAACCACATCTGCCACAATATTTGATAAGCCTGTATACTCATTTTGTAGTATAACATATATTGTTTGCATATTCTCCCTGTGTATGCGTGAGATGCATTCAGGGTCACTCCGATCATCACAAAAAACAACATTAAAATGCATGTATGCGTGTGTAAATAAATAGGAAGTGGATATTCTTATCCGGAGCGGCGAGTGGTTAGCACGCAGGCCACACAGCTAGGAGACCCGAGTTCGATTCCACACTCGGCGATCTCTGTGTAGAGTTTGCATGTGGGTGCGTGGGTTTTCTCCGGGTACTCCGGTTTCCTCCCACATTCCAAAAACATGCTAGGTTAATTAGCAACTCCAAATTGTCCATAGGTATGAATGTGAGTGTGAATGGTTGTTTGTCTATATGTGCCCTGTGATTGGCACCTAAAGTGTTGTATTGAAGTGACCCTATTTGTTTTATTTTGAAAACACCTCTCGCCCGAAGAGAGCTGGGATAGGCTCCAGCACCCCCGCGACCCTTGTAAGCATAAGCGGTACAAAATGTAAATGTATTTGTGTAACTATATGTTTATTATTGTGGTACATTTATGAATATATATTTCTGTATAATTCCACTGCGTCAACCTGGAATCTAACATAAAAAGGGCAAAATATTAGGAACACCCTGCAGTCTGGCGCAGTGCAGTTCTCTTTGGCCCCATGGTGGGTTATTTTGAAACCGTAATCCTTTTTTTTTTTGGTCAATATGGGAGAACGAGTGGTAATATCACGCAGGCCTCACAGCTAGGAGACCCGGGTTCAATTCCACCCTCAGCCATCTCTGTGTGGAGTTTGCATGTTCTCCCCGTGCATGCGTGGGTTTGACTCCGGTTTCCTCCCACATTCCAAAAACATGCTAGGTTAATTAGCGACTCCAAATTGTCCATAGGTATGAATGTGAGTGTGAATGGTTGTTTGTCTATATGTGCCCTGTGATTGGCTGTGGCTGGCAATTGGAAATGTCCCACAAAACTAAGCTTGCTACATCTCCTGTACTGGACGACGTTAGGTTGTGTAGGTGTACCTAATGATGTGTCTACAAGTGAGCCACCTTTACCTTTGGTGCTAAAGTCGTCCACAAGAATGATCTCCTTGATGAGGTGTGGCGGTGATCGATTGAGGACGCTGTGAACGGAGCGCAGCAGGGTGGACCACACCTCGTCCACAAAGCAGAAGATCACACTAGTGGAAGGCAGGTCATCGTGGACCACATTGTGGGCACAGCTGGAGATCGGTAAGTCACATAGAATGCGTCAGCTTTGATGAGCAGGGTTATCGAACCGTTAATGTACGGATGGGACTCACATGTCAGGCCTGGTGTCAGGAATGGCTCGGTCCACTGGGATCTGCTCGCTCACATAGACATTAAAAAATCCCTCATCCCATCGTTTCTTCACCTCTTTGTCAATGTCGCTGGACATGGCGACCGCTTGGCCGAACTGGCCAATGGCAGCGGGGTTTCTGGGGGCACCAGTCACATCGAGGGACAGCACCTGATGGACACCTGCTTTTATGGAGACTGCTGACTCTTTTGATAACATCTCGGTGTGGTTCTCCTTAAATACATGTGTCTTTGTTGTAGGTGTGTGTGTTCTTTCAACTGTAGGTTCCTTCTTTGTATCCTGGTTTTCCTTGGCCTCATCTTTAATATTCTGTGCGGTCTTCATCAGATTGATTTCTGCATCTCTGCGCCCATCAACACTATGCTGGGTTCCTGCAATGGCGTCATTCTTTACTGTGTTCTTCTCCAATAACAGTGCATCATTCACTAGTAAATCCACAGGCTTTTTAGCAGGAGCCACTTGAATCAGTGTTTGATTACTGTGATTGTCCTGCAAATTCAGGTTCTGTTCCTCATGTCTCTTTCCCCCTTGTGTGTGGATCCCGGTCTCAGACCTAAGCCAGTCTGTGTACTCCTCCGGGATCACAGGCGTGTCCATCCTCGGCACAGGGAACCTTAAGTCCCTATTCTGGTTCACTTTGGCCTGCTGCTTAAGGAGCTTCTTCTCCCTGATCGCTCGCTCCTTCAGCTGCTGAAGGTTGAATTCGCTGAAAGACATTCGGAGAAGAACAACGTCCAGCAGGAGCCAAATGACCGAAGCCACGAACACAAACGTCAAAACCCGCCCACTATCCCGTAAGTACCTTGTTATCATCCTTGTGTCCTTTCCACACACAAAAAATTAAAACAAAACAAACAAAAAAAGCAGTACTGATCTTAGTGGGTGGAAACTCAGTTCAAGTTAGAGAAGTTAGCTACCTGCGTGGCATGCTAACAGTAAGACGTTGAACGTTGTCACAGCAAGATCTACCTGTCCGGCGACTAACTTTTTTCACATTATCGCCTGCTGGCGTCATATAAACACCGCTGTCAAAATCAAGTAAACTTATTTCCCATTCAGATTTCTCCACGCAGAGGTTTCCACGCCACTCCACTCTGATTGGACCAAATGGCCCCACATGACAACAAGCTGGGGGACCACAACAGGAAAAGAGCTCTGAATTTCAAAATAACACAAATGGAGGACGCATACTGAACAAAAGTGGGCCTGGGTGTCTGATAGAGAAAAGACAAAAGATAGAGAAAAGGCATAACTTTTAAAATATAATTACAAATAAATCATTAAATTGTGTTTACCCGTATGTTGATCAGTATATTAGCAAAGGAGCACGACAGGAAATGGTACTACGTTTTTAGATTGAACTTGCTAGGGCAGAACCGGAAACGCCTGGTTTTCAAAGTACAATTCACGATGTGATAGTGATATTTTATAAAGATAATTATATTTTTGCACGATTATGAGTGTAGAACTCCACTTCCTCACACTTCCTGTCTGTGTTGCGTGTTCTCATGTTACAGATTCCAAATCACAGCTAAACCTGATATATTAAACAGTAGTAATATTAATAGCTCATTTGTTTAGGTATTAGTTTGTGCCTACTTCGTTCATTTCTACAACACTGATTAGCAACAACACATAAGTTTTAAGTTTAAGTAAAATGTACGTGATGTCACAAACAAATACTAACGATTTACAAACAAATGTTTGTAAATTAGATAGACTTATTAATTAAACAACACTTCCGCTTGATTCTCTATTTTGCACCGTGATGATGACTTTGTTTTAGGGCTGGACGGAAGCGCGCAAAGAATGTTGGGATATGATCGGCCACGAAGGTTGGTTTGAATGCACACTTCTTACAACTATAAACACAAATGTACATTCATCAGCTAACAGCTAACATCAGTCATTTTATATGCCGCTTATCCTCATTAGGGTCGCGGTTATGCTGGAATCTATCCTAGCATGACTTGCTAATATGAATAGTTCAACTGTCAAAGACTAATCACCGATGTTTTTTTTAAACAATGAGCTGTTACAAACATGAATCTGTGGAAGTGAATATGGCGATAAAACTATCTCTTCAAAGCATCAAAAATAGTGCATCTACCCATCTTCATTCGCTTATTTGAGGTATAAAGTGTTGTATTGAAGTGAACCTATTTGTTTTATTTTGAAAACAGTTGTACTTGAGGGCGGCTCTTGTGCATCATGCACTCAAATGTCCACCAGATGGCGCACTGTGACTTGTGTAGTGCCACGAATGTTCTTTGCAATGGCTTCTCAAATAGTGGGGTGAATACAACTGGCGGTACACAAGCGCCCTCTACTGGTACGACTTTAACACTGTAAGACAGGTTTGCTATAATGTGTCTTTTTTCCCCCATGTCACTTTTACACAGTGAAAACACAAATTAGAAAATGTAGTAAAATGAGAAAACTGAATGATTGTTTAGACTTACACCAGATTACATACTTTTTGTTTAAGTAAGTTTAAATCATTGGTTCTTTGTACTGCTATGTGTTTGTACTACTTTTAGTCTTCATTGTGGGTGGAATTCCCCCACGCAAACATCACTTGAGCCACAGTGGTTCAGCGGGGTCTAGTGGTGGGCAAAACCGTTTATTTTAGTGAACCGGATCATTCCGGTTCATTCAGTAAAAAGATCCGTTCATTTCGTTCATTTCGGTCAATTGGTCATTAGCCCTGTGATCTCCCTTAGTGGTGTGTCGGTCATGAACGAACGGGTTAAAAGAACTAGTTCAATTCATGACCCACTGTCGGCCGATGAGTGTCGGTTCTGCAAAAGGAGCGGTGAACTGACTCTCAAACCAATCAGAAAAAAATGCATTTGACGACTGAACGGGTATTTTACGTGCGGTTACCTCGTTCATTCCGTTCACAAAAAAACTACATCTTTTGACCCATTCATTCATGACCGACACACCACTAGCGAACTTAAAACAAACTTATTACACTTTTACACAAAAACATTTGAACATACCACATGTGAATTAAAATGAATTGGTGTCAATATGAGAGTCAAACATGCAAACAAATTCCTCAAACCTCAAAATCAATATAAACAGCAAACCTACTATATCATAGAAACACAAAATCAATATAATTAATATAATATAGACACTGTAAATTATATGTATATCATTAAACACAAAATAATAAACTCTAAACTCAGTTAAACTAACCAAACGAAGCATCCGCATATACACACATACACACACACACACACACACACACACACACACAGAGTACATATCAGATATATGCAGGCACACATGTACAATCCCATTTGTAAAAGCCATGTTAGTGCAGCCATTAGGCAGTGATTAGTGAAGGCGGCCACAGGTTTTTTCTCTTCATCAGCAGGTCTCTCCAGGGAGTCCCACTGGCTCCATGCAGACTATTAACAACACCATCACCACAAGGAGGGAGAGGAGTAGTAGCTCCCACGGTGGCTGCCCTTACCCACACTACACACGCTTTCATTAGTGTGTTAGCTAGATGATTCGCCTCAGGACAACCCCCAGGCCCTGCAATGCATGTGTTAAGTTCTTAGATGGTTTCATCCACTGCACAATTTATTCATTTATTCACACATTTTTACATGCACACCCATGATGGCATCATTAGGTGAATTTGGATTTGGTCTCGATTGAACAGGTTAAAGGTTGGGGAGGAACACTTTTCCCATAGCAGAGAAAAAGCAAGGGTCGCATTACAATTACACAAAGGTTAAATCATGGCCACCTCCAGTAATGCACACAGACTACTGTGTGTACAGGCACCTGGATTGCGCTTTGTATGTTCTTACCGGCTACAACATATTATGCTTTTTCCACTTTTCTGACCTATAAATGTAGTTAGAATGTTGTATTTACGTGTTAAACCATGCCAAAGTTTCAGATAATGAGGTTTGCGCATTTGGAATTGAGCCCTGAAAGAATGGCTCAAAATGCTTAATTACATTTGGAAATGTATATAACAGTTTGACACATAGTGTCATCTTCCAATGAACGCTAAACTCATTACTCAGCAACTTAACAATCAAAAGGTCGCTAAGAAATATACAATGCAAGTACCAATCAGAGTTTAAAATCAACAATTTTTTTTTCAAACTTTGTTACAACTTTTTCCCATAATATATTTATTAACTCCTATAAAGTAAGCGGCACAAACTGGAAGTCTTTTTAAGCACTCGGGAGTGGGCATACAAAAACAATAAAACAGATCGTTTTTGCGGGAATAATGAAATCTAAATGTAATCTAAATACAGCTGAATAGGTGCAGATCCTGGAAGAACTAGAGCACTTTCATTGCTGGTTATTGTGTGTAGCTGCTCTATAGGAGTCCAAAACTCAATACAAAGGTCCCCTCATGCTCGTGTGTGTTACATTAAACGTGTTTCCCACGGGACCTGAAAACGAGGCAGACAGGAAGTGATGTCAGGGGTTCAGAATTGAGTTTCAGCTTTGTGTAGCCACAAAAGTAGCCTGTGTTTTTTTTATTAGGGATTTAGATTAGGGACTATTGTACCTGGTGTGAGACCATGCAAACTCCACCAGAGATACTTAAGCAATTATGAAAATTATGAAAAAAATCGCAATAATTATTGGGATTTTATTTCATAATCCCAATAATTATGAAAAAAATCCCAATAATTATAATTAAAATCCCAATAATTATTTGGATTTTTTTCATAATTTTCATAATTGCTCAGGTATGATTTTTTTCATAATTATTAGGATTATAAAAAAAATCCCAATAATTATTGTAAAAATGCCAATAATTATTGGGATTTTTTCCCCCAATAATAATTGGGATTTTTTTTTATAATTTTCATAATTGCTATTAGGTATCACTGGTGGAGTTTTGCATGGTTTATCGCACACCCTGCTGGGCACTAAATGCTATTTAATTAAATTTTAGGTGCCAGCCTGATGCATATCTTCAAGAAGGCTCTGAAATGAATATAGGAATGCTGAGTCATCCGGCAATACATGCCATTCATAATCAGCATCATAAGATGACCTGACATTTCCCATGAAGAGGATTACACTAAAAGAGAGGAGGCAAATGGTGCATTGATACGCCTATGTGTAAAATGAGCTAAACGTACTCATATGATACCTTTACAACGTGCTAATTAGATTCCGCAATTACATTTACAACGGTGGCCGTGTGTCATTTACATAAGGGTCATGTTTTGCCAACACGTCTGTCGTTGATATAGACAGCCGGCAACAGCACGGTTAAGTTTGACCCACTGACATTTTCGTCTCCAAATTATGCACATTGTGCAAATTAAATTCATTAGAGAATTCATTAAGAAATATGGCTTGGGGAGGCGACTATAATATTTTGTTATGTGATGTAATTTCCCTTCATTGTAAAATCTAATTTGTTTCATAACAGTTCCCGCGGTAGTTTCCACCCTAACTATGATGTATGCAATTTGTTAGCACTTTTAATGAAATATGATTGGAATTAGTGAATGTACAGCTTGACAGATGGTCCCCCCCCCCCCCAAATCAGGCAGACCTTTGCACAATTAACTCCTAATCAATTTCATTCTGTTGTTTCTGTTTGTTGTGCGCTCAAAGTAAGAAAATGTAAGAATGCAGAATACTTCAAATGAGCAATTATCTATAATTTAGCCAATAAAGCAAAACAGACAAACAACTTTGATTTATTCTGCCCCCAGCCCCCCTCCCCTCCAGGCCGTACCTGCAAGCTAGTGTGGTCTGCTCACTTGGTTATTTCCCACCTTAATTGTCCTCTAATGTGCTCTAACGTTCTAAATGTCGTAAATCGTTTACTGCAACTTTGATTGTGCAGCAATGACACATTTAATGTATTTCCCTCATCGCCTTCATGTCTTCTCATACAAATATTTAAACAAACCTGAACATCTTCTACAGGCCCATCATTTACATGGCCGTCAAGAGGACACATAAATATAAATACCACTGCATTTTTGTTATATAGTTATATTGTATTTCGTCCACAAGATGGCGCTCTAGTTCTGTTCCTGTTTTGGTCAAGCTGCAGTGGTCACATAAAGCTCACGTTTCTATTTAAAGTACAGAAAAGCCTTTATGAAGCAAGAAAGGAGCACCGAACCTTTTCTGAGAGATGTATTATAAATAATTCAATATAATACATATAATGATTGTTTTAAAATAGCTTTGCTTTTATATATTGTATATATAAGACATTTTAGTAGGATTAGTGCACTTCCACACCTGCAGCAATGGAGCAAGGAGTCACAAAAGAGATGATACAATGCATTCACCATAAGTCCTGGGGAGAACATGCAAACTCCACACAGAGATGGCCGAGTGTGGAATTGAACTTGGGTCTCCTAGCTGTGAAGCCTGCGTGCTAACCACTTGTACACCGTGCAGCCGCACTTCAAATACAAGTAAAAGTTAAAGACCTCAAGTATTTTTCATTCATTCATTTTCTACCGATTATCCTCACGAGGGTCACGGGTGGTGCTGGAGCCTATCCCAGCTGTCTTCAGGCGAGAGGCGGGGTACACCAGCCAATCACAGGGCAGTATTTTTCAGTAAAAATAAATAAGTTGCACTTAAGTTATTTTAAAGAAAGTGAATTATATGCTTCTCTTTCTTGTATTACCGTGAAAACGGCGTCAGTGCCTCACCAGAAGAACCTACACAAGCCGGACTACTCTAACATTTCCAAAGTATAGACCCTTGAAAAGTGAGTGGTATACACCGAGCCCTTGTTTATCGCGGTTAATTGGCACTAGACTGAATTACCATCCATCTAAACTTTATTAGAGCCCTCTAGACAACAAGTAGCACCCCTAAAACATGTGCTGGTGTGTGTACAGTAAATGTTTTCCCGAAGATTTGAGTGGTGGTTACACAGGAAGCAACATCGGGGGTTGAAACAGTAGCCCATTTTTATTACTGTGTTGTGGGATTTCTCATACTTGCAATAAAGGGCTGTTGTTCTGGTGATCAAGTCTGGTGTTTTTACGTCTTACAGATACTAAATACTAAATATAGAATATTTGACAGCTTTTACTGTATTTAGAATGTTGAATGTAGAATGTTGTACGCTTATTCTTGTCATGAGTGTTGGATGCCAATGTTTTACACAATAAGCAAAATGACGCCCACCGTTTAAGATGTCTGCCGCATTTGTCACTTTCCTTTCAGGTGACATGAAGGTGATACTAATTTGGTTCCCATCGGACATGACTTAATGTCTGACATAAAAAATAACTACATAATTTGTCTCCATCCAGAAGGCTGACTTGGCATGGACAGCAGCAGGCCTAAATGTCACCCTGTAATGAGTTCTGGCCAAAGGTACACAGTTAGGACAGTGCCCGCTGGCACCTGGGATGCCCACTGGCTGGCTTTTTAGCCCACAGCCATTTGGACAAACCCACTTTGCTTTGTGGATGCTGACTTACATGATTTGCATCTATAAACACACACAAAAAGTTCAAGTATTGTGAAGTTTTCATTCATACAGGATAATGCACCAGACAACATTATACAGTAGGTAACATAAAAGTAGGCTGACGTTTTTTTTTTAATCACAATATAATAAACTCCACACAGAGATGGCAGAGGGTGGAATTGAACTCGGGTCTCTTAGCTGTGAGGCCAGCACCTGTCTTTAATCCGAAAAAAATTATTTACTTCTACCTTTTTCCATTCTTCAGTAATCAGCAGTCGAACATAGATAGGTTTCAGGAAAATATTAGTTTCCGACTAAAAAAATGGTTGCTTTTGTGACAAATATCTAAATATAAACATCACAAAAGGGGTTATTTTACATCAAAATAAGAATTTATAATAAGAACTACTCATTGGCAACATTTTCTCCTTCGATTTTGGATCAGCATTTGCAATAAAAATTACTTGTAAATCGTTGATTTGTTTCAGCTGCCCTTCTCTCTTTAATTACCATTTTTTCCTTTTTTCCTGCTGAAGGAAGTTAACATGTATCCTCATTGAGAGTTGTGGTTGCTGACAGAATTAACGTAAAATCAGGACAGCTGTCCAAAGTGTGCCCTCGGGGGCCATTTGTGGCCCGTGGCTTGTTTTTATTGGCCACAAGCACATTGTGGAAATAAAATTTAAACAATTTATTTGTCTATATGTGCCCTGTGATTGGCTAGCCACCAGTCCAGGGTGTACAACGCCTCTGGGATAGGCTCCAGCATATCTGCCAGCACCTCTCAGCCTGTAGACAGCATAATAATGTCCAACTTTTATCTTGCAATTAGGACTCCATGTTTAATTTATCACGCAACATTGTTCCATCACACGTTCTTGTTGGCAAAATTCAGCAAAACTTGTCTATACTAACTTTTCCCTTTTAAGTAAATCAATTTACAGTACAGACGCAACTGGTGTTTAAGCCACAACCACAAAATTTAGAGAGAAAAACAGATTTGTACATATATAAGACATCATAAAATGGCACATTGTGGTGTGCCATGCGGACCGGGTAGCTTATGACAATCCATTGGAAATGTATAGAACAGTTTGACGCTAAACTCATCACTCAGCAACTTAACAATCAAAAGGGAGCTAAGAAATATACAATACAAGCACCAATCAGAGTTTAAAATCAACATTTTTTTTCAAACTTTGTTATAACATTTTCCCCATAATATATTTCATTCAAAGCATCCCAATGCTGATTTATTCAGCTGGTGAATAAAGCTTCCTTAGATGAAGATTCAAGGTTGCACGGTTGGAAAGGATTGCTGTGCTCACGAAATGAAGGATGTCAAAGAAGTTGACTCCTTTTGTTTGACTGCTATGAGACAAATTGGGAACATGCTGGCTGTATTATCTTAGAAAAGGCAGTTTGACTCATGGTGTCAACGCTAAACTCATCACTCAGCAACTTAACAATCAAAAGGTAGCTAAGAAATATACAATACAAGCACCAATCAGAGTTTAAAATCTACATTTTTTTTCAAACTTTGTTATGACTTTTTCCCGATAATATATTTCATTCAAAGCATCCCAATGCTGATTTATTCAGCTGGTGAATAAAGCTTCCTTAGATGAAGATTCAGGGTTGCACGGTTGGAAAGGATTGCTGTCGAAGAAGTTGACTCCTTTTGTTTGACTGCTATGAGACAAATTGGGAACATGCTGGCTGTATTATCTTAGAAAAGGCAGTTTGACTCATGGTGTCAACGCTAAACTCATCACTCAGCAACTTAACAATCAAAAGGTAGCTAAGAAATATACAATACAAGCACCAATCAGAGTTTAAAATCAACATTTTTTTTCAAACTTTGTTATAACATTTTCCCGATAATATATTTCATTCAAAGCATTCCAATGCTGATTTATTCAGCTGGTGAATAAAACTTCCTTAGATGAAGATTCAGGGTTGCACGGTTGGAAAGGATTGCTGTGCTCACGAAATGAATGATGTCAAAGAAGTTGACTCCTTTTGTTTGACTGCTATGAGACAAATTGGGAACATGCTGGCTGTATTATCTTAGAAAAGGCAGTTTGACTCATGGTGTCAACGCTAAACTCATCACTCAGCAACTTAACAATCAAAAGGTATCTAAAAAATATACAATACAAGCACCAATCAGAGTTTAAAATCAACAATTTTTTTCCAAACTTTGTTATAACTTTTTCCCATAATATAGTTCATTCAAAGCATTCCAAAGCTGATTTATTCAGCTGGTGAATAAAGCTTCCTTAGATGAAGATTCAGGGTTGCACGGTTGGAAAGGATTGCTGTGCTCACGAAATGAATGATGTCGAAGAAGTTGACTCCTTTTGTTTGACTGCTATGAGACAAATTGGGAACATGCTGGCTGTATTATCTTAGAAAAGGCAGTTTGACTCATGGTGTCAACGCTAAACTCATCACTCAGCAACTTAACAATCAAAAGGTAGCTAAGAAATATACAATACAAGCACCAATCAGAGTTTAAAATCAACATTTTTTTTCAAACTTTGTTATAACTTTTTCCCGATAATATATTTCATTCAAAGCATTCCAAAGCTGATTTATTCAGCTGGTGAATAAAGCTTCCTTAGATGAAGATTCAGGCTTGCACGGGTTGGAAAGGATTGCTGTGCTCACGAAATGAATGATGTCGAAGAAGTTGACTCCTTTTGTTTGACTGCTATGAAACAAATTGGGAACATGCTGGCTGTATTATCTTAGAAAGGCACCGGAGATGAAGGAACATTGTATCAGAATTAACGTTTCCTATTTCCCAGTGAATGAAATCAATTCCACCCCTTTATGTTGCTTTTCATCTGCCTTTTGTCTTGTTGCCCAGTCTTTCCTGTGTTTCTCTCATTCATCTGTTTTGCCCTTTCCTTGATCTGATAGCATTAAACATATAATTAAGTCATAAAGGATGGCGACTGATGAGTGTAGCAGATGGTAATTGCGTCCTACATTTGAATGAAATGATATGCATTGCTACAATTTACAGCCTTCGCCTCATATTTTATTCAGCAACCTTTTATCTCTTTTCCTGCAGAATTATTCCGCAATAAATTTAGACATCTTATCAATAGCCGGAGTGATAGTGGCAGAAACGTGGAAGAAATGAGGCTGCAACGTTTTGCACTGTTTAAAATAATTTTCCATAATAAAGGAGCTATCCCAGCTGCTGTTGCTATTTCCAGTAAGGACGCAGTTTTGCGGTTTGTCTGAAGAAATGCAAAAAGGACATTCAGAGACAGACAACACTTGATCAGATTAGCCTCAAGTACAAAAACAAACAAAAAACTTCAGAGGTAACAGCAACTTTGAACGCTCAACAGAGAAATGACTTGTGTAATATTTGTTATCAGTATCAAAGCACGTTGAGTACCTCCAAGGTAGGAAATCGCTATACAAGTCCATTGACTATTTTAATCACCCTTTCAACAGCTATGTCGCAACCACCATCTGATCATCTATCATCTGATCTACCCACGCATGCACGGGGAGAACATACAAACTCCACACAAAGATGGCCAAGGGTAGAATTGAACTCGCGTCTCCTAGCTGTTAGGCATTCACGCGAACCACTCGCCCACAATGCAGCCTGCGCCTGTCTTTAATCAGAAAAAAAAATTATTTACTTCTACCTTTTTCCATTCTTCAGTAATCAGTAGTAGAACATAGATAGGTTTTAGGAAAATATTAGTTTCCGACTAAAATTTTTTTTTCTTTTGTGACGGCTAAATATCTAAACATAAACAACAAAAAAAGTGTTGTTTTACATCAAAATAACAATTTATATACAAATATAACACTATGAATTATTTACAATTTTCACATTTGGAACTGAATCGTGTGTGTGTGTGTGTGTGTGTGTGCATGCCCATTGAAGAAATTTTTTTTTTACTTTTCAAATAAATACCCTTTTGGTGTCATATCTCAAACAAATGCTAAATCAGCTGATGAAAATCTGTCTTTTTGTTATTATTCATCAGCAAAACTAACAAAAACAAATGTGCATTGTTGACTTACATGACTGACAGCAGCTGAGTTTGTTTTTTATGATTACCTTTGCTGTAACTGTGATGGAGGACATAACTTTGCATATTTGCCATAGATTTAATCAATACATTTGATCGATTCATAGATTTAATGATGACATTGATTTAACATAAATAAATAATGAATAAATTATAAGTACTGTATTTTTTGGGCTTTTTTGGAGTATAAGTCGCACAAGGCCACAAATGCATAATTAGGTAGAAAAAAAACATACATAAGTCGCATTTTTTATGGGTAATTTATTTTCCAAACTACTTGACGAAAACAGACATTACGTCCTTTTGGAAGGCAAGTTCTAACATTAATAAAATAATAGAAAACAGGCTGAAAAGATGTAAGATATGCTAACACAATGGTTATTCAGCTACACAAAAAATAAAGAAGAACAGAAAAGGTAACATAAACAGTTTTTTCATTGATAAGTCGCTCTGGAGTATAAGTCGCAGGAACAGCCAACCTATGAATAAAACTGCGACTCATAGTCCGGAAAATACAGTACTTTAAAATAGTGACTTACTTTTAAAGACCTTTGCAGTTTCTGCGTGCAACTGGGCAAGCTGCATTTGCTGTTACTACCTTCTGATCGCCGACTTACATTTATGATATGAAACGACATTGGGTACGCTACGTTTCAGCACTTTAGCTGTCATTCATGTCTCCTTGCTTTAGTAAACTTTCCTCCTGCGATAGTCGTGCCAGAAGGAGCTTTTTGTTCCATTCACACTCTTTTCCTCTCTCACCGCTCCCTAGTGAAGTGCTGTACTCTAGTGATATTTGAGAATTGCTTTCTGGGGCGATATAGGTTTAATTCTCATGTTCCCCGCTGACCTGCCAAGTGCAGTTGGCGGATGCCAGCTGGAAGGCTTTCATGTTTGTGCCTGTGGAGGTGGGGTGAGATTGGGATGGAAGGGGTAGGTATTAATAGGGACAGAAGAGACCGGGGGTAAGTATACAGTACATTGTCAAGTATCTGTAGACCTTCAAGGTGCTGCCCAAGTGCTTTCCACATTTCCACACAGCAGACAGTTACTGTTTAGTCATGATGCAGGTCCATTACCTTTAAGTAGAAGTGCTTGTTTTTTTTTTATCAGCTGTATATATAGCCCGCTTAGCTTGAAAAGAATCTACCCAGGGTGACCCGATTCTATTTATTGACGCCTTCCCAGTTTCCACTTGCTGGTAATAGACTGGAAAACGCAGATAATGTGTTTGATCGATCAACGTGAACAAATTTCATTTGTTGGGATCAATAACAGTTTACAGCTGATGGAGCTCCAAAGAAGTACATTCATTTGAGTGTTTTGATTGAAGCTGTCAGGGAGAGGTACCCCAGATTGGACTCTTCTCTTCTGCGATTTAAAAGTAATATCATACGGCCGGAGGCAAAAGACGCCAAAAACATGTGATCAGTTCCTTGTGATGTGAATTCGAAGGTTGGAAAAATAACAATTTACTTTCATTTTTCACTGGTCTCCGTTTTTCCATTTGAGAGTGTAATGATTTGATTTCTTTTGGGTTCAGCAGTGCGATTTGTATTATGTTTTCCCAGTGCTCAAAACGTAATAGAGGAGTGATGCGGAACCACAGTGTTGGGGTGGTGTGTTGGCGGGGGGGGGGGGGGTGGAAGAGGAAATTAACTGACTTGCACAAGAAAGACGTTTTCCACGTCTCAACCTTTTGCACTTTCCTCCATGTTTCAGCCTTTCATGATCATGCTCTATGGAACGCCCTGCAGACATGCAAGCCTGCGCTCCTTCCCCGCCATACTTGTTCCTGACCGGGCCGCCACCTCCTGTACACAGAGACAAAAACAGCATGAGATGGGAGTCCACATGGATAAACATTTACCATGGTAGGTGTTGCTTCAGGCGAGTGCTGTTGGGTGCCGTTGAGGTAGTGGGGGGTTTACTGTGTATGCACCGGTGCTATGGCAATAACATTATTGTATTGAGGTGATTTTACCTAGCTTTTAGTGCAGCATGGAGAGTGGACATTCATTCATTTTCTTGGCTGTTTCACATTCGCATTTGTGGCATTTTAACACACTCCTTTGACATAAGTATTGAGATACACGTACTTATTGGTTCATAATTCAAAAAGACGTGCCGATTTTATTATTGAAGAACTTTAAAGGTCTAAACCCGTCCATGTTTTCCCAACTCCTTACCTTTACTCTGTGGATTTTTGGAGGAGTAAGCTAAAGAGGTAGGGGAACAAATAAAACAATAACAAAAAAACAACCACTGCAGTGCTTATTTATTACTTTCATAGTAACAGATGCTTTAACATGCTGAAGGTCGTGAGAGTCAAACACCAAAAGTGCTGGGTGGGTGTTTCCTCCTCCCTCTGGAGCTTTTTATGATGTTCATTGGGAGGTATAACAAAATGCCAGATTAATTTATAAGCAATGTTATATAAAACTTTTTAGTCGGAAACTAATATTTTCCTGAAACTTATCTACATATGTTCTACTGCTGATTAGTGAAGAATGGAAAAAGGTAGAAGTAAATTATTTTTTTTCTGATTAGAGACAGGCGCAGTGGTTAGCGTGCAGGCCTCACAGCTAGGAGACCCGAGTTCAATTCCACCCTCGGCCATCTCTGTGTGGAGTTTGCATGTTCTCCCCGTGCATGCGTGGGGTTTTCTCCGGGTACTCCGGTTTCCTCCCACATTCCAAAAACATGCTAGGTTAACTGGCAACTACAAATATGAATTTGAGTGTGAATGGTTGTTTGACTACATATATGTGCCCTGTGATTGGTTGGCCACCAGTCCAGGGTGTACCCCGCATATCGCCTGAAGACAGCTGGGATAGCGTGACTCAAGGACCACGTGTACAGCAGAAGAAGGGGAGAAGTGTTATGATAACCACAGAGGAAGGAAGCAAACTGCAACAAAGGAGAGGGTATGGCTACTCAGTAACAATATGACCAACATAGTAGAGTTCTATTTCGTTAGTTGATGTGGTCTGATGGTTAAAGTGCTACAGACACTTTTACAGATAAAATAAGACATATAATTCCAGGTGGACTGTTAAAATTCAAAGTTTAAACTAATGTGCTGGTTTAAAATATTCAAATATATACTTTTTTTTATTGTTGCATCAACCCTACACAATAAATTCCTTGTATTGTGGGAACAATATCTGGCAATAAAGTTGATTCTGATTCGATGTGGAAATTTGTCCTTATTGTCTCGGTAAAGAATTTATGTTAGAGTTCTTGTGTTGGACCTCCTGATTTTGGAACATGGCACCTCTGACTCTGCCATGCTCATAGGCAAAAGGCACAGGGTAGGAGGACAATGCATTAAGACCGGGGCTTCAGCTTTGGCACAGGTTAGGTAGAGGCATGAGATGCATATTGTTTGTGTTCATTTGAATAAGGACAAATGTCAGATTTCCATGGCTCCGGGCAGCCTGCATGTTAGATGATCAACTCTTTTGGGCCCCTGGATGTAGGGTCATCAGTAGTGCTTCCAGGTCACTGTCACTGCATGCCGGTCTGGGGCCATAATTGACCTTTTGACAGAGCGCAGGGAGACAGCCTTTCTCCCAAGGCAAGAATAATCACTTTAGATTTACTGGTGGCCGTGCTCATGTAAACTAATTAAAATGTTTGTGCTAAAAGCATTTGTTATTTAAGAAAAATATATTTAGAATACAATGAAAAGTCACAAAATACAGTTTTATGAATAATGAGGGGGGTCATTTAATAAGAAAAAAATAAACAAATGACATTTTTTTTTATGAAAGCCATATAAAAGCTACTTGGAGTTTCATTGTAACTCAACTGCTTTCCTTTTTTGATATTTTCCCCTGCCTAATATGACTCAAGCAGTCATTTATTTTTATGTGTTCAGTTAATATCTTTATTATGTGTGAACAAATGAGTCAGTCCTTCTCAGGGCATACTGTAAATGTGCCATCAGCCGTTGTCTCACGTGTGTGTGTGTGTGTGTGTGTGTGGCTGCAGATAAAGGTTGAGCACAGCCCCGTATCCCACAAGCCCTTGAGCTCCCTAAGGCTCCATTCGGGCGCAGGATCTCCAAAGAAGCGTGCGTTCACCCTTCACTGTGCTCGTTATTCCTCACAACATTGCACCCACGGCCATGTCTCCCTTTTCATAGCCCTTAACATTAACTTTCATTCACACCATGTACTCTGTTTACATTTTCTTGTTATTTCCCTTTACTCTTTTCTAATACAGTAGAACCTTGGTCAGCATCATTAATTCGTTCCAGAACGTCTGACTCCAACCAAAAAAATATTTTTTTCCCATAAAAAAACAATAAATCTGTCCCAGAAAGGCAAAAATATTTGTATAGTTTTCAATGTCTAGTTTTACATGCAGAAAACTATTCACAATGCATATAAATGATGACTAAAAGGATACATTAATTTTCATGTGATTCTCAAATGAGACTCTTCCCATGTTATTTCATGAATTCAATAGTGTTTCTCACTTTAATAACCCAAAATGGAGCCAAATAAAGGTGATTCAGCATTTTGATACAGGTGACCCAACAACTCAAGCAGCAGCCTTATGTATCAAAAAGAATTGCATTAGAGATTAAAGTTAGATTAACTTAATTAGATTAATCCCAATTAATTTTGCTTAATCCCAAAATTTTATTTACTGGCATTTCATGAATTCAATCACTCTACATTTTTAGTAAAATACCTCCAAACCGAATATTGATTTATCCATTAAAAAAGTAAACTTTTAGTACTAATGACTCTTAGGTTAACTTGTAAACTGTTGTATTCTGCTGGAGATGTATAATTTGTAATAAAAGTGACTAAATACTGTATTCATGAACATGTCCATTCTGGATAACAGAGGGCATGTAAAAAAGTCCCGTCAAAACCTGTTCTAAAAATGGACTAACTAGCTAAATGTAACTCAGTCTTCATCACATCGGTGGTAAAATTTGCATGGAAAAGGCACTTATTAATAATAAAACCACCATACAGTATATTGTATGTTTTATTAGCGTTATCCATAAGGACACATGATCATAAGATGACATGAGAAAAGGTCCAAATATTTTTCAAGGGTTGTCTGGATCTCTAAGTCTTCTTGAAAATGCTGTAGCTGGTCACATGGCTACAAAACGCTTTATGGATAATATTGGCATTTGACTGTTTATGCATATTAGAGAAAAAGGATTACTTGCATAAACATGTAAGATTGGGTTGTTATAAGTAGATATTGCAAACAATACAATTATGCCCAAGTAGATGTAGTTTTAGATTTTCTCATAGTATTATAAATAGATTTTAAACCCAGACGTTACTTAGGAAGAGCATTTTTGGTACTTTTGTGCACCATTGCTCCTTAAATGTTTATTTCTCATAAGAGACAGCAATAAAAGTAAGTAAAGAGTGACTTGAGTAATATAACTTAATATATTTTTTACATAATTAATATGCTTCAGACACTGAAATTGAGACATCCCGTGTTTGATCCATGATA
Source organism: Doryrhamphus excisus (assembly GCF_037039965.1). Lineage (NCBI taxonomy): Eukaryota > Metazoa > Chordata > Actinopteri > Syngnathiformes > Syngnathidae > Doryrhamphus > Doryrhamphus excisus. The sequence continues at coordinate 18,338,049 of NC_136368.1, forward strand.
AAATCCATTCACATGAGTTGGAGGGTGTATAAAATTGCTCTCAGCACCTCACGCGGTTTACCAAAAGAAAATAAAATAAAAGCGTTGTGATGCCAAGGGCCATGCCTTTGAGTCGGGGGTATTACATTATTAATTAAAATACAAGTCGCCTTCTTGCCTATGGGTGTACAATGTAACACACTTGATTGAATCAGTGAGCGGCAGCCTGCACGGGTCTTTTGTGCTGGAAGGGATGAGAAATATTTGAGGATGCATTACTCCAGACACACATAAATAATGTTGCGGAATGGTGTGGAGTGCTCATTGAAAGCTTTGTATAGTGGCTTTAAAATGCAGTACAATTTAAAAGATTAAAAGATATTTACACAGAAAGACACACTATAAACCTTGCAATCCTACTTATCATTGACACTTGATCAAACCTACTTGAGAATTGTCAGATCAAAATACATTTGCTACATTCATTCATTCATTTTCTACCGCTTTTTCTTCACGAGGGTTGTGGGGGTTGCCGGAGCCTATCCCAGCTGTCTTCAGGCGAGAGGCGGGGTACACCCTGGACTGATGGACAGCCAATCACAGGGCACATATAGACAAACAACCATTCACACTCACACCTATGGACGATTTGGAGTCGCTAATTAACCTAGCATGTTTTTGGAATATGGGATGAAATCGGAGTCAATTGCTACATAAAACTTCCAAATGTTATATTAGTGTACACTTTACTATTCCAATATTAGACATATTGAGTGACATCGTACACAGTGGCGGTTCAAATGTAAGATTTACATTTTGTTTTTCCACCACAATTTGTTTCAATTCCAAATTTTTATTCTGTCCATTTTTTAATAAAACCCAATTTTCCTTTGATTTTGAAACTATATCGTCTACTTTGACTATCAGCTTTCTTCTCATGCACCGTATTGCACAGTTTTCTCACAAGGTGAGAACAAACTGCTGTCGTCTCTCTTCATCCTCATTAAGGCTCTGCTCACAAGAGTGTGAATATGTAATCTTTTAATAGCTGCCCTGACAGAGAATGAAAAAGTTAGTCCCAGTTCTTTTAGTGCCGGGGAGGGAGCGGTAATGGCGACTAATGAGGGCTGAGGTGTGTGTATGGAACACTTGGCCACCTCGAGAGACTGGTAAATAAAAAGGAGGAAATACTTTTTTTTTTTTTTTTTTATTCCATCCCCCCTTGTCTCTGATTCCTATTGACCTCCAGTCGAGGTCTGTTAGATGTAGACCAGGTCATAGGATACATGTGAAGGATGAAAATATCAAAGGCAGCCCAAGGCTTTTACATTTGCTCCTGTGCTGCAGGTAATCGTACTGTGCGGAACAGCTGAGGCCTTCTCTTCTTGTCGTTGCACTGCCACTTTAAGCAAATCATAGAGTTAATTATGTCTTAATACAATCTGGCTACTCTACTGTGTTCATAACTGCAAACTATAATGAGATTCCATTAATTAAAAAACTAGTGTGGGAAGGATTGTGCTGTCTTTCCATTAGACTTAAACCTGGATCCATCCTGGAAAAACAAAGACTTTGTCAGTATTGTGTGCGACCACGGCTGCGGTGTGCGGCACGTGTGGTGTGAGGTTGTGAAGTGTATCGAGAGGCACAGCCGAGTGAGCCCAATAGTCTGCGCTCTATTGATAACTCTGCCTGTTTTAAAATCCTGGCACAACAATGCAACTTGAGCCTCGCGTGCTCCACTGAGCAACAATACCTCTCACTGGCAGCATCGGTGTAATGATGACAGACAACAATACGGGGGCGCTTTCCTCGTTTCTGGCACCTTTTGATAAGAATATTTTAAGTTTATTATTGATTTTAACTGGAGCGGTTCGAGGGAGTGATTATTTTCAATCTTGTGTGTTATTTGGAAAAAAGCAACGCATTTAGTCAAGGAAGATCAGTTGCTTTAAAAAAGCAGGAAGTGACATGCAGTATCTTCACTCCTGCTTCCACACATGCACGTATGCACGCGTGCTCACGCTCAGGTGGTCTTTATTTTCTCTTGCCGCTGCACAACTCTGTGTTTATAGCGCTAGTTGGCTGCGCCAGTAGCTGGGAGGTATAGTGGAGTGTAAGCGGTGCTGATGTGGATGGCCCCTGGTCAGAGGCCAGGCCCTGGCTGTTAAAACGCAGCCTCTTTTGTGCGTCAGAGCCAGCACTGCCAGTCCTATTCCGCCCCTGTCGCTAGGGGTGGGGAGGCATTTACCCGCTGCATGCATTCATTCATTGCGCTGGCATTGCTTGACGCAGGGCTAAATGGCATTGTTACAACGTGCCTCTGAGAAGTGTTGACAGGCCCATATGCTAATTTTAATTAATAGAAGGGAGGGGGGTGCAAGCGGGTGGTTTTATTCACCTCAACTCAGCTGCAGAATTGTATCCGCACCTAGACTGGCAAATATAATTGCGGCAAACTCAAATGAGCTCATTAGGAAATGTATTGAATTTACACATTATTTCCAGTAGTTAGGCTGAGTTATTTTCCCTAAGGAGTCAATTACATACTCATTTGTGACTCAGGTGAATGGCTTCCTGGTGACTTCTTCAACTGCAAAAATCCTACTTGCTGAATAATTTGCTAGACAGCTGCTGTACAGGAACATCTATTGACGTTCATTTGTGTGAGTATGGTGGGGGGTGGGGGGGGGGGGGGGGTCGTGAAGATAACGACTCCCTTTTGTTCGTTTATTCACTTCATTTGATTAACTCTTAACATGTTATTCACTCTTGAATTATTTAAACTTGTGAAACCTTGTCCGCTGAGACATTCTGACATGTTTTAGTTCCCAGCAACCTTGTCTGCCTTTCAGAGCTTTTTAATTAGAAAAAGTGATATCAGGTCCAAAATTTGGAGTGCAAATTTGTGTTTTCCCGTGAAAGAATGCACAAAACAAAAGAAGGGTTGGTGGGGTCAGGTTTCAGTTATCAAATAATATCGTTTTAGTCATGATGTACTATATATATATCACTATATTGACAGTTACTATGGTACCCATTATGTCATTGTATGGTCATATCACCTCGTACTTCGGTACGAGGTGCATTATTAAAAACAAAACAAAAAAAACTTAAACTGTATTATGGAAAGCAGGAAGTGAACAAATAAAAGTACCAGATGGAGGGGTAGGATTTAATAAGCTTTGCTTAGCTTCGTACTCCTTTTGGACATGTGGAACTGTGAACTGATTATGTGATGCATTCAATTGTAATCTGATGCATGTTCAAATGAAATAAAACCATTACCATTACCATAGTAGCTTGGATAAGGCATGTACTGACATGCAAACTCCACACAGAGATGGCTGAGGGTGGAATTGAACTCGGGTTTCCTAGATGCGCACAAACCACTCGCCGACAATGCAGCCTGTCTTTAATCAGAAAAAAAATATTTACTTCTACCTTTTTCCATTCTTCGGTAATCAGCAGTAGAACATAGCTAGGTTTCAGGAAAATATTAGTTTCCGACTAAAAGCTTTTGTGACGGCTAAATATCTAAATATAAACAATTAGAGAACTGTTGCAAAATGAATGTGCCACAATGTATGCTGGAGCCTATCCCAGCTGTCTTCGGGCGAGACTGGTGGCCAGCCAATCACAGGGCAGATATAGACAAACAACCATTCACACTCACATTCATACCTATGGACAATTTGGAGTCGCCAATTAAACTAGTATGTTTTTGGAATTTTGGAAACCGGAGTACCCGGAGAAAACCCACGCATGCAAAAACCACACACAGATGGCCAACCACTCGACCACCGTGCAGCCCCTTGTATGTTGTGTTTGTTGAAAATGTTATTAAGTTTTACAAACCAAGCATTTTGAGGGCATTCCTCAGAACATTACGTGTTGGATGGTTCTGATAATGCCCAGTTTATGGTCAAAAAGTGTAGTGTTATCTAACAAATCAAAAAAACATTTAGTTTTAGAGAGTACTCTAGTGCCGAACTTCTCTTTCCATGTTCTACACTCTTCTTTGTTATGATACCATCAGAGTCGCTGCCTGTCCTTGCCCCACAGAGTAGCCAGCAGGGAGGTGGGAATTTGCCCAGTGTGGCGCCGGCCCTCCAAGCCTGGGCCCAAACGCATCCCCTGCACTCAGCTGTAAATATCACCAACAGCTGGTGGCACACAAGGTAGTGGTGCTTAACAAATGACTGGCCTTCTTGAGATGGGAACGTATTAAGCTTCACTTGTTTCTTTGCCAGCCAAGTGCCCGTAAACTGAAACTTGTTCAAGCAAGAAATAAATACATTTGAGCATCTTTTCTTTGAGCTGATAAAGAGATAAGGTATAAAACTTGATCATTTTATTGAACAAAAATGAGAGTTGGGCGTCACGGTGGACTAGTGGTTAGTGCGCAGACCTCACAGCTAGGAGACCAGGGTTCAATTCCACCCTCGGCCATCTCTGTGTGGAGTTTGCATGTTCTCCCCGTGCATGCGTGAGTTTTCTCCGGGTACTCCGGTTTCCTCCCACATTCCAAAAACATGCTAGGTTAATTAGCGACTCCAAATTGTCCATAGGTATGAATGTGAGTGTGAATGGTTGTTTGTCTATATGTGCCCTGTGATTGGCTGGCGACTAGTCTAGGGTGTACCCCGCTTCACGCCCAAAGACAGCTGGGATAGGCTCCAGCACCCCCCACGACCCTCGTAGGGGTAGAAAATGAATGACTCTAACCAAAACGTACACTAACCAAATACATTTTTCATTCATTCATTCATTCATTCATTTTGTTGGCTTATTACTCCAAACATAGAACATTTGCATCTGCGTGTCACATCGCTCGTATTAAGCCGTATCTTGATAGTAAAGGTTGCCGACCCCTGGCTTAGTGTGATTATGCCCTTAAACAATCCTCCTTTTTTCGACAAAATAATTAATCCATTGAAGAAAGCCAAAAAAATATTAACACAAAACACAACTCGTCTATATGTCTATATGTGCCCTGTGATTGGCTGCCGACCAGTCCAGAGTGTACCCCGCCTCACGGCCAAAGACAGCTGGGATAGGCTCCAGCACCCCAGCGACCCTTGTGAGGAAAAGCGGTAAAAAATGAATGAATGAATGAAAAATGAGAATTTTATTATTTTTTTTAGATGCTGCTCATCCCTTCTGAGCTCAGGCAGTTGAAGAGGTAGGAAGAACCGAAGTCACCTTTGCGTCCGGCTGCCTTTCTAGTGCTCCCAGTATCACACATAATGACATTCAGTGTAGCCCAGATCACATTTAGGATAGCTGATTTGATATAGCCGTACGCCAGCAAGCCCGTCTAAAAGAATAAGCCCCCCTGTACTCCAGTTTAAACACAATCCATTTTCCAGTGTAAATCACTTGTCTGTCTATTGCAAACGTAACTGCTATGATGTGGGAGATGGAGGTGTAGACCAGACCAGGAGAGTAAAGATTATCTTTGGGGGCCATTTCGCTGGCACTGTTGCGTGACAGAGACTGACAGCTCTTTCAGATGACTGACAGGTGTCCTTTGAAATGCCGGTGAAGCAGCTTCTGTTCAGACTGTTGAAATGCATATTTGGAGCTCTTATCATAAAGGCATGGATGGCCCAGATAGGTGGTGTTAACATTGCAAATGGCTCCGGAATTATTCATTGTCAGTGCTGTGGGAAAGAATTGGTGGAAGGGGGGATTCGGGGGACAGTGCTAGGCGGCGGCGGCGGTGGCGACGGTGGGGGTGAAGTTTGATTATTCCGCTCACACAATAGCAGGATGCTTAATGATTCCTCTCCACCTTGGCAGCACCATGTGCTGACTTCAGGCCCTAGCGGCGGGTGACACAGGTCCGGCCAAGTGTTAGAGCAAGATCATACGTCCGGGCCCCATTTTAATTTCTAATACATTAATCTTTTCCTCACAGATCCTCCATGAATATTCCAGGGCTCCTTGTTTGTCAGGAAGCCTGTCTTGCTTTCATCTATTCAGGTGGTTTCATTTACTGTGAAAGCCAGCTAAATGGACCCGATCAGTCAATGACAACCGGCGTACAATAGAGCCCGGTAACACGTCCCTTTCCTCCTTTCAGCCTTCTGATAGACAATCCTGACACCTGCTCCCTGGGGAGACCCTCCGCCAAGCCAGTGCACTGTTCCACGAGAGACTTCCCTTACTTTATCAGCCCATAAAGGATTGTCACAGGTGACTATATCAGCGGAGGAATGGAGCTGCCCTCTTTGACCCGGCCCCCTGCAATGTGCTGTGAGGTGCGGGCGCCTCAAAACGAGCGGATTAAGGGTTGCTTAAAACGCTGTCATACACGGCGCCTCGGCGCTTCACACTTCCTCAAAAATGTTAAGCCTTTGTTCTCTTCCATTAATTAGCATTGTCTTAAGTTCATTAGACCATTGCTTGTGGTGTTACTAATGAGGCGACGTAGGCCACCTACATCGGCGGAAGCTTTGTAGAAGCTGACCTGACAACGACTCCTCGATTTTTTTTCCTCGGCGTAATGACATGCTTACGCTTGGGATGCATAGATATATGAGCTCTGACTGACATGTGCATTAGTGGTCTTATTTCCACATTTAATGATTACTAGTGGGTGAGAACAGCAGGAACCGGGATGTCACTCAAACCTCCATCGAGGCCCGATTGCCCTAGACTTCTCAGATCATCTCGTCATGAAGAGCAGGGGGGGTACTGCTTCCCTTCAGCCCTGCATGTAAAGGTAATATGCATTACTTACAAAAATTAAGGTTTTGTCAGCACAGTGCCATCTGCTGGATCTGTCGCTTAGTCCCGATGCAAGCTGACAATAACAGGTGGAAATCTGATTAGGATCTACCCCAACATTCAATGGGTTCTTCGCTTCCATCGCTTTATAGCAGTTTTTGAAAAAGCAATTCATTCATGAATGATCACTGATTCATAGTTGACTATAGATATGACTTATTAAAAAAATATTGAAAGAATATTAAAGTTATATGTAGTATTCTGGTCACGAGGTGTCACTATGTTACATTGATGAGACATGATGTTAAATGATATTACCTTCACACTGCATGTCCGATATGATAAGAGTGGAAAAAGGTTGTCCTCCCATTCCCTGTGGAAGTGGTAAGTTGTCGGTTTTTTTACTTTGTCCTTCTTCCCCACTCTGTTTGAAACACTTTGAATTTTACTTTGAATATTGAATTTTGAATAAGTGAAGTAGTTAATTTCATAGCTTGCTATGCTAGCAACAGCCATCTCTTATGCACCCGCAGTGATCCTTTAAGCTGCGCAATATAGTGTCAACAAAGAATAATAGGAGTGTAAAAGTGACTATGGGGCTTTATTTCATGTCTACAAGCCTCCAATATACCAAAAAATTTATTTAGAAAGTATTAAAATTAGATGAATATTTGGTTTATTAATATTGAATCCTACTTTGCGGAAATACACTTATCACAGTCTACTTGACTTAACACAGTGGACGTACAGTATATGGCCACTTGTGGGTATCACCACTGTTACACCCGTAGGTCTAATTTCAAATAAATGACTACCTTTCATGAAATGCTGACAGCTTCATTTGAAAATGTGTCTGAACGGTTATTGTTTGATAATTTCTTGCCCCACGTCAGGCATACAGCCAGCGTCCTTGGCAGAGAAGAGAAAGGAATCCGTCCATTCAGAATTAAACTAGCTGTTTTTTTTTGGAGGTGATATTCATGGGTCACTTGGGGAAACAGACATCTCTGTCATGTCTAGGGTTCTATGACACGTTTTTTTTTTTTACCACCATGTGCTTTTTGTGTGAATAAAATGTGTGGATTAAATGCAAAAAATATTTCATTTAATGATACAATTTGCCCAGTATTTTAAGAAACAGATTTAACTTTATTAACTTTTATAATGAATGACCATGACTGATGATTGGATGGATGCAAGGAAAAAATGTATGCTGTGATTTACCACTTTTTAATTTTGGATTAGGGTTAGTGCTAGGGTTGGGGTTAAGGTTAGGATTGTCCTCCCTAACCCTCCCTAACCCCTATCCTAACCCTAACACTAACCCTTACACTAACTCTAACTCTAACCCTAACCCTAACCCTAACCCCAACCTTAATCCCAACCCCAATCCTAACCCTAATCCCAACCTCAACCTAAACCTTAACACCAACCTTAACACCTACCGCAATCCTAACCCCAACATTAACCCCTACCTCAAATCTTACCCCAACCACAACCCCAATCCTAACCCCAACCACAAATTTAACCCCAATTCTAACCCTAACCCCAACCTTAACCCCAATCCTAACCCCAAAACAACCTTAACCCCAATCCTAACCCCAACCTTAACCCCAACCCAACCCCAACCTCAACCCCAACCTTAACAACCTACCCCAATCCTAACCCCACCCCAACCTTAACCCCAACCCCAATCCTTACCTCAACTTTAACACCAACCCCAACTTTAACCCCAACCTTAAACCCAACCCCAACCTTAAACCCAACCCCAACCTTAAACCCAACCCCAACCTCAATCCTTACCCCAACCCCAACCTTAACCCCAACCCTAATCCTAACTCCAACCTCAACCCCAATCCTAACCCCAACCCCAACCTTAACCCAAACCCCTAACCCAATCCTAACCCCAACCTTAACCCAAACACCTACCCCAATCCTAACCCCAACCCCAACCCCAACCCCAACCCCAACCCTAGCACTAACCCTAACCCTAATCCAAAATTAAAAAGTGGTAAATCACAGCATACATTTTTTCCTTGCACCCATCCAATCATCAGTCATGGTCATTCATGGTCTTGTAGACCAGTATTTCGAGGTCTTTTAAGAAATATGCATTTTAGCTTTGCAAAGGGACCCACAACAAGAAAGCTGAAGAGGCAGGGTTGCCGACCCCTGATCTCAACTAATGAATGGTGATCGAAAAATAACCTCTTGCCTTGATTATCGCCTGGTGAGGTAATTATGGGCGTGACTGTCGTGCTAATTTCACATGTTCCTGGACTGTGGGGATTTTATACCCAGCCAGTCAGCTTCAACACAAGTGGGAGATATTTCAAGGTACCGCTCTTAAGCCAAATGAGCGTATCGGACACAGCCTCCCTTCCCCCCCCAGCTAAATTAGCTCCTAGGGTCCTCTATTATGGAGTGCCCGGTGCTATAACTCAACTGGCAGAATCACCTGTCCCGTGGAAACTTAAATACGCTTTGGCATATATGGATATTAGAGGTGTCAAGCCCCTGTGATGTAGCTTAGATGTCATTCATAATTATAATGTCTGATTTTCTCTCCAAAAGGATGCTCTGGAGACAAAGCGAAGGGGGAAAGAACCAATATTTTAATGGAGAGGAGACAGGCCTCTCCCTCAAGGAACATCTCCACTGACACTGGCTGCAGCAAAATTGGGATTTATACTTCCTGTTTTCTATTAATATGGAGATGAATACAGGTGTTCCTGTGTCGTAAAATTAGCCTAGGTCTTGCAAATTTGCAATCGCATGTCCTACAGATAGTAAAGTGATGTATGCGCTTTTTACACTGATGACACAAAACGAAAAAGGTGAAAAAGAAATCACTCAATAGCTTTAAAATGAACATAATAGCTTATAATTCTGCCCCCTCAGCCTGGTCTGGCAGTGGCACGTGTTTGTCGGCTTAACAGACTTTTTCTGGCTGCTTGTGTAATGAAAAGCACGGTGAATAAGCTGTGAAATCCTTGGATTTTCAATGGTGACAACTTTGGAATGGCTTCCAACCTCAAGGAAGCCTCTGTTGGTTTCCTACGGGGGGCTTGGTGACATTGTTGACACCCTTGAATGCAACAGCAATATTCTGTGGGTCATATCAGCGGAACACCTCAGAGGTGATCAGCTTATAGTTGTGTGCTTTAGGGCAGCAGCTCGCCAGCACCAAATAATCAAAGTGTTAGTCAAGGCAGTGAAGCTACAAGTTCTTGAATTCAATAGTGTTCTCACCTTCTTTATCAAAGTGCTAGCCCTATAGGGAGTTGCTTAGCAGTCGCACTAGATTTAAAAAAAAAAAAAAACATACAGAAAACCACAGATTACACAAAATTTGACAAACAGAAATTTGGCACGGAGTAAAATTGCTGTGCGCAAATTGTTTTCAATGAAAACCGAGTCATACCAAATGCGTGTGCATGAAGCGCAAAATGACTCTTCTGAAGCATAGGAGACGTCACAAGATTAGAGTTTGTCTGTAAATTAGCAAGAAAAAAAGCGTCTAATACACTAGAAATTATGTTATTATTCTAATAAGCTATTAAAGATCAAATAAAACTCACTCAGTTTATATTTAAATATGTAAATATTTAATATGTTGGATTATTTAAAGCAATCTATGTATATTTCCTGTGAAATTTTGGTGCAGATCTGGATAAAAAGTTGAGGAATCTAGTTTCCCCTTTTTTGTTTATGTCACTATGGTGCTGTCTGTTTGGGATGTCATTGTCCACGAAGCAGCAAGTAGCCTGATATCCACAAGTAGCCTCTGCACGGTGGTCGAGTGGTTAGCATGATTGCCACGCCGTCAGGAAATCAGGAATACCTGGGTTAGAATATCCGATCGGACATCTCTGTGTGGAGTTTACATGCGTGCATGAGTTTTTTCTGGGTACTTCGGTGTCCTCTCACATTACATGTTGGGGGGGGGGGGTGAAAAAACTTCTGTCCCTTAGGGGTGGGGGGGCATGACAGAAAATTGAGAAGCACTGGGTTAATTGAATATTCTATTTTGTCCATAGGTATGAATGTGAGTGTGCATCTTTTTTAGCTACTTTTAGTTTGCAACCATTATTTTCTGGGATTAAAGCGTGTGAAGACAGTAAGTCATATCATTACTGATGGCCAAATATAGTTTACTACAGTGCCTTCATGAATAAGAATGAATATGAATACAAAATACATTTTTGTCATTAGTCCTATTTTCCATTTAGGAACAGATGCTAATCAGTCGAGGCAAACAAAAGTGCGACAACAATTCAAAAAAGTAAACAAATCCTCATCTAAAATTAAATTCAGTTGTTACACTTTTTCATGTCTAATCAAAACGTCTTTTCAGGTCCATTTTACCTCCTGCTAACTTCATCAAATATTTTGCCTTAATCAATATCATTTTTGTTTGTTTTTTCCACTGCATGAGAAAAGTCAAAACACCCCTGATTTAAAAAAAAAAAAAATTAAAAAATTAAAAAAATCATGCACGCTGGATATAGAATTTCCCGGCTACTGCACTAACCTCCTCTTCACGACCAATAGAGAGGCTCTGACATTGTGGGAAGACATTAATTCACTGTGTCAACCTGTCGCCATGAAATATTTATGATGCTAAATACATTTAATTAGGCAGCGGAGCTCTGATGGAGGAGAAAAAGCAGTGTCAATTGAAAAAAATAAACACATACTGCACCATGCCTCTCATGTAACTGAAAGAGATGCTTGGAGTATGATCACCAGTAATGCCAGGTATTTGTAAAAAAAAAAAAAACAAACAAAAAAAACAACTTACATTGAGATTTACAGAACATAAAATACATTAGCTTAAATGGCAAAGGAGCATTTGTGTGTGATTTAACAAATAGATGGTGATGAGGATAATCACCTGTTCATTTCATCTTCACTGAGAAAGTGGATGGTTATGGTAGCTCGGCGCTTTAATGAATTTGACTTTTATCATGCACTCCTTGATTTGATATCATCACTATTAAATCAGGCTCCTCACAGCCAGAGGCAACCAAACAAAAAGGAGCCATTGCATCTGAGGCAAGGAAATCAAACGAAACTGCTGTTTATGCTTCATGTACTGCTATGCTGCAGATATGAGTCCAAAAAAAAAAAAAAAAAAAAAAAAGACAGGTTCTGATGCATTGGATGACAGCCTACAGTAAAGTGAGACATCATGTCTGCCTGTGATAAAAACACGGCTGCAGTAAATAATAGCCGCTTCTCATCTTGACATCTGTCATGGAGTTGGAAATGGATGGGGAAATGACCAGCACTCTATCGGCCAAGCTCCGGCTGTGTCACTTGCTGAATGATGCAAAATAGAAGATAATATCAGTGCTATGCTGAATGGCATTACTCCAAATCTAATGTCATTAAAAGGGTGGGTATTAGCTGTGCTGTCTGGAGATGGCGGTGTGGGCTTCTCGCCGCTTGACTGACACACAGATTAAGTGCAATGACAGGGAGCACAATAAAGTCATCAGAGAATGTGACATGTCAGTCAGAGAAGGAATGGCGGGCGGAGGGATGAATTGTCACTCTCTGTCACAGCCCGTGTCCCGTACACCACCGTGGGAAAACGGGGGGGGGGGCCTGCTTAGACAATATTTATTCAGGTAGAGGACGCCCACTCGAGTCTCACTTTCACTACATGTTTGTAAATTTTCCGACAAGGGGGAGAAATGTGGATGATAGCTGGAAAAGCAGATGCATGTGTGATATCGCTATAGGAATTATGCAATTTTTCTTTTTAAGTCATACAAATGGCCGATCATTTAGGAAGATGACCTTTACTGCGGGCATGTCTGCAAACTACAGTATTCAACAGCTTGTCGGTGTTCCGTTTTTCAGTTTTAATGTCAATTGACTTTTTAATGCACTGTAGTTATATAATAATGTATATCATTAGCAGTTTCTACAGCATTTTCACTATAAGAGCAATAACTTAAATGTTGCTGCATAGAAAACAAGAAGGCGCATGCTTCAGAGTATTCTCTTCGGCCAAAAGATGGCAATGTTGCAGTACTGAATCCCAGTCAGTTTTCTGCTGCATTCAGGCTCACCTACACACACACACACACACACACACACACTGGTCATTGCTTTCTTCTTTTCATATTGCCAGAAATTAGTCATCTTCATATTACACTTGACTGACTAGTTAGAGCAGCCAAAGCTCTTGCTACCCTTTTATTTAAATTTATTATTTTTTTAAATATATTTTTTTTTATCAAAAACATAAAATATTTTATAATTTAGTTTTTAATTAATTCAGTTCACTGGAATGAAAGCAGTCATTCTCTGCAACTTCTGCCATTGGCTTTTAGCTCTTGTAGCACAGTACATACATTTTGAGATATGATTTATTAAGAAAACTGCGAAAACATCAACAGTTATTCAACTCTTCAAAGTGATTTTACTGATAAACACCTTGCGAGACACCATATTGCAGAAATGAAATACTCCCTCGTAAATCAGTAATACTGCAATGATATAGTTGAAATTTCACAACTCATTACTAGCAGGAAACAATTCTACTGTGACATAATTATCAGAAAAATTACCACTGTCAATGAAATGTACCAACTGGTTGCAAGCTCTTGAGTGGCACTTGTTTGCTCTGCTCTGCTCCGGTTTGGAAGGTAGCAGCAATAGAAAGCTTTCCCATGGCCACTTTGCTGGTCTTTATTATTGGCTTATTGCCTTTAAGCTGTCACCACTCAGAGCATTCTGCCTCTCGGGGGATTGTCGGGTGGGATTCCAGAGATCCAGGCTGGCTGGGACTATACTCAGCTCTGTTGTGAACTGCAACTGTGTCATGTTGCATGTAGAGTGTTTATTTCCACACGTGCATAGACAAAAGTGAGAAACTACTAAGGAACTATTGTTTACTGGTTATTGCATTGAAGTGAATGTGTGCATGTTGGGCTCTAGTAAACTGAGAGACACCTACATGTTTGAAATCGTTTACTAGAATAAATACAAATAGTTCACTTTCATTTTTTTAGGAATTGTGATGAATTTAAAGTCACTGGAGGAAAAAGTATCGAAATAATGTGGAAATCCCAAGATCCGGCAATAGGAAATGATTTTTCTGCTGCCTCATCCCACCATTCCCTCCACCTCTCCTCTCCTATGCCAGTCACATTTTCTAATTAGCTTTCCCTGTGGAGGAAGAAGATGGATTATATTTTAATATCTAGGGCCTAAAATTAGTTTATATTCTAGCAAGTTAGCACTTCCCAGAAGTTGATTTACTCTTGAAGCTGTAGAACCCGCCAGCTTGCAATTAATCATTTTCCTCGCTCGGGTTGGTGAGGAAAAAGAGGCTCTGCTTGTCACAGACCGGATCACAATAGGTAAACACCTCATTTACACTATTTAGAAATCACCTCTCTCGAATAGTACAACTCCTGACACGGGCTCCCTCGATTGTTCCCTCTTAACCGCAGTTATTAATTACCCCACACTTTGAACACAGCGACATTGTCTGACTAATCATTGACACTCAATGATTAAAGATGCTCCTTGCCTTTTTTTGAACGACTTTCCCCTCTTCTTCTTCAGAGTTCATTCATGAGTCCATGTCACTGTTTTTTTTTTTTTTTTTTTTCTCCACTCTTTGGTCACAAACTTGGCTCACAGCTATATCTGCTTACCAGCATCCTGAAATGCCTTTACAGACTCATCCGTCAAGGCTAAAGGGCTGAGGGAGGACGGCGGTATTGCTGCAGCAGTGACGTAACGCACAAAGGGAATTCTTGGTGATTAAAAACAAGATATTATTAAAAAATAGAGTTTTTTCTAGGAATGGAAAGAGGACTATTTTTGTCTTAACATGCCAAAATGGGTCTTCAAAACATCAGGTGGTTGCTATTGTGATAAAGTGAACATAAAATAAATACATAAAAATAAATGTTTTTATTTTTTTTAGGATGGGGACATCACTCCCTGAATGTTCTGAACTCCTGTTTCCATACCAGTGTTGCACTGAGAATGGTCTGCATGGGTTTAGTTCAAGTTTAGCTGAGGTCAAACTGACAGTCATGCAAAATTTAAAAAAATATATTGTTTTTTCTAGGAATGGAAAGAGGACTATTTTTGTCTTAACATGCCAAAATTAGTCTTCAAAACATCAGGTGGTTGCTATTGTGATAAAGTGAACATAAAATAAATACATGAAAATACATAAAAATAAATGTTTTTATTTTTTTGGGATGGGGACATCACTCCCTGAATGTTCTGAACTCCTGTTTCCATACCAGTGTTGCACTGAGAATAGTCTGCATGGGTGTAGTTCAAGTTTAGCTGAGGTCAAACTGACAGTCATGCATATATTTTAAAAAAATATAGTTTTTTCTAGGAATGGAAAGAGGACTATTTTTGTCTTAACATGCCAAAATGGGTCTTCAAAACATCAGGTGGTTGCTATTGTGATAAAGTGAACATAAAATAAATACATAAAAATAAATGTTTTTATTTTTTTGGGATGGGGACATCACTCCCTGAATGTTATGAACTCCTGTTTCCATACCAGTTTTGGTTTTCTAGGAATGGAAAGAGGACTATTTTTGTCTTAACATGCCAAAATGGGTCTTTAAAACACCAGGTGGTTGCTATCGTGATAAAGTGAACATAAAATAAATACATAAAAATACTTAAAAATAAATGTTTTAATTTTTTTGAGATGGAGACATCACTCCCTGGATGTTCTGAACTCCTGTTTCCATACCAGTGTTGCACTGAGAATGGTCTGCATGGGTGTAGTTCAAGTTTAGCTGAGGTCAAACTGACAGTCATGCACCCTAATTTGATTATTTGTTGCTTAAAGACATGATTAATCTTTCCAACAATCATTATTAATTAATCTGTCGTTATACCTTTCAAATGTTTCTAAGAAGCAGCAAAGGAGTTGCCATACTGTCCATAAATTTGCCTGACATCAGCAGTATTCAGTATTAATATTAATATCAGTATTAGTATTAATATCAGTATTAATGCTGCTCTTCATCAAGCATTGCTGCTTCACAAGCCACACAGCGCGAGGACCAGGCCTTATAAGCCCGGATCCAGTGGGCTTCGGAGTGTGCTGTTCTGGTGACTCAAGGTAGAGCGGGGAAGGAAGGGATCACCAGCTCCTCGCTTCCCAGGGAGATGAGCAGCACAGGCCAATTTCATATGCAGGGGCTCGGCCCCAGGGTCTGAGTGGAGGTGGCCTGGGTCCACCCAGTATCCTGGCTTCATTAATCAACCCGCCAAGGCTTACCGGCAAAACCCCCTCTCCGCCCTCTCATAGACAACCCCTCGGATTACACAGAGCCAGCGAAATGTCAGCCCAAATCTGAGTCTTGATGCAGATAATCATTTCAATAATATTTCTCCATTTGTGCCCCCGATACCGGGGGAATAAAGCTTTTCCACTGTCAGGTAGCATAAGACTACAGTTGGTGGGAATACTTGACTCTGAGCCAGATGGCTTAGCCATGCTTGCAGCATATGTTCAACAAGCAGTCCTGTGCCAAGCCTGCATTAGGTTTTTATTAATTTGATGCAGGCAGGAATGCATACGTGGTACCTGATCTCACCCGTCTTAGACACCTTCAATGCTCCATTCTCACTGCAAATTAACATCGTTAAAGCGATGTATGAATGAGTATTTTAAGATCATTTGGTCTTTTTAAAATGAGAGTAAAGGTGATATTTATCTGCACTTGTAGCAATGGATGTTGCAAAGCAAATTAGCATTTAGTTGCATGAATATGCTTGGGTGCAAGACAAAAGAAACAGTACTGCATGGGAGGGCAAATTTATTCATTACCACTAAGTTGAACTTCCCTTTAACAGCCCGGCGCTCTGCAATCCTGGGAGTTCTCCTCTCAGTGACTTATGGTAGTGCAGAGGGAAAGGAGGGGGCGGTGGCGGCGGCGACGGCGGCGGCGTGCTGAAAATGTCAATAGAAATAGTAAGTGTGAGAGGCAAGGCTTGCCTAATTAGTGCCCATTTAGATTTTATGACGGCTCTGAGATCTGCTCTTCCTGACAGAGAGCACTATAGTTGCATATTGTCCTAGCCTGAGGGAACCATAGGAAAATCCAGATTTATTGTACCTATCATACCAGCATATTTCATTTGCCATTATGAGATGCCATCTTGCAATGATGCCAGATTATTTATTACAGTTTCAATTGTGGGATCTGGCCGGTTGAGGAACATTTCAAAGTACCATTTCTCTTATTAACTTCTTCATTATCTGCCCCTTTGTGATTTAAATGCTCCCTTTCTTCTTACCTGCATTAATAAATATGTTACTGATTGGACCGGGCCTAACTGTTTTTCTGCTCTCTGGGTTTGTTTCCTGACATTAGTGCTGCGATGCCACACATCTCATCTTTTTCGCCCAATCTAGTTTAATTTCATTGCAGTTCTCAAGCTCATAAGTTTCATAATTGAAAATTTTTATGCGGCAGAAAATCACACCAGAAGTTGGAAATGAAAATTAAGACTCTGCTGCTGTGCAGTCTCCAGATGCTTGATAGGGTTTTATATGTTATATATATATATATATAGGGGGGGTGTTTATTTACCATGTCCCTTAAACCCCAGGTTGTTGGCATTTATCCTGTTTACACATCAATATTAAATCTCCACCAAAGCCTTGAGAGTTGCATTTAAGTCATTGTGAGGGGTGGTATTAAAATGTGCTCCATACTGTGAGGGGTAGCTCGTCAGGGAATAGCTGGGCCCTGGACTCCCATTACCCAGCATAAAAGTGTCAGCCACTTTAATTACATTCATGCCTTCCCCAGTCCGTTTTACTGCAGCCACAATCAGATTTCATGCACAGATCTGGTACCTTTTGTCTTAGCCGTTGTGACCTCGCTGAGATGGCGACTTCACTTTTTTTCCCCTAACTTTGAGCAGTTTGTTGTAGTAGTTTCCGGTTAGTACTTGGGAATGAACAGAGGTGACATAATTGGTTAGTAATAAAGCATAAAATGAAGCATATTTTCTGTGTCAGAATGCCACAGTCTATAAGAAAGCAATTTCCCTTGTGGATCAATAAAGTCCGAGTCTCAGTCTAAGCATTACTGTACATGCAGCGCCCCGGTGTTTGTAGAACTCATGCTACCACCGTGTTTTACTGTAGGCAACACACAATTATCTAGATACTCAATTATGTTGCCAGATGTTAAAGGAAACTGCACTTTTTGGGTAATTTTGCCTATCGTCCACAATCTCTATGTGTGTGTTCTAAAGATCAAAAGAGATAAAAAAGACAGCTCATTACTGCACATAATGGGAAACACTTCTTCTTATTATTATTTTTATCACTTATCGAACTAAGCTACTGGCATATAGATACCTTGCCACACCACACCAGTAAACGACTAGCCAGCTAGCGATTAGCTTCCGCACACGCTTGTTAGCACTGTGCTTCAAGCCACTTCCAAAAAGTTAACGCTACATACTGGAGCTTATTTTTGAGTTTAGAAAAGGTGCAGGCGTTCGTTTCTATGTTGCTGTATGAAATCAATGCACCCAGAAAGGGAATGAAGTGGTCCTGGTAATGCTTAAAATGACCCAAAAACGTCAAAAATACTGCAAGTATTACATGTTATCATGAATATACCTGTTACTACGTGGTTACAGCAAACTTTGTAGGAGGTTTTTGGAGCTTTTACATGCAGTAATGAGGTGTCTCTTTTTATCTATTTTTATATCTTTAGAATGCACAGAAAAGAGATTTTGGAGAATTTTTGATGATGGGCAAAATTCCCCAAAAGGCAGTTTTCCTTTTAGAAAATATGGTACGATCCAAGCTGTGAAATTACCACTCAATTACCACTACCAAGTTTAGTAGTACAGTAAAGTCTCGTTATATCGATATTGTCGGGAGTCGGAAAAAATATCGATATAACCGGACTGTCGATATATCCGATCCTGCGCCGAACTGCATTAAAAGTGGGCAATAATGCACTCGACATTATTCTATACACACGAGAGAAACCACGAACGCCAGCATGTACATATGAAAAACAGTGATTATTGCAAGCGATAAAAAGATATCTGAATACAACACAATTGAATACATATATTTGTACGCTTGTGTCTTCGTTGGAATAGTTGTGTATGCTATGTCAGTTGGTTCTTCTGTTGCAGGCATGTGTTTGGCCAGCTATGTGGGGCGGGTTGAGCATGACCTGTGAACCAGGAAGTGCGGGAATCGGTGTGTGTGCTGTGCTCTGGTGGTGGAAGTGAGAAAAATAAAGTTGACTGGAAGCAGCCGTTCGCCGTGTTCTTTTTTGGTATTGAAATCCTTAAGCAAAGATTGATTTAAGCTGCTTTTGTATCGATATAAGCAGACCAAATTGGCTGGCGGGAGATGAAAAGGGCATCGTAGTAACCGGATTATCATAATAACCGGATATCGTACTAACGGAACTAATTATATCATAAAAGACTAGAAATTTGCAGGGAAATGAAAATAGTATCGTAATAAGCAGTACTTCGATATAACCGATATCGATATAACGAGACTTTACTGTAATAGTATTTTCCCTTGAGAAGACATACTGTAACAAAGATGGCTGCTGAAATGTGAGAGGTGTACTGTATTTATGAGATACTGTACCATAAGCTGAGTATTTTTAAAAGTTCTAGGTAGTAGTGAGAATTAGTTTGATGAAGTTGAATCATTGAATCTGCACAAACTGAACTATAGAAAATACAGGGCAGCATCACAAGAAAAAAAGGGACGGGTGGAGGGTGGAGGTTCCACTGGTCGGACTGTTAGTGAACGCCGAAGAGGCAGTGTCACTTACTGTTTCACGGGGAAGCTTCCTGACCTTCTAGGAGGCAAAGCAAGATCCCCCTCTTGTTTATACTCCGCCATGGATCAGTGCGTGGAATATGTCTACATCCTCTCAGCCAATTTCACACAAAGGAGGCGCAGTGTGGGCGGCGGACACAAGCCGTTTCCCCCGGACGATGAGGCCCATCCCTCACTCGCGTCCTCTGTCTGCAGAGCCAGACAGACAGAGACAGTCTATTGCTCCACTGGGCCACAGAACTACTGTATGCCTTTCCTGTGGGCTCTGACTACCGCTTCTTATTCGGGATCAAAGATTTGTCAATTTATGACCCCTTTTTGCCCATCAGTAGCTTGTGTTTAAAACCCAGCAGTGCAAAAAGGTACAATGTGTTGTCATGAAAATGGAACTGGAAGTTCGACAAAATAGTGTTTTAGGTCCCATTGAAACATTCATTCATTTTCTACCGCTTATCCTTATGAGGGTCGTAGCCAATCACAGGGCACATATAGACAAACAACCATTCACACTCACATTCATACCTATGGACAATTTGGATTCGCCAATCAACCTAGCATGTTTTTGGAACAGGCTCCTAAAGAACCTACTTCGCTGATCTATGACCCACATCCGCATGTCTTATGGTTAGCGCAAGGGTTAAATGCAGAAAACAAATTTTTCTATACATGTGACAAAAGTTTGATAAATACTATTAAAATGGGCTGCACGGTGGAGGAGTGGTGACATGTGGCCACACATCTCGGGGACCCGAGTTCGATTCCGTCCTGGGGCATCTCTGTGTGGAGTTTGCATTTCCTCCCACATTACAAAAACATGCTAAGTCAATTGACGACTCCAAATTGTCCATAGGTATGAATGTGAGTGTGAATGGTTGTTTGTCTATATGTGCCCTGTGATTGGCTGGCCACCAGTCCAGGGTGTACCCCGCCTCTTGCCGAAAGACAGCTGGGATAGGTTCCAGCACCCCCGCGACCTTCATGAGGATAAGGTAGAAAATGAATGAATGAATGAATGAGTTCTCCTATTTTGTGTGGAAGTGGTAACTTTTTGGATTCTTATTTTGTCTTTCCCCACCCTTGGCCATCTTTGTATGGAGTTTGCATGTTCTCCCCATGCGTGTGTGGGTTTCCTCCCGGTACTCCAGTTTCCTCCCACATTCCAAAAACATGCTAGGTTAATTAGCGACTCCAAATTGTCCATAGGTATGAATGTGAGTGTGAATGGTTGTTTGCCTATATGTGCCCTGTGATTGGCTGCGATCAATCACTAAAACTACTAAAATGACTACTAGAACTACTAAAATGACTTAACTAAATAACCTTAAAACAGGCTCAGTATGATTGCGTACCTTCAACTACACAGCAGTGAACTCTGAATAGATCTCATTGAACTTCCTGAGGAAAATCCTTATTGTCAAATAATACATAATGACTCATTTTAGAGTGGATTTATTGTCTAAATAAGTGGACATAAAGCACTCCAGTGACTCATCAGAGAAGCCGTTAATTAGCGCTAATGATTTGAATATGTCCCGCACGTTTGCTATAAAACAATATTTATGGTGCAAATTAAGGTCAAGTATTTCTTCAAAAGTAAAAAGAAAAAAAAAAAAACACAAAACAATCCCGGAAAGTGGTAATTTGGAAAAGAAAGCTATTTATATGGTGGTCCAGTCTCATTTTGCATTAACAATCAAAAGGTAATCAAAGCTCAGACGGTGATCCCACTTCAGCAGCACACTG
Organism: Doryrhamphus excisus; assembly: GCF_037039965.1. NCBI lineage: Eukaryota > Metazoa > Chordata > Actinopteri > Syngnathiformes > Syngnathidae > Doryrhamphus > Doryrhamphus excisus. The sequence goes on from NC_136368.1 coordinate 18,359,356, forward strand.
CTCTTGGATCAAGCCTCTTCACTTCATGCCCAATTGGTCTAATTACATAAAGGGAATTATCACTCTCTGTCTTTCTGATATAGTGCTTCCTGATTCATTTAATTAAGTCCTCATGAAGCTATTCCGTATTCTGCCTTTCCAGGAAGCCTCCTCGAGCGCTTTTTCTTGTTTTTTTGACAGCGGTGAGGCGAGCGTAACTCCAACCACTGTCCTGTATTCCTCCGTGTTCCTCGCCTTGTAATCAGCGACCCCTGTTACTCAATCATGGGATGTGAATTTGGGCTCCTGGGTGACCTTCTCCCAGTGATCCTGTACTGACCCTTCAATCAAGAGTACTGCCTCCCCGCTACTGCTTTGTGTGTTGCTTTGCTTTTTTTTTTTTTTTTTTTTTTCATTTGTGAGATCTTTATGAGGAGGGAAATGAAAGGAAGCGGGTCATTCGTGTTGTGTTCTCACCCCTAGCCACTTCAGAGGCTCGGAACAGGCACTCGGTGTTTACTTTGATTCGACGTTGAGTACACCTTTTGGTTCAAGGGGTCGAAGGGCAGGATGCATCGCTCTGTTGTAGGCAGGTAATCATATCTAGCTTTGTGCTCCTTGCAACCCCCCCCCCCCCAGCTCCACACACTGAGGGTGGCAGCTTAAAGGCTGTCTGGAGCCTTGTTCCACCTTTGGAGCTCACTTTTGATATCAACAGCAGCACCCATCTCTCCAGTTCCGATCTCTATGAACTTGGAAGGTCTCAGCTCAGCTCTGTATTGCTATACAACTCATCTTTTTTTTTTAAATTCATTCTAAAGCTTTAAAATGACAGTTCCGGGTTGACTAAAGGTGATGCAAAGATTACGTCTATTTACCAATGATCTGTCTGAGACTACCCCGTCATATCTCTGCATACATTACCTTGAGCTCCAGTTTAAAGAGCGATTGCTCGGGACAAGGAAGTTAAAGAGGTAATTGCATAATGAAATGGGCCATCAATTCTATTCACTGCCTTTTTTTCCTTCTTTGAACAAAGATGGCCCTGATAGCCATGATTTAGCCGACCCTGGTAGTAGTACAACTGTTTGCATGAACTCTCCTTTATCAGCAGACATGGAAACCGCACGGGTCTGTCTGGATTCTATCTCTCTCCTGTAATTGGGTTATTAATTACCCCTTCTTTCAAAGCTGCTTTGGCCCATTGTGTTTACAGTGTTTCCATGGTGACTCACACCCATTTATAAGGTTTGTGTCAGTACCAAGACAAGACCTGTATTCAAATAGCCTCATCTAAATATAGCAGTGTCTTATAATGCAAAGACTATTATAATGAACATGCCACTGGGCTCAGGATTATATGGGAAAAAAATGATTTCAGTGGTTCTTTTTGCAGGCAAAATATACAGTTATGGTCAGTAGTTATCCTTTTGCATGTACCTTATGTTAATTTTGAGGTCTTAATGATTCATTTAACCGGTCCTGTTTCTGGGGAGTGGAGCGATTATACCTTTATCTATTATTTTATATTATTTATTTCAAAATGTTTCTTTGTGCCACACAAAAATGAGAAAATTATATTCCAGCGGTGTCCAATATGCAGCTCAGGGGCCAAATGTAAAAAAAACAACAACATTAAACTAACTAAAAAAAAACGTAAACATGAGAAAAAAACAGTAATTTTATAAGAATAAAGACTATATATTAAGTAAAGTCATAGTATTAAGAGAAAATTTTTTTTGGAAAATGAGGTTGGGAAAAAGTTCTAATATTACAATAATAAAGTCACTATAATATGAGAATAAAGTCATACTGTCGCAAGAAAAAATGTACAGTTGAAATATTTGTTTTGTAACATTTCATACTATTAATAGGCTTTACTGGTAACACAAAGATTTTTTTTTCTTTTTTTTCTTTCAATATTAAAAAAAACACCCTTGCAAGGAGCAGAAAATAATGGAGCCATTGCATTCTTTTTTTCAGTTTGCAGCTTTTGGTGGAAAAAAGTTTGGACACCCCTGTTATAATCCATAATCAGGATGTCACGGCACATTCACACACGCTAATTGGCTAACAAGCGAACAAGGACGAATTGTGAACTAACACAGTTTGACTCAGCTAATTAATAACATGACAACACACTTATTGTATGATAACCAGAAAATGTACTTAAACCGAGGCAGAATCCATCCATCCATCCCTTTTCTATACCGCTTATTCTCCCGAGGGTTGTGGGCATGCTGGAGCCTATCCCAGCTGTCTTCCTCGGCGAGAGGCGGGGTACACCCTGGACTGGTGGCCAGCCAATCACAGGCCACATATAGACAAACAACCATTCACACTCACATTCATACCTATGGACAATTTGGAGTCGCTAATTAACCTAGCATGTTTTTGGAATGCGGGAGGAAACCGGAGTACCGGGAGAAAACCCACACACGCATGGGGAGAACATGCAAACTCCATACAAAGATGGCCAAGAGTTGGGAAAGACAAAATAAGAAGCCAAAAAGTTACCACTTCCACACAAAATAGGAGGAGAACTCATTCATTCTTTCATTTTCTACCACTTATCCTCACGAGGGTCGCGGGAGTGCTGGAGCCTATCGCAGCTGTCTTCGGGCAAGAGGCGGGGTACACCCTGGACTGGTGGCCAGCCAATCACAGGGCACATATAGACAAACAACCATTCACACTCTTAACTTAGCACGCGAACTCTACTCGCAAAAATACTATGATAGTATCAGTGCAGTTGTCAGGAGTTTTTGGTTGACTGCACACAGTTTTATGGCTTTAGTTTGTCCTTCTATAGTAAGTATAGAGTCAAAGAGTCAGAGAGTTGGTGGCCCTTATTTGGGCCCAAACAGGACCGACACCTTCTGTCACAGCCTCCAGCCCTGGGCCCAACGGCAACCTGCTGCCAGACCTATGAGTATTGCCAGTTGTAGTTTTTAATTGGCCATCTGGGAAAGCCGGATCTAGTGCCTGGATATTAATCAGTAAATTAACCCAGCCATAATACAGCTCCCTCCCAGCGGAGGCTCGGCAGCTGTGGGCAGAGAACGAGCGAGCGACATCGCGGAGGGGAGATGAACCATGGGCTGAAGAGGCTGAAAAAGGCGACGGCTCCCGAATGGACTGACTGGTGATTGAACATTTCCCTCTGTGTCCTTTTGCGCCACGCTTGCCTGTCTGCCTGTGCCGCTGACCCCCAATTTGTCTGACAATCACATGGAGGATTATCTCCAGCATGTCAGTGCAGATGTCATAGGTTCGCCCCTGCTAAGGAGAAAGCTGCAAATTCAGAGTTAAGGCTTGATTTTCCTGTCCAAACTGGCAAATGTACTGAAAGTGGCAATGACTGGAGGAAGAGTGTTCTACTAAAGTTCAGGGGGAGGTTACTTCTGCAAGGTCTCTGTGCAGAAAAAGCCTCCACGTGCGTATGTGTGTGTGTGATTATCATCACTGCGTGTGACGGACTGCAATTGCTCACCGCAGTCCCCAGAGATAACCAATTAAAAGGCTAATGAATATATAACAGATTATTAGTATAATTAAGTGTAATTATCATAATGACCCATGCGGCAACAGACAGTTACATGACAAAAAGTAGCATAAAAAATATCCAAATCAACACCAGATTATGAAAAATGTATGGGAATCCCATGCATTGCTTTTACACATAATAAATACATAATTAATAATGACGGTTTGTGTTTTTATTGCATTAAAATAGATCACATAGTGAATGTTTTCTTGACTGCTCTGTTCCGTCATATATCAAGATCAAGGTGATTTATCACGCTGATGAAAACATCGAGTAAATCTGACGTTGTCATGAAGTCTTGCTCATTCATTTGCAACATTGCCCACACCGCCAATGTCTCGCTTGGTAAGTGCTTATTGCATTTGGCGCATGTTGTACGATGCATTAAATTGTTTAAAAACTAGTTGTCAAATGTTTGAAAATTGAGATTTTTTTTTTTTTTTTAAAGAAAATAAAATGTAGATCGGCCGAGTGGTTAGCGCGCAGGCCACACAGCTAGGAGACCCCAGTTCGATTCCACCCTCAGTCATCTCTGTGTGGAGTTTGCATGTTCTCCCCGTGCATGCGTGGGTTTTCTCCGGGTACTCCGGTTTCCTCCCACATTCCAAAAACATGCTAGGTTAATTAGCGACTCCAAATTGTCCATAGGTATGAATGTGAGTGTGAATGGTTGTTTGTCTATATGTGCCCTGTGATTAGCTGGCCACCAGTCCAGGGTGTACACCGCCTCTCGCCTGAAGACAGCTGGGATAGGCTCTGGCACCCCCCACAACCCCCGTGAAGAAAAAGCGATAGAAAATGAATGAATGAATGTAGCAATTGTGTTTTGATCTGACAATTCTCAAGTAGGTTTGATCAAGTGTCAATGATAAGTGATTGGCTGGCCAGCAGTCCAGGGTGTGCCTCTCGCCCCAAGACACCCCCATGACCCTTGTGAGGATAAACAGTAGAAAATGAATGAATGATTAAAAATGCGTATATATACTTTTTTTTTTACTAATATTCGGCCATATTTAAATGTGATAGAGCTGCGAAATGGGAAGTGCAAAGTGGCTGAGGGACGACTGTAATTTTAACAGCGCATGTGAACCCCTCTTTTCTAACGTAAAATGTTCTCAAGGGAAATTTAGGAAGTAAAAAGTACCATAGTACGCTATAAAGTATAACTCAAATACTCCACTCAAGTTCAGATTCAAACTAAATTTTCTGCAAAATTGTGCCTCAAAAGTCAAAAATTCAGCTCAATGAGCAAAGAATGAAGAATTTGACTTTACTGGGATGCCACCACAGTGTAAAGAAGTTTTTATTTTATAATATTGTTCTTCTTTTTACAATGAATGGAGTTCATAAAACGGTCTGAGCCTGGGACAGTTTAGTCTCAATGGGTAAATGTTTGACTTTGGAGGTTCCACTGCAAGACAAAGTGGCATTTTTTTCATCATTATGTTTTGGTAGATGATTTATTTTCCCTCGCTTCAATGTCAAATAGTCATGATTGAGGTGCTGCAGCGCTAGCTAGCAAAAAAAAATACACCAAACCCGAAAAAGCGTGTAGCTGCGGATGTCATAATACATCACAGGAAAGCAATGTCAGCCACTGACCCACTCTGCCACTTATATATTCATGCATAGCAAACACAAAGACTCGAGCTCGTGCCGCTTATGCCATTTGACCCTGCAGAGATCTTTTATGGTGTGATGTCATCACGCCCCATTGTCATAAATGAACCTCCTCACTTCTCCGCCCGCCTGTCAATAAATTTTCAAAGGGGGCGTCGCTCATACGCCTTTACTCTCCTGTGCCTTTGACGGACGTGAAATAATTGTCATGCAAAGAGTTGAACGTTTCCTTTTCTAATTTTAAGGGTCAACAGCATTTTAATACCATTTTAAACACACGCATGCAGTGTTTTTTATGGTGCATGTACAAGCTGCTTTTGATAGCTTAACCAGCCAAGCATGGTTAAAGAGAGGAGTCATTGCAGCTGCTTCCAGGACCCACTTAATTTAGTCCCCTGACCCCGGTTCACCTGACTCTGCATGGAAATCATAATGCAATTCAAGTGTGAAGAAAAATGATATACTGTGTATTTACCCCAAATATTTATGCAGGGCCTACTAGCGGGTCATGCTCACTCCTAATGCAGGGAAAGTGATGCCTTGTAACATAGGCGGTGCCGGCTTGCTGCTACATTGCCCGAGGCCATTGTTTCCTCCATTATCATTTTCATTGGATTCCATACCGGGCCGGTGTTTACAATGCCTGCCTGATACTCCGTAGAGAGGCTTTACCGAGACATTTTGGATAATGAAAGATTTCTGCTGGAAATTTCCACTTTATTGACCAGAGTGGTGAATGACTTAATCAAACACATGCATGTGCAGTTTTTGTTTAGCACCCTATTGGAAAATATATGTCCCACCCGCAGGAAAAGATGGTGCTCAAAAGAGAGCTTGAAAATATGTCGTCAATAAATGTGTGTGTGTATGTGTGTGTGATCTGGAAGTGATTTTTATCCCCTTCTCCTTTTATATTCTTCTGTCCTCTCAAGGTTGCAGTTCACTGAAGCTGACAGCTGCTGCGGGGTTCAACAATGCGTCTATTGTTTAACATCTCTACTATCTGCTGACCTGATGATGCCACGCACCACCTGAGGGATGAAAAGCTAAGTCAAGACACACACACACACACACACACAGGAAAAATATTCTTTCCACTGTTAAGATGTGTGAATTGGATTTTTAGACCACAGCTCAGTTTGCCGAGAAATTTGACTTTGGCTATGAAGAGTCTAACTACTTTACCAACTTAAAAAAAACAACATATTTTAGCCCATACAATAGTGCTCTGAATCCCCTATATCATATTCCTATTTTACAATATAGTCTTTTAAATGCTTTATGTAATTGTTGAAACTTTGCAGTAGAAAAATAACATTTTGTGAAAAAAATGGTCCTTTTGGTATTATTCCATATTGTATGTAAAAAACTGTATTTCCGAGTTATTATTAAAACATTCATTCATTCATTTTCTACCGCTTTTTCCTCACGAGGGCCGCGGGGGGTGCTGGAGCCTATCCCAGCTGTCTTCAGGCGAGAGGCGGGGTACACCCTGGACTGATCGCCAGCCAATCACAGGGCACATATAGACAAACAACCATTCACACTCACATTCATACCTATGGACAATTTGGAGTCACCAATTAACCTAGCATGTTTTTTGAAATGTGGGAGGAAACCCGGAGAAAACCCACGCATGAACGGGGAGAACATGCAAACTCCACACAGAGATGCCCAAGGGTGGAATTGAACCCTGGTCTCCTAGCTGTGAGGCACTAACCACTAGACCGCCGTGCCGCCCGCTAAGGTACAACTAACTAACTTAACTATATATAAATTATAAAAATGTCACTGCATACCTCCCAAATATTTTTTGTATGAAGGGAAACACACAGGGCCGCACTGTGGGTGAGTGGTTATCATACTGTGTGGCCAAGACCTGGGTTGGAATCTCCGCTTGCATGTTCTCCCCGTGCATGCGTGGGTTTTCTCCGGGTACTCCGGTTTCCTCCCACATTCCAAAAACATGCTAGGTTAATTGACGACTCCAAATTGTCCATAGGTATGAATGTGAGTTTGATAAATACTATTAAAATGGGCTGCACGGTGGACGAGTGGTCGCACGTGGCCACACAGCTAGGGGACCTGAGTTCGATTCCCTCCTGGGGCATCTCTGTGTGGAGTTTGTATTTTCTCTCCGTGCATGCGTGAGTGGGTTTTCTCCGGGTACTCCGGTTTCCTCCCACATTCCAAAAACATGCTAGGTTAATTGACGACTCCAAATTGTCCATAGGTATGAATGTGAGTGTGAATGGTTGTTTGTCTATATCTGCCCTGTGATTGGCTGGCCACCAGTCTCGCCCGAAGACAGCTGGGATAGGTTCCAGCATACCTTGTGGCACATTCATTTTGCAACACTTCTCTAATTTCATAAGCCTACGACAATGCGTTTCTATGGCAATGACTATTCTCCTTCTATGAAAAAATGACTGTATATTTTACAGTAATATGTCTCAGTGAGTCAGAAGAGTTAGATTTGAATATGCGGGTTGCCATATAAAGTAATGTATAATACGCTCTGATTATGAGGCAGTATTATTGGCCAGATAATAGGTACTGAAAGGTGACATTATAATAAACTTCAGCATAAGGCAGCCTTGTTCTTCATGTACGAATCATAATATAACATATCTTAAAAGAATTGTCACATAAGCTATAATACATTTCACATTTACAGTTAAATACAGTTAAAACCCTAAAATTATTAATACCCAGGCCTAATTTTCAGTTAAAGTGAACTATCTAATGAATGGGTGTCTTTCAGCCTGCCTTTCCTTTCCTTTATATGTTCCCACATCGGGAATAGTGAACAGACATCTCAAACTATCTGCTTCATTATGCTAATTAGATAAACTAACACGATATCTAGAGCACAAATTTATCTGTTCACTTATGTAGGAAACTAACATAGAGATCAAAAAAATACAGAAAAATATGTAGTTTTATTAAATCATAATGTTATTCATTCATTCGTTCATTTTCTACCGCTTATCCTCACGGGCGTGCTGGAGCCTATTCCAGCTGTCTCCACCCTGGAATGGTCACCAGCCAATCACAGGGCATCATAATATTATGAGAAACAAAACAAAATCAAGTTGTCATTTTGGGAAAATTTAGTTTGGGGGAAAAAATTATACTATATTCATTCATTTTCTACCGCTTATCCTCACGAGGGTCGCGGGGGTGCTGGAGCCTATCCCAGCTGTCTTCAGGCGAGAGGCGGGGTACACCCTGGACTGGTGGCCAGCCAATCACAGGACATCATAATATTATGAGAAACAAAACAAAATCAAGTTGTCATTTCGGGAAAATTTAGGTTGGGGAAAAAATTACTATATACTATACTACTATATATTATACTATATTATACTTATATGAAAATAAAGTCTACATTTTTGGGGAATAAAGACTACACCATATTCCGTTTATTCAGGCTGCACACTCCATTTTTTCATCAGAAGGCAACCTTTTAAGGGTTAAGTCATTTTTCAGAAAAATAAACCAATTAAGGTACATTTTGGCTGCACGGTGGACGAGCGGTTAGCGCACAGGCCTCACAGCTAGGAGACCCGAGTTCATCTCTGTGTGGAGTTTGCATGTTCTTCCGGTGCATGTGTGGGTTTTCTCCGGGTACTCCGGTTTCCTCCCACATTCCAAAAACATGCTAGGTTAATTAGCGACTCCAAATTGTCCATAGGTATGAATGTGAGTGTGAATGGTTGTTTGTCTATATGTGCCCTGTGATTGGCTGGCCACCAGTCTCGCCCGAAGACAGCTGGGATAGGCTCCAGCACCCTCCGCGACCCTTGTGAGGATAAGCGGTAGAAAATGAATTAATGAGTTCTCCTAATTTGTGTGGAAGTGGTTTTTGGTTTCTTATTTTTTCTTTCCCCACCCTTGGCCATCTTTGTATGGAGTTTGCATGTTCTCCCCGTGCATGCGTCAGTTTTCTCCGGTTTCCTCCCACATTCCAAAAACATGCTACATTTGAAAAACACTTTTAAGTATGCTTTGTATAATCCAGTGGAAGTAACTGGTATTACTGGTATCACTGGTATTGGTATTAAAGTGACAAAAAAAGATATTAATTGCTTGTATTCAACTCGGCTATCAGTCTGCATCCCTTGTTTTTTGATCATCACTTCAACACCTACGTATAGTATACAGTATAACTCCGATACTTAGCGCCGCTCCATTGACTCCACCTGTTTGCAAACAGACGTTCTTTTGTGATGCTATAAAATCCACTGTGAAGTAATAGTTCAGGAGCCAGCTCTCCTAGGATGGCAGGAATATAGAACATTTTTTTTTTTCTTCCATGCATGAGGCGCTGGTGTGTGGCTGGCATAATTGCCAGGGAGCAGGTCTTAATTTAAACCAGGGGTAATTATCATGCAGAGCATACCCACCCAGAATGTTTGCATAACTATCACAAGCGTTTTCATAAATGATGCTTTAATTAGTCTTAATTAGAATTTGTTTAAGTCAGCAGGGAATGCAGGGCCCGTGAAATGATGTATGTAATAAGCATCAGGGCCTGTTCTGTTTTTTTCCTTACTTGGGGAATAGAGCTGACAAAAATCACATCACATTAAATTGATTCAGTCAGAATTAAAATTCTTATGGTATTAATTAAATGGGGGAAGATCTCATTAGCAGGCTGTGCGGTGAGGGAGTGAGCCTCACTGCCAGCAGATGTGACGGTGTCAGAGCTGCTGTACATGCTCACCATTAGGGCCTCCAGACAAGGAGAAAGCAAGCGAGGGGAGCAGGAGGAGAGAAGAATGGATGACCTGGGAGTGACAGAGAAGAGGAAACGGCAGGAAAGAGCGGAAATAAACGGCAGATAGTGGGAGAGAAAATAAGGAACGCATGTACTGGCGGGAGAAGAAGTGCGAATAAGAGAAAGGGTTGCGTGTCTCAGGCTTTGAGAGGAGGAGGAGGAGGAGGAGGAGGTGAGCGTTAAGGTGGCAGCACATTAATGGCCTGTATAGGCTCCTCACCATCTATAGCTTTATTTAGCTTCATTGGTCTATTTGGCTGGAATTCAATAAGAGGGGAGCTAATGACTTGACCAGATACCCTGCTATCAGCACTGATGAGACACTCTCTCTCCGTGTGACTCTTTATACAGCTACACTCGCCTAATGGACTTCGGGAGGATTCCTACCTAAAGAGTACTGACCCTCCTTCTTTTGCAAATGCAAGAACCCTGAGTGACACACAGGAGAGAAAACTAAAGAAAAGTTCCGGTACAGTTGGTCGACAATAACATTCCATAAGAAATCAGCAAATCTATCCCAGAAACAAGCTGTCACTATCATGAAACATTTTAAAAATAACTTTACGGAACAGCACTTTAAGCCCATTATTCACAATCTGTATGTGAAACATGAATGCCAGAAAAACGACTTAATCTGAGATAGCTAACAATGCACATCATTGGGGCACACTTATTTTACCCTCTAAAAAAACTCTAAAAACCTTGGTATGGTTTGATATATATATATATTGTGATCATGCAAGAACAAGTACATCAATACTTAGGATGGCTGTGTCTTCCAGCACAAAACATGTCCTCCAATTCTCATCCTCGTTGCGAAATTGAGAGCTAGGTATCGAGGCGTCGTGTTAATCTAGCCATCTGTTTTCTATGCCACTTTTCCTCACGGTATCCCGGAGCCTATCCCAGCTGTCTTCAGGCGAGAGGCTGGATATAACCCGAACTGGTGGCCAGCCAATCACAGGGCACATATAGACAAACAACCATTCACACTCACATTCATACCTATGGACAATTTGGAGTCGGCAATTAACCTAGCATGTTTTTGGAATGTGGGAGGAAACCCGAGAAAACCCACGCATGCACGGGGAGAACATGCAAACTCCACACAGAGATGGCCGAGGGTGGAATTGAACTCGGGTCTCCAAGCTGTGAGACCTGAGTACTAACCACTTCTGCACCGTGCAGCCTTGATATCACCGGTTCAATTTAAAACTCTCCCTCCCGCTATATTAGTAAGCTATTTAAACCCAAAAAGGGGATATAAGTCATTTCATTACTTATTTTTGAACTTTCTTTGCACTTTAAATTTTAAATTTTAAATTAGCGCTAGCATTTGTACAAAACAAAAGTAATGGTAATGGTTTTATTTCATTTGAACATGCATCAGATTACAATTGAATGCATCACATAATCAGTTCACAGTTCCACATGTCCAAAAGGAGTAGGAAGAAGCAAAGCTTATTAAATCCTACCCCTCCATCTGGTACTTTTACAATCAGTAACTGTTACATTTGTTCACTTCCTGCTTTCCTAATATAGTTTTTTTTATTTATTTTTTTTAATCATGTACCGAAGTACGAGGTGATATGAGCATCCAATGACATAATGGGTACCATAGTAAGTGTCAATATAGTGATATGTATAGCACATCATGACTGGTTCAAGACTCTTCATCCTTGTATTTAGCAAACATCAACTGCTTGTATTGTTTCTTGAATTGGCTCATCGTTGTGCATTGTTTGAGGGTCTTACTCAATCCATTCCATAGTTTGATTCCACATACTGAAATGCTATGGCTTTTTAACGTAGTCCTAGCATAGAAGTGTTTCAAATGTACTTCTTCCCTGAGATCATATTTCTCCTCTTTTGTAGAGAAGTATTGGATGACATTTTTAGCTAATTGGTTATTTTTTAGCCTTATGCATTATTTTAGCTGTTTGAAGATGAACTATATCAGCAAGTTAAAGTATTTGTGATTTTAGAAATAAGGAGTTAGTATGTTCTCTGTAGGCGGCATTATGAATTATCCTTACTGACCTTTTTTGCAGTACATTTAGCGAGTGAAGATTGCTTTTATAGTTATTAGCCCATATTCCCACACAATAAGTAAGATATGGTAGAACCAATGTATGGTGCCAAGCTGCCAATCAAGCTCATTGCACACATTTTTCATGCGCTATAAATAATTTGTAGAGCTTTAGAAGTACAATAGCAAACATGTGTGAATCTCTATTTGGATAACAAGTAATCATTCCTCGAAATGCTTTTAAGAAACCTCCCTGTGCTCAGATGGCTCCATGGTGGGTGGGGGGGGTGTTGTTTGTGTGTTTACACGACACTTGTCACTTCTGTCGTGTTTGTTTGCTTTTGCTCTCAATGTTCCATTTTGGCAAACGACTCGGCGTTATTGCGTTTTTACTTCATGAGAGGCAGCTGGTTCAATAAGATGGGGGGGGTGCGGGGAGGCGGCGCTATTCCCAAATCGGTTTCCATTAAGGGTTGTAGGAAGCGGAGACGCAGGGAGCAGGCCCCACTTCCACCCACGTCCTGTTTTTACGTGCGTCGCCGCTCCCTGTACATGCAGATGGCACAACACTCCCAGATATCATTGGAGGTAATCTAATCTCTCCACTGCTCCCTCTAGAAAGGAGACGTATTAGCGGCCATATGTCAACCAGATTTGTCAGATTATTCATTACAATTAATTGCTGTTCTACTTAAGGCCTCTAAGGCTGTGAATTGCTCCAAAATCTATTGCAAACACAAAAATTATGAGTAAAAGACTTTGGCCCTGTCATTCAAATTTCACGCTGACCTTTAGCGGAGCCTGGCTTTTCAGAAGGAGTGCAGGAGAGAGAGCCTTTCTAATTGGTCTTCCTTCACTCAGTTTTTTTTATTTTTTTATTTTCTGCAGGTAGAACGTCTGCCACTATTGACAGGGAATACAGGCAACAGCGCAGTGCTCGCTCCAAGTTATTACACCTACTGCACACTAAATTCCACAGTTTTGAGGTCTACTAAATAAACATATTTATTGCTTATATAAAAAAATGTACAAATTGCTTTTCTTTGAGGGGATATCGACATCGACATGGAGATGGAGCACATAGTAACACCATAGCTTGGGAACTGTGTACACAGTCAACTGAATTTGAATGTGGACTCTTTTTTTTTTTTTTTTCTCCAAAGGTTGGCTGCAAGGCTGGAGCCTAATAGCCACCTGAATTAATGTGCTGTCCAAGGATATGAGCCATAATACTTTGGTGATTAATGTTTCACCGGTACTCCGCTTCCATAGTTAGGGCTAACACCCCAGAGATAAACTATTCACTACAGACACACATTCAGAGGCTCTTTTTACGTTAATACAGAAAACAGAGCAATGTGTTGGCAGTCCGTTTATTCAAGAAAGGAGTTTTGGAGACTTAAAAAAAAAAAAAAAACGGGCTTTAAACACATCAAACCTTATGACGGGCCTGAAAGTTGGGCCTGAAAGGTGAAAAAAAGATTTGCCAGAGACGACCCAAGGGCTAAAGCAATCTGGGATGGCCAACCTTTTACCATGCATCGTTGAAAATACCGACTTTTGTCATCTTACCACTTGGAGCCATGGTTTGTACTTCTGAGCCATTATAGTATATTATAATAGTGGGGAGGGAATCCCAAAGGGATTACCGTATTTTCTGGACTATAAATCGCTCCAGATTATAAACTGCACAAGGCCAAAAATGCATAATTAGGTAGAAAAAAACATACATAAGTCACATTGGAGTATAAGTCGCATTTTTTGCGGATAATTTATTTTATAAACTACTACTACTACTACTTTCAGGTGCAAATTTCACTATTTGCAGCTTGTAGTCTGCAGAATATGATTTTTTTTAGGGGGCATTTTGACGTGTTCTGTCATTCTCAGTTGTCTTTGGAAGCTAACGTCTACTGTTTAAATATTGAATAGTTAAGGAGTAGGGTAGAGTGTGGGTCGCTCTGGAGTATAAGTCGCAGGAACAGCCAACCCATGAAAAAAGTGTGACTTGTAGTCTGGAAAATACGGTCATACAGTATTCGGTCAGTCATATGTTTAGGTTAGGACAAATCTACAGGTACAGTTTTCAAATTCAACTTTACCTCCAGGTGTGCACAAATTGCAGTAAGTGTAAAAAAAAACAAAAACCCAAAAACAAACAAACAAAAAAAAATACATATATATACGTATATATTGGGGATGTTCCGATCAGGGTTTTTGCTGCCGAAACTGATCCCAATAATCCATGATTGGAATCGACCGACACCATGACTGACTTTAGCTATAACAGAAAATAGACAATACCTGTCTGTGGTGAGTTATATTGGAATAAAACGTTAAATTGTTCATCTCGAACATCGCTATATGATGTCAAGCTGCCGCAACATTGTCGATACAACTATACAGTTGTATTACAACCACATTTGAATTTTGAGGCTTCATGTTATAATGAATAAATTGAAAAATTATACTGTTTTGTGGATGACCATGGCTGATTATATGCCAAAAAATGAATTTTTAAGCACATTTTACACAGTTTTGGAGTAAATTAAGCATTTTCAAGCATAAGAATGACTTAATTAACTAAAACACGACATACAAAGCATGAATTAAATTGCTTTCAGGGCTGGATTTGGATTTGCCGTACTTCGAATCAGGTCACATCAGGGTGAATGGCAATATATTATTATTGTTATTATATATTTTTTTTTACCAAAAATAATTCCAGCTTGTTAAGTCAACACCAAAGTAGCGACCGATACGCACCATTGCTGAACAGTCAGGGTTTGAAGCTATGGTGCAGATTTTTTGATGAAAATATATGTACATTAGGGTTGCGCAATATCTTTTATATACCGGTATGCTGGTATAGATTCTTCCAATGATAAGAAAATGACATATATAAAAGATAAACGTAAATAAGCCGAGTTGACGACTATACACAGTATAAGATTCATGAATTACATTTACTACATACTAATGTGTCCACAAAGGGTAATTAAAGTCCGGTTTTTACTATTATCATGTAAACATAACTTCATTTCACTTGTGCAGTTGACATTTTTTGAGAAAATCCTAAACTGACAATTAAGAAAAACTGATCAAATCACGCTTCAAGTAGTGCTTGACGAAAAAGTCACAGAAAATGACTACATTAAGAGTGACTGTGATTATGATGAGAATACGAGGGGCTGATGCCTTGATGATGATGTATTTTGGTTCATTACGGAGTTAAGGCGCTAGACGAGTGACTTTAAGCCCGTCTGATTGGCCCACTTAATTGTTCTTTACCAGATAGGGCTTTTCCAGCAGGGCTTACGGAGTCAGTGTTGGGTTTGAAGTAGGAGGAGAAAATCTCTCCCAGGTCATATTACCAGGGCCGGAGTTAATGAGAAGGTGGAGGCAAGAGAAGCCATCAACATATCAATTTTCATCACCTTGCCGCTCAGCTGCGGCTATATCTAATTGTGATTTAACATGGCCACAAAACAGGTTGTAGTTCTTTGTGTACTGCATGGGCTACCACAACAGAAGAAGAAGGTGTTGAAATATTTCACATTCTGCTCAATACTCACTAACGGTGGCGGATCGATGCTCCAAATGCTGGTCGGCCGGGGCCTCGTCTCATCACTGTACTCCAGCTGACTGACACATCCTCATTATATTACAATACGCTAGCCACTAAAGGTCATTCCCCTAGAACGTAATCGCACGCAATCAAAACCACAAACTTCATACAGTATATCAAGGAAGATAGTAAATAGCTTTCTGCTGCCACAGAAATTATTTCACTTCATTCACGAGCTGAGACGGCCATGGAATGAATTAAGATAATGCCACAACTGCGAAACATAAAAATCATTTTCAGATGAGTAAGCACACTTCTAGTTTCGCTATTAAGTTTAGCCTTTATGTGTCACTCAGACGGGAAATTAAAAGTGAAATAAGAAAACAAAAGATGATAAAGTAAATAAGAATCAAAAAGTCAATTTCTTATAAGAATAAATAAATAGCGTACTACAAAATCTCGACATAAGGTCCCTGATTTTTTGCCCAAACTGGCCGACGTCTTATTTGTTTTGGACTTTTGAGACATTTCTGTGTGTCCTCTCATGATTGACATCTTCACCAACTTTCGTCATGATCCATGAGAATAGAAGCAGGAGATTCTAAGAACATTCCATAAACATGCTAGGTTAATTGGCCACCAGTCCAGGGTGTACCCCGCCTCTTTCCCGAAGACAGCTAGGATAGGCTCCAGCATCCCCGCGACACTCGTGAGGATAAGTGGTAGAAAATGAATGAATGAATGAGTTCTCCTCCTATTTTGTGTGGAAGTGGTAACTTTTTGGCTTCTTATTTTGTCTTTCCCCCCCCTTGGCCATCTCTGTGGAGTTTGCATGTTCTTCTCGTGCATGCATGGGTTTTCTCCGGGTACTCCGGTTTCCTCCCACATTCCAAAAACATGCTAAGTTAATTGCCGACTCTAAATTGTCCATAGGTATGAATGTGAGTGTGAATGGTTGTTTGTCTATACGTGCCCTGTTATTGGCTGGCGACCAGTCCAGGGTGTATCCCGCCTCTCGCCCAAAGACAGCTGGGATAGGCTCCAGCACCCCCGCGACCCTCGTGAGGATAAGTGGTAGAAAATGAATGAATGAATGAGTTCTCCTCCTAATTTGTGTGGAAGTGGTAACTTTTTGGCTTCTTATTTTGTCCTATTTGTCCTATTATTTTGGCGGGTGTACCCCGCCTCTCACCCGAAGACAGCTTGGATAGGCTCCAGCATACCCCCCTAATGATGTGGCATCGAAAATGGATGGATGGAACACTCAGGCGTAAAAATAAGTTTAGTATTGTTAACAATACATGCCTTCACATTTTCACCATGTTTGTAGTTCTTTCCAAAACTGGGCTTTTTTCATACAACATAAAACATCAAGCTCTAATTAAATGAGGCTATTAAGATTTAAGATGCCAGCTGTTGAGTTATTGAAGGAAAATTGTGTTGTGTCCATGTCCTGAATCAGAACTAGGTTGTCATGAAAAGAAGTGTCAAGTACAGCATGTGTGTGTGGATACACACCCCTCTCTTGCATATTACCATAATGAGCAAAACACACTTAGTGGGGCATGACCTGATGTCATCTGATTATACCCATGATTAATGATATCCTTTTACAAAAACATGCCACTACTGTAACTGTGGAGAATTAAAAAGGAGCACATGGTAATATATTCATGCTTTCAGTATGTCTTCTTACATCCGGTATTAGTCTGCATGTGTGCTTGCATTGCTGTATAACTGAATGCATTGATAAAACATGATCTTTTCCTTGAAATAATAGTATCGGTGGAGTGATATTAAAGTGTTGTTTATGTAATGTAATGTCCTACATTAAAGCAGTTTTTTCTGGTTTCAGCTGTGGATACATGTGCACCTGCCGTGGGGTTTAAATGGATGTATGCAATTGGCGTTGAGAATGTAAACAAAGGCAAGGAAGGTGCGATGGAGTATGAGCCGAGCAGAAGCACGGCACAGACTCTCCTTACTGAGCATTTTCCTCGCTAATGTGCGATCTTTAGTGAATTAAATGGAGAAGTTACGACTCCACGTCATCCGCAGTAAGATTGGTTTTTGAACTGCAACATCATAATTTTCACAGAGACGTGACTTAAGAGTGGAGTATCGGACAATAGTATAGAGCTAGCCCAACTGAAAATGTATTGGCCCAACACTGGTTTGTTTAATAGTTTAATATTAACACAACATTTGTACTTCAACTATCATCATGAGCGATGAGGGGCTGCATTGAAAGACATTGCATAATTTAAGTTGAAGCTGCAGTGTGTTTTCTTGAAGTTCTGAGCATACTTTTGATTTCCTTTTGTTCATTCATTCATTCATTTTCTACCGCTTATCCACACGAGGGTCATGGGGGTGCTGGAGCCTATCCCAGCCTATGTGCCTATGTGGGAGGAAACCGGAATACCCGGAGAAAACCCACGCATGCACGGGGAGAACATGCAAACTCCACACAGAGATGGCCGAGGGTGGAATTGAACTCATGTCTCCTAGCTGTGAGGCCTGTGCGCTAATCACTCGTCCGCCTTGCAGCCGAGACAATTACCGATTAGTCCCAATTCAGTACAACAAAACTTGCAAGTTTTGAACGACTCATTCATGAATTGCACATTTGTAATATACCCCCTTCAATGAGGAGAATCAAGAGAGTAAACCAAGACAGAAATCTGGACTGGTCGCCAGCCACAGCCAATCACAGGGCACATATAGACAAACAACCATTCACACTCACATTCATACCTATGGACAATTTGGAGTCGCCAATTAACCTAGCATGTTTTTGGAATGTGGAAGGAAATCGGAGAAAACAAGAACTTGCAAACTCCACACAGAGTTGGCCGAGAGTGGAATTGAACTCGGCATTTGAAAATGGCATTTCACTGTGTACCTTGTGGTGTCATCTGGTGGGTGGTCAGGGAGTACAGGATTCAGTCCTTGTGCAACCGGAACAGGAGCATGCTTAGCATTTCCAGCAGTAAGTTGACCCTCTTCCCAATGGAAGTTGGTTTGTACAGAATTTCTAGGACCAACCAAAGCATTGATGGTGTCCAGTTTGGGGGCCTTCGGATCTCATTCTATTCACAGATGATGTGGTCCTCATCAAGAATTTACTAGGATGTTTTGCAGTTGAGTGTGAAGCTCCTAGGATGAGACCCAGCACCAAATCCGAGGCCATGCCTCCCAGCCGGAAATGGAAGGTGGTTTGCAACTTTTGGGGTTGGGAATAGGGTCTTGCCTCAAGTGGAGCAATTCAAGTATCTTGGGGTTTTGCTCACGAGTGAAGGAAGGCTGGAACATGCGATTGACAGATGGATTGACAGGTTCAGTAATGCAATGTATCGGTACTATCGGTACTAAAACTGAGCCTAAAGGCAAAGTTCTTGATTTAGAGGTTGATGTTCCTATCCTCAACTTTGGCCATGAGATTTGGGATTGCAGATAGAAGCAGCCAAAATTAGTTTCCTCTCGAGGGTGGATGGACTTGACACTACAGTCTTTATCATTAATGAGAGTTGTGACAGTCTACTTTCTGACAGACTTGTCTCTTGTCTCCTCATGGGTGGATATGACCAGCTATCTCAGCAGTTGTAGCCTCCGCATTACTATCAAAGACACTTGGTCAACGAGAAAACTTCATTCTTTGTACCCTCTGCCACCAGACAAAGAGTCTTTTAAGCTTTTTACTGACAGTAGCCATTACCTAACCCGGCCCTTTGACACTCATTGGGTAATAAGGCCTGCAATAATACACTTGTCTACTTAGCGTGACAAGCGACAATTGAAATATAAACAATTAATTCCTACAAGCAACACTTGAAAGCATTTTGTTTTGTTTTCATTCAAGTTTCCAAAAATCCAATATCCAGCCGATGAGTCAGCTGAAAATATTTTCCTGTGTTTTTTTTTCCTTTGTCGAGACACCACCTCAACAAAGCCCCCTGTGTTGAAGTGGCGTAGGAGCTACAATGTTGGTCTGTCTGCTTAATTGCGAGTGGGATGGATGGTAAGTCCGTCAGTCAAGAGCCCTCTTTGTAACAATTTACAGCCCAGAGATGTAGATTTCCATTTTAGGGAAATATTCAGTGTTAGTATGTGCTAAAAACCAGAGTGACAGGACCTGCATTACTGTGCCTCCCACGACATATTGTTCTATTGTTTATTACCGGTGCTATGCCAAAATAAGACAAAAAATATTCAGGGTCAGGTTTGTATGGAATTTCTTATGTCTGAATGGTCAACTATGCTCTAGAACAGTACAAACTACAGCCATAATCAGTCCCTGCAGAATTTTTTTTTTGTTTGTGATTGCTGCAGAATAAAATACTTGATTTCATTGCAGCTTTTTCACAAAGTTTGGGCAAAACTTGCAACATTTTGAGGCTTATTTTTTTCAATTTTATCAGTTTGTGCTTTTCCAATGTTTTTTGTTGCTTTCTAGAATGTTGTTGTTTAGAAGTTTTACACAAAAAAGTAAATGATTTAACCCAAAATATGCTTTATTTGATTATATTACACTTTTTGATAATTGACAGAAATTTACCAGTCCCACACAGGATCCCACTGGCCTTTTTATGTTTGATTTCGCAGGGATTTTCAGCAAAAAATGCAACGGAAATAAAACATTTTTTAAATTCAGTGTGTTACGATAAAATTGTGGGTAAAAGTTAAAGTTACAATAACTGGTTGTGGTTTTTCCTCTGTGTAATTATAGGAATGGAATGTAAAGGCCTTTATTGCCTTTATTATACAGATGTACAACGAGATTGGAGAGCTTCTCCTTTCAGTGCGGTAGTCAAGTAAAAAAAAAAGTATATAAAAGTAGAGTAAAAAAAAACGGAAATATCCGGAAATTTGAAAAAAAAAGACTTGCTAAGAAAAAATTTTCTTAGCAAAATGTGATACAAAAATGTGCAAAATTGGGTTTATTCAGGCATGATAATGTACGTCTGTATTTCTGTATATGGAAAGGACTGAAAAATGATTGTTCTGACAGTTGACTTGTGCATTTTAACGCTACTCGAGGACAAATTCATTTTTTGGCAAAAAGGCCAAAATGTGTGGGGAAATTGCAGGGATTGGACAAAATTGCGATAATTTCCAGCTTTTGATTGAATTACTGTGACTTATCCAGATTGCAACCAAAAATTTATTAATCTATCTTTATACCTTTATCAAGGCGGAATATCTATGATTTTATTGGATGTCATTAGAATGTGTAATTATTTCTGTATTGTTTTGTACATCAATTGAGACATTCCGTGACTATTCCAAAGCGTTCGTACATGTGCTGTTGTAAGTACGGTGGTCTTAGCCTTGGGGGATTTCTACTAGATTTCACTTCAAGGGTTCCTGTGCATTACATGACAATGCCCAAGAAATGCTGCCTGCATTTGTGTATTGGGCTGTCAAAAAATTAAATGAAAAGTCATTCTAATAGGCGACCCCTGGCCTAGTTCATATTTCCTGTCAATTATAAAAGTATGAAGTCATGCATAGTTATGAGGCATGGCCAGACCTATTAAAATTCAAAAATGATGTGTGTTTAGAACAGGTTACGCTAAACCACTTAATTCCACGTGGTCATGTAGAACTAATGCTGTTCCTCACCGGATGCTGTTGAGAGGCAGGTGCATTGTTTATAACTTAAATTATATCAGCTCATTTAGATTTTACATTATTTAAACATATCAAGCTTACTGCATTCTTGCATATACTATGTAGACTGCACATTTGTTTGTTTTTTTATAAACAGTTGCTTGTTTAAAGCCAGAAGCTATGCGGCAATTATTCTAAACTGCCGCAACAATGGGCTAATTGTTTTGTGGCAATTACACCTTCTTCTCCCAGTAACCGTTTTGCGGACCTCTCAGGCGCTTGTGTAACTCAGGTGTGTGTAATTACATTTCTTAAGGTCAACCTTTCACCGGGATAAATTAGTGAAATTGTATTGTTGACCACTTCAGGGCAAGGCTGCAAATGCAATTATCTTTGTTAATATAATCTGCTCTTCAGTGAGAAAATCTGACTCAGAATGATCTGATTGAGCCTGCGCTCGCGTTGATGGTGTGGGATTTTGGACAAAAAAAAACACAATGGGAGTATTTAAAAGGAGCCTCATTTTTTTTTTTTTAATACTATCCCAGCATGACTGATCACCAGCCAATCACAGGGCACATATAGGCAAACAACCATTCACACTCGCATTCTATGGACAATTTGGAGTTGCCAATTAACCTAGCATGTTTTTGGAATGTGGGAGGAATCCGGAGTACTTGGAGAAAACCCATGCACACACAGGGAGTATATGCAAACTCCACACAGAGATGCCCAGTGGGGGTAATCGAACCTGGATCTCCTAGTTGTGTGGCCTTCGTTTCAATCAAAGTCTCCTATAGTTGCTGGGTATGTCTTCCACAAAAGTGCCGGGGTCTTTCATCATTATTTCATTCAATCCCAGCCATTTTTCAGAAGATTTTATTCATTCATTTTATATGATTTGTATTGATTTGTCAAGGCACACAGGATATTATGTTCTATGGCTATATAAACATCTATATAAGAGTAGACTCCTGTCTTTCATCAGAAAAAATTTGTTTCGACTTTTTTCCATTCTTTAGTAATCAGCGGTAGAACATGGATAAGTTTCAGGAAAATATCAGTTCCCAACTAAAAAAGTGAGAAAAACAACTTTTTGTGAAAAAGATACTGTACATTTGAAGCATAACTTTCATTTTTGACACAAATGTTGTAGTCCCACAACATAAACAACCCAAAAAAGGGTTGGTTTCAAAATCCAAATAATTTATTTACAATTATAACACAATAAAACATTTACAATTTTCACATTTAGAACAAAACTGTGTGCATGCACACGCTACACTCATACTCATACTCACACACATACTCATCCACTTCCGCCTTGGTTTTTAGTGTTTTTACATGCAAATGATCTATGCCTAGTTCTGATCAAATGCACTTCTGCCACCTTGTGGCCATTTTTATGACTTAAAATTGCTCTAAAAGTGACATCCATTAAAGTGCAGTTGCATCATCACCTCTTTTTGGCCTCTCGCACAAATACGTAAATGTGAATCAGGCATTCGGGTGTATAAATAGATATACACATGTATTGAATGAGTTAATGAAGCATGCAATTTAGTGGTTGACTATGGCCTATTTGTGGAAAAATACATATAGTATATGCATATTCAAATAAATTTTGGTGACTTTTTGGTGACTATAGGGTGTTATTTTATGTCTAGAGGGCTCTAATGATATATATATATATATATATATATATAATAAAATGTATTTATAAGGTCATGAAAAGGTTTTTTATGCTACGAAATCCTACTTTACGGAAATTCACTTATCACAGTCTAGTCTGTAACCAATAAACAATGCTAAAGGAGGGACTGTTTTATCAGCAATCCCAGTCACAGTATGGTATTTTATTCCAATTCCCATTGGAAACAGTGGATCTACATACGTACGTGAACTTATGATTTGTTTTCTCTCGCCATGCGGGCCAGCTGTGAGATATTGATCAGAGCTTATGCTGGTCAATCAACTAAATGATTGCCTATAAGGCCTTCGCCTCACCTGCAGGCTTGGAGACATGAGAGGAAACCAAATTATAGAGGGCCCCGAATATGAAGTGCCTGACCAGTGACAGTTCCCTGCAGCCTGAGAGAACTGAGGCAATGCAAATGTACAATAAACAGCGCCTAAGCTGGTGGAGGTCTTTCAATCACACGGGGGCAATAGTTCAACCCCTGCCATGCATAATCCCAGCCTTGACACCCCCTGGGACTCCAGCTTCCAACCTGCTCAGTGGCACAAAGATATTAGATAGCCATATGTAGATTCACTAGGTAAACACACTCTTCTTGATAACACAATCTCTTTCCATATTTCAAGCTAAATTCCGATTTTCTTTTTTTCCCGCGAAATGGAGGGCTTAGCTCGGTGCTATCAAAATTCAGCACCCGCTGTTTGCTTTGTTTCATGTCCTTGTTCTGAAGAAATTGCTATCTCCTATTTGTGAATTAGGCTACCTGGCTGTTTGCATTATAGAGTGGGCCAAACTGAGGAATGATTGATGGAGAGCCTTTTTGAGAGGGGTGAGTATAGACAATGTACCATACTGAAAATAATAATACTCTTCCTGTATGTATATCTTGTATGTGATGTAATACAACGTTTTCCAATTTAGGGTTTTATTTTTTAACACATTTACAGTCCCTTCCCGACACACACTGGAAAGGGCCATAAAGAGGCAAATGGCAACTACACACATGCACATTGTCGCTCTATTTATGGGGGAGGGTGATAAGGGGCAGATTGAAGAATATAGAAGAAGAGGGGGGGGCACAGAGGGGGGAGGTGTGTGTGCTGTAGACAATGTTCTTCAAGTCTGTGTAACCCCACCGTCACCTTCCTCGCCCCCCCCCCCCCCCCTTTCCTTGCCATCGGCCCAGCGATTCCCAGCAGGAGCCACTCCAGCTTGGGAAGAGAGTCCCTTCCGGGCCAGCGGGGGGGCTCCTCTATCGATGACACGATGGCGGGCCACTTTAGGTTTGCGGTACATGAACGCTGAGAAAAAAAGAGGGGCTTGGTGAGGAGTTGACACAGATCATGCGTTTCTCCCGTCCATTATGTCAGACGGTGTGAAGTGACAGGCGAAGTGACGTTTTGGAAAACCATTGGATCATCTGGCTTTTGATGGCAACAAATGTAGCAGAAATAACCATGGGGGGGTCGTTGAGGGTTGGGTTACGGTGGACTGAGATGAGTTCCAGAGTTCACTTTAAAACCTATACATGTAGCTGTGATGGGTATGTTTGTTTTCAGCTATTTTATACGTTTTTGTGACTGTTTTGTGACTGTCCCTACATTTCATTTATCATTCAATTCATTCATTGGAAATATTTCAGACATAGTTGGGTATGGTGATTAATCACGATTAATTACTTTAAAAAACCTCTGTGATTAATCTGATTAAATTTTTTAATCATTTGACAGCCCTTGTTATTTTTTTTCCCCATGCAAAGTTCACAAACGTGATCATTATTAGAAATGAGCCGGATACTTGTTATGAACTGTATCTCAGGGGTGGGCAAACTATGGCCCGGGGGCCATATCCGGCACGCCAAGTGTTGAAATACGGCCCACACATTTTTTTCAAAGTATTTAATTGAAAGTTGACATACAACCTGGAATCATGGCTTGAGCCAACCTTTTGATGGTTTAGGTAGCATTTTTTTTTTTAAATTTTTTGAAAAATATAGCAACAATAATTCCAGGTGGACTATTAGAATTATATGTGTAAAATATATAGTCTGGCCAGCCGTCAATTTTGTTTAATCAATGCAACCTGTGAATCCAAATGTTTGCCTACCCCTGCTTCTCTGTTACGGATAATGCATTTTTGCTGGATATGAAACCAGAACATTTCGTCATATGTTTGAAGAAAATGCTCATTATGTTTGTATTTATGGAAGTTGAAAACGGCTCTGCGTTCGTCACAATAACTCCACTTTATTAGGTTTTCTTCAGCTCGCCTCTGTTTTGGTTTGAGTCTAAAGTTACTTGGTTATTTTGTTACATTTCAGTTGGCTTTACACAGACAGTGGTAACGGTAACCTGCATTGACTGGCCACAACATGAGGTAAACTTGCACAGTAGCACAAGAGCGGCATCAAACATCCTGCATGTACGGCTCACTATGCTCATTTTTCGACCCTTTGAAATTGATTCATGGTCTCCTATAGAGCAGTTAGACGCAATAACCAGTACAGAAATCTGAGTGTGAATGGTTGTTTTTCTATATGTGCACTGCATTTGACTGGCGACCAGTCAGGGGTCGCCCTGCCTCTCACCATAAATCAGCTGGGATAGGCTCCAGCATACCCCCACAACCTTAATGAGGATAAGCACCATAGAAAATGAATGGATGGATGGATTGTGGCCTGAATATTCCTTCATAAAATTTGACAACATTTACATTGTATCGACCTGCAAGTGAATGCAAATGTACTATATGAGGCAAAGCACCAAGTTTGTCCATTTCAGAAACTTGTCTGTTGATAATGAGAAGCCAAAAGTGTGAAGCTGGAGGCTGCATAATGTGCCACTAAACATATGTGAGCCTGTCCAGAAATGTAAGCACTCGTGAGTAAGTGATGATAATGATGGCAGAAGAGGAATCTATTAGCCCTTCCGTTTTTGCATGCTTAATAATCAGATTAATTCAATGACACTAATTTAGAGCAAATGATGGGCCCAATGGTGTTAATTCAACCTGTGTTTCCAGATGCTCATTTCTAAACAGCTAAGTGAACTAGCTAATCACACCCCACCATCTGGGAATTCCCCTCCGAGGCAGCAATAGGAGGCGGGCGCCGTAATATGTTTTAAGGACGGCGACTGATGGCGACTGATGACTGCCTGCATCTAAACACATTGAAGCTGACGTTTCATGACCGTCTTTTTTGAGGGGTAAAAGTGAGTGCCTTGGTTGTTAAATCCCCTTCATTTAAGGTCCTAATGCAAATGGAAGTGTTTTGCATGAAGGTAAATAAGGTCAGTGTGGCTATGTTAACAATTAGCATGTCTCACAGGTGGAATTCTGAAAACATTGCTTCAAGATGCTTTTGCTTCACTGAGAATCACTCAACAAAGATGACTGACTAATTTATCCCCCCAAATCTTTTTTTTTTTTTTTTTTTACCATGTATAAAAAAAAAAAAAATCATGCAAATGAAGCAGGTTCTCAATTGGAAGACACAGCGTTTCGGTGACATTAATCAAAGAAAAATATGCAGACAAAGGTGACAGTAATCCCAATACTCATGCATAAGTGGCACAGCTGTGATTCGGCTCACTTCATAGTTGAACATGTGCGGATTGCAGCAAAAATGGAAATTCTATACATCTGTAAAAGCGCCCGCTCTCATTAATTTTTATTTTAGCTCACGGTGATCAAGTGGCTACTGACTTCTTTTTTCACACTTACATGCTCCTGCCTTCCAATTACAATAACGCAATTACATGTAACTGTTGGTTTTTCCATTAACACATAAAGTTGGCACGGGAGAGCGGATTTTGAAAAAAAAAAAAAAAGTCAGAGTTTTTCAGTAAAGAAAAACTCAACCTGTTAAAATAATCAGCAGTCTTGTATATGATATGTATAGTATATATTATAAGGTTATCCTTACCTGAGATAACACTATATCCACCTGCGCGGTCATTATTCTATTCTATCAAACTTTATTAAATAAGTATCCCTGTATAGTGAAATTGAAGTGTGTTCCAATTTAGCCTTCATGCTGGAATTTGGACAGTGTAAAAGCTTCAATGCTAATGAGCTGTGTTTTGTCCATGGCGCTTGTGGTTCCAGGCAGCACTACAGTTCACTTTATCCACTGTTTGCATGTACGGTAACCCAATTTTTCACAGTTAATTGCTTCCATATCTGACCATGATAACTCGATGTCTGATGATTTATAAATGAAATATTTTTGTTCGAGCATGGAAAGCCTGTTTGCAACATTTGAAATACGATTTTAGCATTATTAGAGCCCTCTACACATGAAATAGCAGCCCTATAGTCACCTTTACACTTGTACTATCTAACACAGTTGACATACTATTTTTTTCATAGGTTGGCTGTTCCTGCGACTTATACTCCAGAGCAATTTATAAATGAAAAAACTGTTTACTGTTTACATAAACACTGGACACCTTTTCTGTTCATGTTTATTTTCTGTGTAGCTGAATTAGCATTGTGTTAGCATATCTTACACCTATTCAGCCTGTTCTCTATTCTTTTATTGTTAGAACTTGCCTTCCAAGAGGATGTAATGTCTGTTTTGGTTAAGTAGTTTGTAAAATAAATTCATTCATTTTCTACCGCTTATCCTCACAAGGGTGGCGGAGGGTGCTGGAGCCT
This sequence comes from Doryrhamphus excisus, assembly GCF_037039965.1. Lineage (NCBI taxonomy): Eukaryota > Metazoa > Chordata > Actinopteri > Syngnathiformes > Syngnathidae > Doryrhamphus > Doryrhamphus excisus. Next base: position 18,386,853 of record NC_136368.1, read on the forward strand.
ATCCCAGCTGTCTTCGGACGAGAGGCGGGGTACACCCTGGACTGGTGGCCAGCCAATCACAGGGCACATATAGACAAACAACCATTCACACTCACATTCATACCTATGGACAATTTGGAGTCGCTAATTAACCTAGCATGTTTTTGGAATGTGGGAGGAAACCGGAGTACCCGGAGAAAACCCACGCATGCACGGGGAGAACATACGAACTCCACACAGAGATGGCCGAGGGTGGAATCAAACTCGGGTCTCCTAGCTGTGAGGCCTGTGCGCTAATTCATACCTATGGACAATTTGGAGTCACCAATTAACCTAGCATGTTTTTGGAATGTGGGAGGAAAGCGGGGTCACCGGCGAAGACCCACGTATGCACGGGGAGAACATGCAAACTCCATACAAAGATGGCCAAGGGTGGGGAAAGACAAAATAAGAAGCCAAAAAGTTACCACTTCCACACAAAATAGGAGGAGAACTCATTCATTCATTCATTTTCTACCACTTATCCTCACGAGGGTCGCGGGGGTGCTGGAGCCTATCGCAGCTGTCTTTGGATGAGAGGCGGGGTACACCCTGGACTGGTGGCCAGCCAATCACAGGGCACATATAGACAAACAACCATTCACACTCACATTCATACCTATGGACAATTTGGAGTTGCTAATTAACCTAGCATGTTTTTGGAATGTGGGAGGAAACCGGAGTCCGAGGGTGGAATCAAACTCGGGTCTCCTGTGCAGCCCCCATTAGAAAGTTAATTTTGCATAATCTGAGATTTTAAATTGAGTGCAGCTGCTGCAAATTAAACTTAAAATAACATATCTTTAAAATAACACTAAATCTATGAGGAAGAAATAAAAAATGGAAGAAAAATATTCCATTATTTTTGATAACAATGTATCCCACTGATTTCCATTATTTGTATACAGTGGTTACGTGTATAAAATGTGCCTTTACAAAGTTATATTCTCTCAAACCCTGCTGCAGTGATGTGTCAACAGTCTTTACCATATCCAACATTATGTATTGCACCTGAAGTAGCACTGCAGAAGTTGACCGAATTCAAATAAACGGAAAGCTTAAATGCAGGTGACACCTGTCAAACTCACTTCAGCCCGCTTGTATGTGTTTTTTGGTCTGGTTAATGATGAGTGATATGGACATGAGATCATCGTAATTATCTCCCGCCGTCTCTTGCTCTGTACACATCTTCATTAGCTCAGCCAGCCTCGGCTCGACATAGAATGGTCATGTACTATCCCTTGGAGTGTGAAATTTCCCAACTGCCTATTTTTGTCCTCTGACGCCTCAACCTGGGCTCACCTAAGCTCTCCGCTGAGCAGCGCAACGCCGCCTAATCCCCTCCAAACAGAGCTGTCAAGCCAGCCTGCAAACAGAGCTCACCGCTGGCTCTCTCTGCGTGAAGGGAGACGACCAACATCATAACAAAGGGTGTTTATGGAAAAATAGATGCTGGCGCAGCCGACCAGAAAGGGCTTAGCAGTGATCAGACCCCGCTCCCACCTTTATCCTTCACCGTTCACATTGAAATGCAAATATCCAGGCAGGGTTTCCACCCGTGTGCCACTCACAAATTGAAAAGCAGTTTTTATCTATGCAAATGCAAGCATGGTAATTGAAGTTAATCAATCAATGCTAGCTTTCACTAAAACCTTGAACATGATTGAATAAAGTAATTATCATTCAGGAGAAAATGATGAAGTTGTAGACAGCGTGAACCTTATTAAAGAAGGATTTTGAGTCACAATGGCTTAATTTAGCCAGCAGCCCCTTTTGTGTCGCTCTCTACTTTCTCTTCACCCCCTCTTGTCTTTGCATCCTTTATCACTCACCGATCTATCCCTCTCTTCTTAAATATATAACGATCCGCATCTTGGCTGATGCAGGGTACAGTCAACTGGTAGGAATATCTCCTACCAGTCAAATATGTCTGACCACTTGTGGTAAATGGCCACTTGGGGATATTTGGGGATACTTTCATACTGGGATACTTTATTGTTTATTGTTTACTTTAGGGCAGAGGTAGGGAACCTATGGCTCGGGAGCCAGGTAGGGCTCTTTTGATGACTGTATCTGGCTCTCAAGCATTTCTTACCACAATAAAAATGTATTTTTGCTAACATTTTAAAGTAAACCATCACAGAAATGATTGTTAAAAATAATATTCAAAATCAACAACTTTCTTATGCATTTTAATTTGTCCATCTATATTCTGCTGCAATACGGCCAACCATATCTATCTTTCCTGATGATATTTTCCAGGTCAAACACCAAAACTTGATTATTACTGGGTAATGCTGTAGTCTACCTCGGTCATTGAGATGTCAAAAAAACATGTAAATGTAAACTTTCCTCCTTTAGTCACCTAGCTAAAGCTGCAGAACCAAGCCTTCTGACGAAGATGGCCAAAAGAATGAAATACGTCTACGGAGTACGGTGCAAAACTATGCAGCAGCAGAAGTTGTATTAATGGCAACAAGTATTTGATTTATTATTAGACACTGCGCTGCTCACGAAAGTGTGCTGGCCACACCCCATTGGCGTGGGGTAGTGTGCCTGGTCTACGTAATTAGAGCCCATTATATCTAAAACTGTTGGTCTTACATAAAAATGCATACATTTTATTGCATTCAATGTTTAAAAAAATGTATATGGCTCTCACAGATACACATTTTAAAATATCTGGCCTTCATGGCTCTCTTCGCCAAAAAGGTTCCCGACCCCTGCTTTAGGGTGTTACTGCACAATCCGATCAAAACACTCTTGCCATATGTTTATAGGTTCAAATATTGTTCACCAGTGTGTCTAATTCTGTGGCTGGCCACAATAAAAGGTCACTTGAAAATGTCCAGTTTTATTGTATTGGGAGCAAAAACAAAAGTTGTGTTTATATATTCATTCATTCATTCATTTTCTACTGCTTTTTCCTCACGAGGGTTGCAGGGGTTGCTGGAGCCTATCCCAGTTGTCTTTGGACTGGTGACCAGCCAATCACAGGGCACATATAGACAAACAACCATTCACACTCACATTTATACCTATGGACAATTTGGAGTCGCCAATTAACCTAGCATGTTTTTGGAATGTGGGAGATAAACCGAAGTACCCGGAGAAAACCCACGCATGCACGGGGGAGAACATGCAAACTCCACACAGAGGGTGGAATTGAACTCGGGTCACCTAGCTGTGAGGCCGTGCAGCCTCAAATCTAAATACTGTACAATGTAATTAACGGAATGTACCACCTTATGTGTTCATACACATACACCAACTGCCAGAGCGGGGCAGCAAAAAGGAGCTAACACCCCTGTTTTAAATATTTGTAATTGCATATTCTGTATTTAATATTATGCAGGTTTATTAACAGTTCCAGATAAAGTAGTTTTAAATCAGGCTAAAATATACTAAACATTAAAATTCTGCACTGGACTTGAGTAGTGGTGCTAATGAATACTTTTGTGACAGTGTCAGTAATAACCAAACATTATTTTCTCTTAGTTGTGAGGGTGTACCTAATCTTGTGGCCAGCGGGTGTACGCAAAAAGATTGCACATGACATATTTTTTCCAATATCAGAAACCAAGCCTCTATGACTTATAGAGTATAAAATGACAGTAGTACATAATTGTTGGGGTGGGGAAAAAAGATGTTAGCGTCATCCATTTTTAAATGAAGGTGTCCCACCCCCCTACTTTTACCCCCCATCCTCACCTGTCATCCCGGGCATCGGTAATTGAGACTTCCAGGGTGCTGCGGCGGGCTACCTTAGTGTCGCTCTCCACGCTGCAGCCCTCACGGCTGGGGCTAGTTAAAGGCCTCTTCGGTTTGTCACAGAGTTTAATATGCACCCTACATAATTATGCAGGATTCACAGTGCTATCAAACTGCAATTCAAATTAGTTCAGGATTAAAGGCACAGAACAGTACTGGTTCCTTAATTGCATTGTACTGTGCTGATCACATTCAAATACCCATTACTCATTCCCTCTGCGGAGCAATAAGTCAGAGGGATTAATACTGAGGCAGGTGACAGGGCCAAGCCATTAAAAGGCAGTTATGCAGAAAGCATGGCTGGTTTTATTCACGTTAATGAAATCAGCGAAATGAAACTGTAATAGATTTATCAAAGCTCAGATGGATTTGCAGTAAATCAGTTTGATTCAGGCAATCAAACTGGACAATGGAGATAGTTTTCAGCTACAGTGGTGGATATCAGGCAGCGGCATGTGAGAAGCGCTGATATTCTTCTTCGGAGGATTTGGTGAACGCCCCGGTGCCGAGACGCTATTCCCACAGCAGGGCCTGCTCATTTTTGTGGGCCAAATGGTGCCAGAGGCTGATAAAGAACCGACTCCCTGCCTGGTTTTCTACGCTGCCTCGCTCCTTCTTCAATTTATGGGCCGTGTGTCGCCGATTCTGGCTTGTTCTACAGCTCACAGGCGTGCGTATTAGAACCTAAATTCACTTACATCAAACGGATTAGTGGGGAAATCCATCCGTCTGAGCTCCACTCATGCTCCAGAATGTAGCGTAAGACGAACACAACTATTTGCATGAAATCCTTCAATGAGGCACATTTCTGCATTTTATCCAGCAGCTACAAATGATGGCATTTTGTCTTCTTCCTGAAATAAAATGATTAAATGACCTGAGCTCAAACGACATTATTTTTAAATGCGTTCTTAATGAGTCCTCCACTGTAAAGTATAAATTCTGATTACATCCAATTAACCCCAATCAGAATCACCTAATCTCTAGCCCCTTTTTTTATTTAATGGTTCGCTGCAGATTCAACCATTGATTAGGCTGAATGAGCAGCGCTCCTAAATGACCACCTATAAGGAGATGGGAACTGTTAGCCTTAATGGCGACAGGGTGCCCATTACACCTGTGTGTGCACAACGTCCCGCTTTTAACCGGCTAGATCAACTTTTATATCCAGGGCTTGACGGGCACCCGTCCACATTGATTTAGACTTTAGAGCGCTGACTTGAAAGGGAAAATTTGAAGACGAAATCTCCCATCCATGAAGGCTGCCTCATTATTTTCTAATTACATTCTACAGTATTTAGGTCCTCCAGTAGGCATGTATAATTATACACCGTGTCTTTGACATTTGTGCACATTAGAGACTCTTTAAAGCGGTTTTTAGCTTTTTAGTCAAAAATATGTTCATTCATTCATTCATTTTTTACCGCTTTTCCTCACAAGGGTCGCGGGGGTGCTGGAGCCTATCCCAGCAGTCTTTGGACTGGTGGCCAGCCAATCACAGGGCACATATAGACAAACAACCATTCACACTCGTATTCATACCTATGGACAATTTAGAGTCGCTAATTAACCTAGCATGTTCTTGGAGTGTGGGAGGAAACCGGAGTACCCGGAGAAAACCCACGCATGCACGGGGAGAACATGCAAACTCCATACAAAGATGGCCAAGGGGGGGGGGAAGACAAAATAAGAAGCCAAAAAGTTACCACTTCCACATTAAATAGGAGGAGAACTCATTCATTCATTCATTCATTTTCTACCACTTATCCTCGCGAGGGTCGCGGGGGTGCTGGAGCCTATCCCAGCTGTCTGGGCGAGAGGAGGGTTACACCCTGGACTGGTGGCCAGCCAATCACAGGGCACATATAGACAAACAACCATTCACACTCACATTCATACCTATGGACAATTTGGAGTCGACAATTAACCTAGCATGTTTTTGGAATGTGGGAGGAAACCGGAGTACTCGGAGAAAACCCACACATGCACGGGGAGAACATGCAAACTCCATACAAAGATGGCCAAGGGTGGGGAAAGACAAAATAAGAAGCCAAAAAGTTACCACTTCCACATTAAATAGGAGGAGAACTCATTCATTCATTCATTCATTTTCTACCGCTTTTCCTCACAAGGGTCGCGGGGGTGCTGGAGCCTATCCCAGCTGTCTTTGGGCGAGAGGCGGGGTACACCCTGGACTGGTGGCCAGCCAATCACAGGGCACATATAGACAAACAACCATTCACACTCACATTCATACCTATGGACAATTTGGAGTCGCTAATTAACCTAGCATGTTTTTGGAATGTGGGAGGAAACCGGAGTACCCGGAGAAAACCCATGCATGCACGGGGAGAACATGCAAACTCCACACAGAGATGGCCGAGGGTGGACTCAGACTCGGGTCTCCTAGCTGTGAGGCCTGCGCGCTAACCACTCAATTACCGTGCAGCCTCAACAGTTAACATTTTCTTTAACAATATGCCATCATTTTTATAGTACTTTAAATAGCGACATTTTGACTATTATTTCCTATGGTTTGAAGTACAATTCAACATTTAAAAACCGTACAGAGTGCACAAAGAAAAACAAACAACTGGTGAAGTTAACACTGGTTATTTACAACAAGCTTCTGCAGCACGCCTGTTTATTCTTTGCGTCCGTCGTTCCGGATGAAGATAAAACTGTGGGCAACTGCACGAGAGCGACAATGAAGATTAGTAATAAAAGCAATAATCTATTGAACAAGAAGTATCCTCCAGTGTTCCCATTGGCAACAGACATCAGGATAAGCCCTCCCACATACACGGTCTTGAGGATTTCACTCTTCTTTTGAGGACTTTTGCATTGCATAATACCCAAATGGCAGTGCACAACAATCTGTAGATTAACAACAACAACAACTATGTATTAGAACTCCCTGGCTTTAACAGTTTCACAAGTCCTCACTCGTCGCACAATTGTACAGTCGGGAGCTTTGTTAAAACAAAGATGCCGCCGCTCTCTTAATAAAAGCAGCCACAGTCGACATGAGCAGTGGATTAACCAGATGGGAGCTGCAGATGCACAATACGTCTTTGAAACAGCCTTCATCTACAATTGTCTCGCCACATACAAACACACGAGGTCTTAACTTTGACAGTGTGCATAAGAAAATAATTGCTTTATTTATAGTTGGTATGAAATTAAGCATGCGTAATAGCCTGGGACAGTACGGTTTAATCAACCCCCGTGATTCATGCTCACAATCCACACCGCAACTGAAAGCAGTGCACATTAAATACATTCCCTTATTACTCTATAAACGCAAGTGGCCAGGCGCACAAAACCCAGGTAATAAATTGCTGGTAATAAAAACACCAACTGCACAGACAGATACAGAAATTGAAAGCCAGCAACAAACACAACATGCCACTCGACTTAATAAAGTGCAACACAATTACAGATCTTGGCTCCGGTCATATTCACCTTCAACACCAGTTTTGCCAAATGAGCAATGACCAATTATCAGAGCAGAAGCTTAAAATGATTGTATTTTGAGGAAAATGATCATACGTACCCGATTTGACGTTGCTAAGGACCACAGACTGTGTATAGTATAACTGGAAAAGCACTCAAACAGCTCAGACCTCCGCCAAGCGCCGAAATTCAACCGATATTGTAATTCACAACAAAATAATATTTATTCATTCATGCACGGGGAGAACATGCAAACTCCATACAAAGATAGCCAAGGGTGGGGAAAGACAAAATAAGAAGCCTAAAAGTTACCACTTCCACATAAAATAGGAGAACTCATTCATTCATTCATTCATTTTCTACCACTTATCCTCACGAGGGTCACGGGGGGTGCTGAAGCCTATCCCAGCTGTCTTCGGGCGAGAGGCGGGGTACACCCTGGACTGGTGGCCAGCCAATCACAGGGCACATATAGACAAACAACCATTCACACTCACATTCATACCTATGGACCATTTGGAGTCGCCAATTAACCTAGCATGTTTTTGGAATGTGGGAGGAAACCGGAAAAATTCACACATGCACGGAGAAAACATGCAAACTCCACACAGAGATGGCCGAGGGTGGAATTGAACCCTGGTCTGCTAGCTGTGAGGTCTGCGCGCTAACCACTCAATCACCGTGCAGCCCAACAAAATAATAATCCTACATTTTTTATATTAGTCTTTGGTATTTTGTACATTTTGTTTGTAGAAGCTTGTTTTGTATTTTTTTTCCAAGTACTCGGACCAAGTACTCTACTTTGTGGTGGAGTTACATGAAAAATGAAAGGTATACAAAACTGTGGTGAAACCAGCCATGTTGTTTGGTAGCAGAATTGGAGGTAGTAGAGATGAAGATGCTGAGGTTCTCACTGGGAGTGACCATGATGGATAGGATCAGGAACAAGTACATTAGATGGACATTACATGTTAGAGACCTTGGATGAGATGGTTGGGACATGTCCAGAGGAGAGATAGTGAATATATTTGTAGAAGGATGCTGCGTTTAGAGCTGTCAGGTAGGATGCGTAGAGGAAGACCAAACAGGAGGTTTATGGATGTAGTGAAGGAGGACATGAGGGTAGTTGATCCTAAAAAAATGGTCCATGTTACAAAATCCTTGAAAATAATTCCTGGATCCAGATTGGATCCCAAAAATTAATCATTAATCATAAGTCATACCTCGAAAAATACTCCATATAAAGTAAGACAAGGCGTGTTTTTTCAAATCAAGTTCAAAATCAAAAATTCGGTTCCAATTAGCTCGATTTCTGCACTACATGTAATCACAGTGTCAGAGACCTTCACACCTTAACATCCCGCTCAGGCATTTGCCATCTCACACATGTAAAGCCCATATCACCGTGATGCTGATAAAGCGTCATCAAGAGAAATAATGTAACACATAGCACATTCTCATTATCACTCACCGATGGAAGGAGGAGGAGAAGCCTTTGCTTCATAAAAAATCATGTGATCACAATACATGAATCAAAGGACCCGACCATATAACTATATCAGAGAAATGAAATGACCTTTGACCTCTTTCACCAAAAAGGGGGTTGTGTCTCCGGAGGGTCAATTACCATTTTGCTTTGGCTTGATCTTGTTTGTTTAACTTGACACATTGAAGAAAGACCTGACATTGACATACATTCTGCTGCATTAATGTGTTCCATGTTTGGCATCCATCATTGTCACCAAGCTGAGACGACTAGCAGTGTCACTGGAGAAACGGAGGCAGGAAGGAAGGTAGACAGTTCCTTTAGAGCCAATCATAATTATACTCTTTCTACTCCTACTTAGCAGATCTGGAATCATTATTATTATTATTGTTCTTGGGAATTTATAAATGTAGGCCCCTTTACGCCCTGTGACACCCACTCCAGGGTGTACCCCGACTCTCACCCGAAGACAGCTGGGATAGGCTCCAGCACCTTTGCGACCCTTGTGAGGAAAAAGCGGTAGAAAATGAATGAATGAATGAATCATTATTATTATTATTGTTATTGTGAATTTATAAATTTAGGCCCGTTTACGCTCTGTGATTGGCTGGTGACCAGTCCAGGGTGTACCCCGCCTCTCACCGGAAGACAGCTGGGATAGGCTCCAGCACCCTTCACAACCCTCGTGAGGGAAAAGCAGTAGAAAATGAATGAATTAATCATTATTATTATTATTATTGTTATTGGGAATTTATAACTTTAGGCCCCTTTACAGTCTGTGATTGGCTGACCACCAGTCCAGGGTGTACCCCGCCTCTCACCCGAAGACAGCTGGGATAGGTTCCAGCACCCTTCGCGGCCCTCGTGAGGAAAAAGCGATAGAAAATGAATGAATGAATCATTATTATTATGATTGTTATTGGGAATTTATAAATTTCGCCCCATTACGCCCTGTGATTGGCTGGCGACCATACCAGGGTGTACCCCGTCTCTCACCCGAAGACAGCTGGGATAGGCTCCAGCACCCCCGCGACCCTTGTGAGGAAAAAGCGGTAGAAAATGAATGAATGAATGAATCATTATTATTATTATTGTTTTTGTGAATTTATAAATTTAGGCCCCTTTACGCTCTGTGATTGGCTGGCGACCAGTCCAGTGTGTACCCCGCCACTCGCCCGAAGACAGCTGGCATTTTTTGGGAAATTTCACTCTACCAAACGTGTACCATTCGGTCTGCCGGGCAAGGAACACTGGACCTTAATGTGATACATTTTGCACTGTGTGTGTCTGTGTGTATATGAAAGATGAGTGCATAAGTTGTTCAGTAGAGATGACAAAAGTGCTGCACGCTGCAGCTATTAACACTAGTACTAGTCCAAGTACTCTACTAAAAATAAAATAATTATCACTCTGTTCAAACTCTACTGTTGCATCTGCTTGCACCTTCACTAACAGAAACACTGGAAACCAGGAACGGCCACAGTGGCTCAGGGATTATTTTCTGCATTTTTTTTCAGAATTCAAAGTTTATATATTGTCGCTTAAGTACTGAGCAAGTGAATCATGAAGGAGAACAGAGAGGCAAGGAGGCAATGTGTTGCTTTTAACACGGGGATAATACATTTATACACATGCAGATAGGGTAATAGTTGCATAATGGACATGTTATTTGAGTTAAGGAGACGATTACCTTCATTCATTTTCTACTGCTTATCCTCACGAGGGTCGTGGGAGGTGCTGGAGCCTATCCCAGCTGTCTTCGGGCGAGAGGCATGGTACACCCTGGACAGGTGGCCAGCCAATCACAGGGCACATATAGACAAACAACCATTCACACTCACATTCATACCTATGGACAATTTGGAGTCGCTAATTAACCTAGCATGTTTTTTGGACACACACATGCAAACTCCACACAGAGATGGCCGAGGGTGGAATTGAACTCGGGTCTCTGAGCTGTGAGGCCTGCGCGCTAACCACTCGACCGCCGTGCAGCTGAGACAATTACCTATTATTCCCAATTCAGTACATTAAAACTTGCAAGTTTTGAACGACTCATTCATGAATTGCACATCTCTAATTATACCCCTTCAATGAGGAAAATCAGTAAGTAAACCAAGACAGAAATTTGGGTCAACAGCCATGAGAACTAAGATAAAGTGATCCTTTGACAGCATGAAAATATTACACCTGTTTTTATACCTGATCCTGTACACGGTACGATTCTAAAACAAGGTCAATTTTAGTTTCAAACTTTTTTTTAAGGTGACGTGTGTAAGGAGTGCACTGAGAAACGTCAGGTCCACGTCTGGGCTGTACCTCCAGTGACTTATTGTGCAGAGAATGACAGGAAGGGCACGGTTTGAGCTGGGCTCAGCAGAATCTTGCTGTATCACAAGCGCTGCAAGGTAGAGAGTGCTGATAAAAGAGCAATACAAACACAACTGCCGACAGGAATAGCAAGATCAAAACAATGCCTATTTAGTGCTCACGCAGGCAGCGTGAATGGCTTTTTGTGTGGCTCTTATTATTGCAATCTCAGTCTAGCAACGGTACAGAGCAAATCTCTGTAATTAACCTATGGTAATGACAAAAGCCAATTTATGGCTCTTAAAGATCAAATGTATTTGGGTTAATGTGAGGTCAATCTAATGCATGCGCGGGAATACCAGAGCTGGGATTGAAGTAGCGGGTTCGGGAGAGGAATTGTGAGTTCACAAACATCTATAATAAATAGACAGGACTAAACAAGATCGTACCAGGCCTGACAAATGATGAAAGCAGATACAGAGCTTGGGAAGTATGTGCAATCAGGTCAAATTGAAGACATTACAAAGTGATGCCGATGACATAAACCATGTCATGCACAAAATCTAATACGGTGTAATTAGCAGCAAAGTTTCATGTGTTGGGTGGACTTTGAAAAGATGTTAAGGGCATAATAATAACCAGCCAATTTCCAGCCACTATTTGGCTGTACGATAGTGTATGGAAAACAAGTCTTAAATTAAATTAAATTAAATTAAATTAAATTAAATTAAATTAAATTAAATTAAATTAAATTAAATTAAATTAAATTAAATTAAATTAAATTAAATTAAATTAAATTAATATAAAAAATCTCCAAAAAAAATCTCAACTTGATTGCAGTATAGTGTTCCATCATACGTCCTTCGTTGCTTGGTTGATAGAAGGATTTAGTTTCAAATGCATATGTTGCATACGTTTGCAATTTCCTTTAATTAAATTCAATGTAATTTAATTTAATAAAAAAAAAAAAATCTCCAAAAAAATCTCAACTTAATTGCAGTTTAGTTTTCCATCATATGTCCTTCGTTGCTTGGTTGAAAGATGGATTCAGTTTCAAATGCATATGTTGCATACGTTTGCAATTTCCTTAAATTAAATTAAATTAAATTAAATTAAATTAAATTAAATTAAATTAAATTAAATTAAATTAAATTAAATTAAATTAAATTAAATTAAATTAAATTAAATTAAATTAAATTAAATTAAATTAAATTAAATTAAATTAAATTAAATTCAACTCTACTATTTTATTTTATTTTATTTTATTTTATTTTATTTTATTTTATTTTATTTTATTTTATTTTATTTTATTTTATTTTATTTTATTTGATTTGATTTGATTTGATTTGATTTGATTTGATTTGATTTGATTTGATTTGATTTGATTTGATTTGATTTTATTTTATTTTATTTTATTTTATTTTATTTTATTTTATTTTATTTTATTTTATTTTATTTTATTTTATTTTATTTTATTTTATTTTATTTTATTTTATTATTTATGTCAATCATTTTAGTTGAAAACTAGGGGCGTACGAAAACTGAGGTTTCACTGTATTTTGTGTGCTCCCTTTTTGTCAGAATGCATGCTGCTGATTGCAGAAAGTGCCTTGCCACAACGTGGTCGGACAAACAAAAAAGTTTTGCTCCAAATTCAACCTTGGCGGTCAATGTAAAGTTGCTACGCTTTACTATTCATTAGATACACACTTCATTGTGTGTTTGATGTCCCTCACTATGTTATTGCCATAAATGACATTGTGTCATCTGCCCCACAAAACTGATATATGAAAAGCCTGACTTTTCACATCCTCTCCAGATGCGGGGGCCACCTGGACAAAAGCAGAGACAAAACCTGGCATCGGTTATTCAGCCAGACTCCAAACAGAGCCTGCTGACAGATCGCGGCTCCTGGAGCATTTTGCTGCATTTAAATAGCACCTTTTGATATGAGATCAATACGCCGGATTAACAGTCTGGTCACTCATGGGCAGATGCTGCTGGGAGAGACAGCATGCTTTGACTGTGATACATTATTTGGCAGAACTAAACAAAGAAGTTATTTCAATTCCAATGGTTTTGTTACTTTTTTCACTAAAGGTCAAGCGCTGTCAAAAATATCAGCATATTGACCTTTTTAAACATTCCAGAAACATTGGGATCACAGATTATGCGTCCTTCCTCTCTTTCTGGCCCACAAAGGGTTAAAACTCATTCACACCAAAGTCGCCGGGGTTGCACGTCTGTATGCTCCTCGTGTGCAGGTCATTGTACTCTTCATTTCAAGTCTCACATGGCATCCAGTGCCCAGGTGATGAGTCTGAATTACCAGGAGGTTGCACCGGATGACAGCATGCTTTGATACCACTTCAGGAGATGTGTTCACTTGTCACTGACATCTGCAGTTGTCCCTGTTGGATCTGCCTCGCAAACAATGTCGAGTAACAGCCCCCCTTTCACGTTTCAACAACTATTTTATCATATCTTCTGAAGCGACGATACTATAGAAATTAAACTTGCATATGGAGTAGTCAGTGTGCAGCTTGAACTGATTAATGATTAAACACACAGCCATTATTGTTTAAATCTATTCTCAATTTAAAGGAAAAGGAAGCACTTACTTCAAGGACCATCCTGCTACAGCAGGGGTCTCAAACACGCGACCCGCGGGCCAAATGTGGCCCGCAGGACACTAGTTTGAGGCCCTCACCTTGATATGAAAGTTTAATGTTTGATATGGATGCTGTATGGTATCATGTACACAGAAAAAATTATTACGTTTGATTAATGTTCATGTTAAAGGTTAAATAACTGTTAAGAGTTATCCTCCCTATCCGTGTGGAAGTGGTAAGTTTTTGGCTATTTAAGTTGAAAGGAAACAACTTGAAGGCTACCGTTTAGGTCGCTAGCTCTCTAGTTTGCGAGTTAGCATGTGTCTCAAGACCCTGCAGTTGCGCAATATGTTGTAAATAAAAAAAGTATAAATGTGACTATAGTCGTGTTTTGTCATGTCTACAGGGCTCTAATAATGCTTTGTTCATTTTAAATTGAAAAAAATAATTTGTCTACCCACCAACTATATGTGGTTTCTTATGTTTTTATTATTTGCCGTTTTATTATTATTATTATATTTATTTATTTATTACTGATTGATTGATTTTCTTTATTCTTGATTTGTTTAATTATTTTTCATCTTATTTTGTGTAGAAAAATAAAAATTAAGATATTTAAGAACAGTGGAATGTTTTATCAGAGCTTTTATTGTAGAAAATTGTAACCAAAGCACTGAAAAAGTTTGCATATTTTTCTGTTTTTAATAAATCCGTTTTTTTTTTTTGGAAAACCTGATGCGGCCCAGCCTTGCCCAGACTCTAGCTCCAGTGGCCCCCAGGTAAATTGAGTTTGAGACCCCTGTGCTACAGTTTATTAAACTCAATTAGAAATAGAAATAACCCAAACTCTAACATTTTTTTTCTTTGGTACTTGAGAGCAAAACAAAGAGGCTGCTGAGCTGCAGGGGAAATTCTGACTTCATGACAGAAGACACGCAATGTCAAGCAAAAACAAAGTGGTGTGTTTCTTCTCAAACGCTAACAGTTTGGTGGATCAAAGTGTGTTTTCATTTGAACGGAATATCAACGACAGTCACTCAATCGAAGAATTGTAGCTTATTTCCACTGTGCAATTCTTTTTTTTGTGTGTGTTTTAGCTTTCTGGTATCATCTCTTATGTTAACGGGTCGGTTTTGACCCATGTATTAAATCAGCTATAAAATACAGTAAAAACAATAAGTTACCATCAAATGTGCTTCTCATGTCTTGGTTACCTTCTTAGGCTTCCTCATCCATGAAAATGTTGGTTTTAATACTTTTGGTGTGGCCATGTAGGCCTTACCTTACCTTACCTTAACTGGCTATTACTGAGGGATTTCGAACAGCTTCATTACCAGCAACTTCTTCATCTGACTCGCATCATCTGTGTCTTCTGGATCATACTCCACGTTGTCCTTCTGCTCATCTGCTCATCATTGTCACCAAAAATTTGGTCCAGATCTTGGTTCACTGTACTTCTTGTCATTCTTTCCATGATCCAAATTGTAAAAGTGAAATCAGCCAATCAAATGAGTGAATTCACGTCACATGTCTGGACATGTTTTTATGCTGGTATACTGGAAAAACGGTCAAAATGAGAATCCCCTGAAGCTTACATGATGCGAAGAGGAGCTGGTTGTCATTGTGTTGGCTAATTGTACACTTATGATATCAGCTCAAAATATTGCTTTATAATGATATTATTATAACCGGGTCGAAACTGACCCTGATAATACAGTGGTCATAATTTCAACCAGACCATTTCAAAATTTAGTAAAAATTATTTTTTGGTTTTATTTTGTTGAAATCGAGTTTCCAGACAAAGTCAAAAAGCCTTAATCTAATAAACAAATGTTATGTGATTCTTTTTATGCATTAAAATGTAAAACGGCTCAGTGCCGACCCTAACACAAAGAGGAAGGTTAAAGGCCAAAATGGACTCCAGGTCTCTACGAATGGTGCAAGGACATGCAAGTCAGTTAACTTGCGGTTGCCTAAAGTAAGAGAGAGCAACACTTGCAGATTACAAGCTGCTGAGAAGCTGTACATTATCCTCTCATGAAAATAAACAGCTGCTGCATCACAACAACCTCAGCTCATTTGTGTCTTATAACGTACTGACATATAAAAGATTAAATATTAATACACTATTGTATATTGATTGGAAAAAATAGCTGCCACCATAATGGCCCGGTTGATATTTCTGAATCAAACAATGACAAACTCGTTACCAAAGGTCATTTTTTAAACATTTATAGCGGCTGAGTAGCAGTGGAGCAGGAGGCCTCGCATGGGCAATAAACAATGAAGACATGCAGATGAAGACGGTGCATATTTGTAGCTGCTCCAAATGTAAGTTATGCATGATAAACATCTCTGGAGGTATATTAACCCGCCGCGATTGATTCAACAGCCCAATGGATTATTTTGATGTGTCTCAGGATGCATTTCAAGACAGACAAGGATCAGCAAGGTCACAAAAAATATGGATACAATTTAAAAAATTCAAAATTAATGTAAAATGACAAGAAAATGTTACAACTTCCATAATATGATGCAAAAAATGAGGGAAAAAATATGTATGTCCAAGATATCGGATCATATCAGTATCGTTTCTGTCAATAATGATACTGACAAGCATGCTTCCATGGTGTGAAAAATTATTCCAATTTAATTTAACAATTAACTAAAAAAAAAAAACTGCAAAATTTGAAAAAATCTGCAATCATTTTACAGGAATAAAGTCAAAATATTAAGAAAAAAAACCTGCCATGCAACGAGAAAAAGTAAAAAATAAAATATAACGAAGACTATCATCATTTTAGTACCATAAATTAAAAATATTAAAGAAAAAAACAATTTTTGATGTCATAATATTATGAGAAAAAACAAAACATTGAATGTAGTTCTATTTTTTTCAAAATTAGATTATAATGTTACGAGAATAAAGTCAAATGATATAGTCATAATTACCAGAAGAAAACTGCACAAATAGAAAAAAATATATATGTTAAGTTACTTTTAAGTTACTTACTTTTTTTTACAGTTACTGATTGCAAAAGTACCAGATGGAGGGGTAGGATTTAATAAGCTTTGCTTCTTCCTACTCCTTTTGGACATGTGGGACTGTGAACTGATTATGTGATGCATTCAATTGTAATCTGATGCATGTTCAAATGAAATAAAACCATTACTAAAAAACTGAAAACTAAACTAAAACAGCAAAATTTGAAAAAAATCTGCAATAATTTTACAGGAATAAAGTCAAAATATTAAGAGAAAAAAACCTGCTATGTAACGAGAAAAAGTAAAAAATAAAATATAACGAAGACTATCATCATTTTAGTAGCATAAATTAAAAATATTAAAGAAAAAAACAATTTTTGAAGTCATAATATCATGAGAAACAAACAAAACATTGAATGTAGTTCTATTTTTTTCAAAATTAGATTATAATGTTACGAGAATAAAGTCAAATGTTATTGTCATAATTACCAGAAGAAAACAGCACAAATGGAAAAATATATATATGTTAAGTTACTTTTAAGTTACTTACTTATTTTGGTCATATCACTTCGTACTTCAGTACGTGACAAAAATAAAATAAAATTAAAAAAAATTAAACTATATTAGGAAAGCAGGAAGTGAACAAATGTATCAATTACTGATTGTAAAAGTACCAGATGGAGGGGTAGGATTTAATAAGCTTTGCTTCTTCCTACTCCTTTTGGACATGTGGAACTGTGAACTGATTATGTGATGCATTCAATTGTAATCTGATGCATGTTCAAATGAAATCAAACCATTACCATTACCATTACTCAGTTATCCTCTTGTGGAAGTAGATAAGACCAAAAAGAAGGTTCTTCAGACATGTAGGCTCAAAAAGATTGAAGGGGAAATATTCAGTGACAAGAAAAAAAAAACATCTTTTTCATACCACAATTGTGGAGGCCGAGAGTGCCACACTGATGCTTCCTTTGTTCGTCTGACTCATAATCGGGGAATGGGACTGTTGTGTACCACAAAAAACCACAAAGATCGTCCATTCTAGGCTAGCAGGAATCTAACAAAGGGAGTGTTCAAACGTTGGAGTCAGTAAAGTGTCCAGAACAGTCAAGTGAGGATCCACTGTATGGAATGAAGTGTCACTATGCAAAGCCGTGGAAGGAAAAGAACTGAGCGAGACACTGACTGTCCACAGTCTGTGGTAGGGCTGTAGGTCCTCTGAGGTGTCACCTTCACACATTGTGACAAAGCCCTCTGGTATGACCCTTCTTCACACCCCATATCCTCGCTTCTTCTTCTTCTTCGACAAATGAGTGAAAACCCGCACCCGGGCACTACCACAGGCAAGGACGGAGACCGGCGTGGACTCCGCCAGTCACAGCGTCTTCCTCCATCACTTCACACGTTACTACAGTCCCCTTTTCTTTCTCTGTTGTTTTTCTTCGGCTCCGGGGCTCTCGCTGCTCATTTAATGTCCACGGGACTTTAACCATCGCCCAGACATACGCCACATGTCAGGCTGCCTGTCTGTGGCCACACCGCCTGAAGGTAAATAGTAGTGTGAGTCTTCAACTGCAGAACCACTATGACAACCGACCAACACTTCCTCTGTTCTTATTCGTCATCTATCAACACAAAGGCATAATACCTTTTGGGAACCTTTGTCGTTCCCTAATTCCTGTCTCAACTGTGTAGTTGTGTGGATTAGAGGTTTGGTTGTGTAACACATTTTGGAGAAACCATACAAAGGTTCAAAGAAATAGTTGTTGTACTAATTGTCTGTACCCCCAGTGTCTGTGTACCCCTTTAAGGAACTACTCAGCTACTTAAGTTTTTGTGACAGGAAAACTAGGAATCATGTGTTGCACTCATGGAAGAATAGAATATGGAACATTGAATGAGGCGGGGTACACCCTGGACTGGTTGCCAGCCAGCCAATCACAGGGCACATATAGACAAACAACCATTCACACTCACATTCATACCTATGGACAATTTGGAGTCGCTAATTAACCTAGCATGTTTTTGGAATGTGGGAGGAAACCGGAGTACCCGGAGAAAACCCACGTATGCACGGGGAGAACATGCAAACTCCACACAGAGATGGCCGAGGGTGGAATTGAACCCTGGTCTCCGAGCTGTGAGGTCTGCGCGCTAACCACACGCCCGCCGTGCAGCCCGAATATGGAACATAAATTAGATAAATACGTATGTCTAATAAACAATAAATGAATATAATTTTTTTTCTGAAAATGCTAATCTTGCTAATAAAATGGCTAATAAAATCGGAACAGTCAGCTATGAAATAATCAGAGCTTGAACCTCAAAATTTTTTTAATAGTTTTACATGTGTAAAACAATTATAAATGCATATAAATCACGATTGAAAGGGATAAACAAATTAACATTAATAAACATTAAATAATTTATTTGACTTGACACGTGGCAAAGACACAATGTGGTAGCGAGACACCACAAGAACACCATCTTGTTTGGTCACTTTGAGTTATGTACTCATTCCTGATCCTATCCATCCTGGTCACTCCCAATGAGAACCTCAACATCCGTATCTCCACTACCTCCAGTTCTGCTTCCTGTCTTTTCCTCAATTAAATTATTGTTATTTATTCTAAATTATTTAAATTATTTGTACAAACTACTTTGTTTACGCTGTACATTGTTCATATTTGATGTAATCTATTTATTCTCCACATTATTATTTATTATTTATTATTACACAGGAGCCAGGCAAAGACATTTCGTTGGCAATTTCACTGCTGTGTTATTGTGCAATGACAATAAAGAAAGTCTATGTTTATGTCTATGTCAAAGTCACTGTCGCAATAACTCATAGCAAAACAGGAAGGTGGCATCTGTGTGGTGTCTTGCTGCCACATTATGTCTTTGAGAACTCAAGAATGGATTTAACCCTTTTAGTCATCATTTGTCAGTATTTATTTGTATGTCAGATTGTCAAACTATAAAAATGTGTTTTGTGTAAATTTTTTTGTCTTACTTGGTTTAATTGATTTAATTTAATGGGAGAAATTGACTCTGTTAGCGTCCGTTTCGGTCAGAATTAATGATGCTAACCAAGGTTCGGCTGCACTATTAAATTGCATCCTATATATAGCTTTAGATAATACACCGTATATACGTGCATTGGCAATGTGCTGCAAATCAGCTATGGACAGAAATTGAGTAACCATCTGGAAGGTCCAAGCTAATATTGGGAAATGTGAAAGTGAGAAACAAGCTTCTCACGGACTAATCTTGTGCTGAGTACAACCATGATAATGATGATGGATTAGAAATACACCAGCGTATTGGGATTACAGTGCGATTAACTGGCCGAGGGAGGGGGAGCGGAGGGGGACTGAGGAGGCAGACCTGCATCAAGCTAATCAATCAAATAATCGCGACAAGCCCTTGTCTCGTGGAAACAATTAGACCACTTCTCTGGAATCAATACCCCTGCATTCTGTTTAGATACCCACTGGTCACTCCTTCAATAAAGCCTCCACTGATTTTGATAAGACCGCCAGCCGACTAGGGCCATTTGAGGCTCGGAGTGGGAACCAAATACATCACACAGGCTCCAGGAAGAGCTCATAAAAATTGCAAATCGAAAACAATATAATTTAATGTGGCAAAGGTTATTTTTTTCCACTTGTTCATCATCAAGTGTCCCGTGTGAATTCATAGCTATAAAAGTGCACGGCATCTTTCTTTAGTCTGTCGAGTGTTTGGGGGCAACAGACGGGACATTATGATATTGGAAAAAAAACAAAATAAGCATGAAATCAAAAGGTTTCATAAAGTTGCTCCGAGAAATAGTCCATGCTAGTTGGAGGTGTCTCCCGCTCCTAGCACAGCTCCCATACATAATTAAAGCGGGAATTTGTATCTGTCTGCACTCTGTGGCCTCCTGATGAATTAATATCTGGGTGGAAGTGCTACACAGCCATCAGATTAGCTCATTTATTTCTGTCAGCTGCTTGCTCCATCAGCTATTTGTAAATCAGAGAGAGTCAGGGACGGGGGTGGGGGGCTGGAAAGCAGTGGAGGGGGTCCGGATTTTTGAGATTGTTGGACGTGTATTTATTATCATAAATGGCTGTTATGAATTAGGTCTGATTCCTATAGTGCCTCAAGTGCAAGTGTGCAGTGATGACTCATTTTTTTTTCCTTCTGGAACGACGTTGGAATGCTGGTTGTTTACACTGCATGTGGCACGTCATCTAAAAAACACATTTATTTACATTTGATGAGAAAAGAAGGGAAAAAGTACCTTTGAACCTTGGTTAAGATAAGATAAGATATGCCTTTATTCGTCCCTCAGTGGGGAAATTTGCATTGCACAGCAGCAAGAGTACAGAATCAGTTAAGCAGTACAAAATACACAATATAAAAAATAAACAATATAAACAACCAAAGTACAGTAAACCTTGGATATATCGGAAATTCGCTCACAACGGACAGATAAAAAAGAAGCGATTTTTCTGTAATGCATTTCCAATAAAAATTTATTGCATATATCAGATTTTTTATAACAGATTTCGCCTATTTTGGACAAAATCTACAGTCCGGTTCCAATTTCTCTCGCATATATCGGATGGCCGCATCGTGTCTTTCTCCTGGCTCCAGATTTAGGACAAATATAAAAGTGAGTGACGTCAATAATACTAGCACAGCAGTGAATGAGATCTTAACCTCACTATTGGAAATAACGTAGGCCTGACGGGCGTAACAGGGCCTAGCTTAATTAACAATTTGTTATGCTCAAAGTCCAATAAAGTTCAATTCTCATTACCTTACGTCTCTTTTCATTGCCCAGTCCAGGTACATTGGAAACAAGGAAGTGCCTTTTTATAACGGATATAAATCCGATATATGCGTAAAACGGACATTTTCCGGTATACGCATATAACGGATTTCACTTATATCGGACAAAACCAGTGGGAACAATTGAATCCGATATATCCGAGGTTTACTGTATTAACAAATCAACAATTGTACCCAGAGTTATATACAAATACAGTTTGCAGATAATATGAAATGAGATGAAATATATGACCAGCATCATTAATTCATTCCAGAAATAACCGAAACAGACGCTAATATTTCTAAATGCATATAAATACATACATTTCTGATCAAACTTGCAAGAATTGATATTTTGTACTGCTGCATTTGGTTACTGGACTGTGATCGGTACCAGTATCAACTTTCATCTGGGCCAAGGATCATTCCCTATGTTGACAGACATTTTTTTGGGGGGGGGGGGGTCTACCATTTTCACGCGTTTGTTCCATAACCTTCAGAATATTTTAAGCAGTTTTTTTTTTACTGCATCCAACCTCAGCAGAGATGAGGGCCTTGCTTATGCAGCTCAAAAAAGTCAAAGCATTTGCTATTATTCATTCATTCATTTTGTACCGCTTTTCCTCACAAGGGTCGCAGGGATGCTGGAGCCTATCCCAGCTGTCTTCGGGCAAGAGGCGGGGTACACCCTGGTTTACGTGAGGAGTTTTTCTCTTTCCGAATGGAATCTTTCCGAATGACCTTTCCGAAAGCAATGGTATACATGGAAAGGAATATTCCAATCGTGTGTCTACATGCGCCGCTATAATCAACCAGAATAGTCAATGGGGCATGCGCAGTAAAACGTAAACACCAACATCACGTGATACCGACTTCCTCGAGTTTTTCTTTCCTTGTTGGAATAACTCCGTATTGCCAGTTTTTCCTTCGTCCAGTCTTGAAATTTAATTTGAATCAAAAACAAACTTTCCTTAGCAGTCCAGTGCCGATTGCTCGCCTCCATGTTTTTTAAATCAAAGAACGTCTGGAGCTGCGTGTTACGTCATATCTCAGCATTTGCTGAAAAAACGCACCCAGGAACAGGAAAAGATCAAATCCAATCTTGCTAATATTTCATAATTAAGTTCGGGACATGTTTTATATAGATATATATTTTATTTTTTAATAAAACTGGACTTATGAATGGCGTATACAAGGGTTTAGATTCTGTTCCACAGATGGCGCTAATGCACACGAAAGCTGCTTGCCAACCGCCAATAAACAACAGAAGAAGAAAAACACCACGAAGAAGAACGCAGTCTGACAACTTTCCGATTGAGCGGGTACAAGATACCTCAATCGGATTGGGGAAAGGAATATTCCACTGCTGTAAATCCGATTATATATTCATTCGAATTGGCACTTTTCTTTCGGAATGAGGTGTATACAAAGGTTAGATTCTTTCCGTTTGAGCAAATAACCCGAATGGAATCGGACTATTTGGGTCCATGTACACGTGGCTACTGTGGTGTTTCTTGATATGACTGTGCCCAAAGACACAATGCGGCATCGAGACACCACACGTGAAACCAAGGTTCCACTGTAGACGTCACTCTAGTGTGAATGTCCTGATATGAGTAGATGCCATAACGTGGTCCCACAGCTCGATGTTGCATGGGCTGAAGTTTCAGATGTGTACATGAGAGGAAGTAACAAGAAGACTGCATTAACCTTTGCTTTGCTGGCGAGGGGAGGGCACAAGCAGGCCCCGGCCTGGTTGAATGGGACTCCCCCATAATCAGGCTCCTGTCAGTGCTCTTTCCAGGAGATTAATTCAGCTGGTTTCAATTCCAGCCGCCGTTCGCTTATATAGCCTCAACCCTAGGTGCGGATATCGGCCTGCTTAACACACATGCACATGGCGCTGACTCAATTTAACTCAGGGGCAGCTGAGGGGGGGTGATAGGGGCTAGGTCATGGGAATACCCTTCCGCTCGTACAAACAACATGCATCAACAAGTAAAGAAAAACACTGCGACCCGTAGTGCAATGCAAGCCTTTACCGAGGCAGCCTCTGGCTTCTTCTTCCTCCTCCCTTTCTTGAGAAGATGGATGAACAAACAGTGGAGCGCAGTCCCTATTTTGACGTATCATCACTTAAGCTACAGTGTGGCTATCCATTGCTATGTTCTCTCTTCATTTATTTGCCTAGTAGAACATTCTGACACTTAAACACAGAAAATGAACTAACTTTATTATTATCAGTAATACAGTATGCGGGCTGCACGGTGGAGGAGTGGTTAGCACGCATACCTCACAGCTAGGACACCGGGGTTCAATTCCACCCTCGGCCATCTCCGTGCATGCGTGGGTTTTCTCCAAAAACATTCCAAAAACATGCTAGGTTAATTGGCAACTCCAAATTGTCCATAGATATGAATGTGAGTGTGAATGGTTGTTTGTCTATATGTACCCTGTGATTGTCTGGAATAGGCTCCAGCAGTCCAGTTAGCGTGTGGAGTTTGCATGTTCTCCCCGTGCATGCGTGGGTTTTCTCCGGGTACTCCGGTTTCCTCCCACATTCCAAAAGTTACTGATTGTAAAAGTACCAGATGGAGGGGTAGGATTTAATAAGCTTTGCTTCTTCCTACTCCTTTTGGACATGTGGAACTGTGAACTGGTGATGCATTCAATTGTAATCTGATGCATGTTCAAATGAAATAAAACCATTACCATTACCAAACGCAGCATTGTTATTTGTGTAAATCTGTAAAATAAAAATGTTGCATTTTTTCATATTCGTGCTCTTGTATTGGACCTCATTAGATTGTGTACCTCGATGTGTTACATTTCTGTAGAAGAGGACAGTGTGTCATTCATCTGGTTGCCCAAACACATCATTTGCACTCCTCTTTTTGATATGCATCTCATTACGTACTATAGCTCTTTTAACAGCGAGCATCACATTAACAAACATTTGCCTTCCACAATTTTCTAAAGGCTCCCTCAGTCACTGCCACTGGGCTTCCATGTGACACAAACAGGCGAGAGGGAAATTAGGTATGTCTGTTTCCTATTAATTACAATCCTGGGAAGTCTCCCATGGACACACCAGAGCCACTCTATTACGGAGAGAGGGGGGCGTTCGCTGATAAATTAATAATCCGGCTTGTCACCAGCCACAGATGAATAGCCCCTGGTGATTGATGCTGTTTTCTTTCATAGGGCAGGAATTTGATGTCAGAGCCAAATGTGTTATCAATGCCACGGGACCTTTTACCAACGCGCTTCGGAAAATGGATGATCAGAAGAACTCCGACATCTGTCAGCCCGGTGCCGCAGCGCACATCGTCATCCTGGGCTATTACAGGTAACTAACGGTGGGCCTCTACGTCTCTGTCACTGTCCCTCTGTATCACCTGCTCCTTAGTGCTGTCGTCTCACCACTTCATTAGCGACGTGCCAGGAGAGGCTCCTGGTCACAACAACAAGGGAGCTGTCTGCCAGTTCTTCTGGAATGCTTTGCTTTAATGGAACTGGGATCCACTGCTAAGGAGTATCTTCATTGCGTTGTTGATACTAATGAAAGAGACTCATCTGTATTTATAAGGAGAGCTGCACTACTGAGTATCTTGTTAACCTCCATTGAAGTATTTGTCGTCACTGCGTTTGTTTGTTTTGAAGCAGGATTGTAGAAAACATTACAGAACGGAGGTCGGGAAACTTTTAGGCGGAGACGACCATGAAAGCACTAGAGTGCGGATATCATTAGTAATATCGATATGAACCTATCCGATATCGGTCGGCCAATATTATTGTTATTTTTATTATTATGTGCACAATTCAAGAATCAGATTTTATTTAATTCTACCCCTTATGCATACTGTATTTCATTCATTCATTCATTTTCTACAAACCATTCACACTCACATTCATACCTATGGACAATTTGGAGTCGCTAATTAACCTAGCATGTTTTTTTTGGAATGTGGGAGGAAAACAGAGTACCCGGAGAGAGAACCCACGCATACACGGGGAGAACATGCAAACTCCACACACAGATGGCCGAGGGTGGAATTGAACCCTTGTCTCCTAGCTGTGAGGTCTGCGCGCTAACCACACGACCGCCGTGCAGCCTTCTTTTATTGTTATTGATTTTTTTAATATAAGAGGCCATAGCCTCTTCCGCCTGCACCCATGCCCAAGTTGGTGTACGTCCCGACGTCAAAGAGAAATGCGACAAGATCCGAGAGTTCTCAAGGGTCTCAAAGCTGCAGCCCATGGGCCACTAGACAGAACACTTTGTACAACCACGATGCCAACACAAAAATGACAACACAACGTAATGTAACAGGTATATAATGACACAGAGGACAACGACTACAACTATGCATTCTGGGAAGTCGGAAGGATACAATTTTAGACCTATGTTAAGATCTTAAGACCCATTATTGATCATTAAATTAATTCCTGCACATAAAAACATGACTTAATACAACTTTTATATGCATGGCATGCCGTTTGCATGAAACCGTACAAAAAGACGACGGCCAACCCGTTCCTATTATTATCCCTTCCATCTAATCCCTCTCCACGTGGGGCCCTTTTTTTTCCCACTTTTAAAGTGAGACGTCTCCTTCAAGTGGCATACTTCCATGTTTTCCAACATCAGTGGGCGGTCATGTGTAGAGATCCTCAAATCTCGGTTATTCATGGAATGTTTTAGAAACCTTAACTGCTCTATTCTTTCAAAGCCGGACCGATGCATGACATTTAAAAGATAAGTAAGGCCATTAGGAGATGGCTAATTCCATCTTCCCTTCCTCTCTACAAGCTCTGAAGCAGCTCTCTACAATGCTTATGAAATATTAAAAGCCTCTGCATTAGACGTGCAATGACTAAGGGGGCCACGGTGGGCCCCCGGTGTGAGGGGCTGCCGAGAGTGGGAATGGCAGCAAAGAAGGACTGGGCTTTTGTTGGATTTACCTGTGGTCACATCCCTGCAGTGCACTTGGCACAGGCCTCCCCCGTCTCCCTCAACCCCCCACCCCACCCCGTCTGTGGTTCTGCCCTCTTCACTAGGTGCACCACTTCAGTGTAATTGGCTATGGCAGCCCCATACCTGGCAGCAGTGCGGGCGATGGCGAGGTTCATTCGAGCATCGTCGTGTTGTCCTGCAGCGGGGGGACAGGACCAGAGCAGGGGGATGTGAGTCACCCCGAGCCTGTGACTGGTGGTATGGAAGTGTGTCGGAACCGATATGTCACATCTGTCCCTGTCACTTTGCATCAGTGCGATGGCTGCTCTGGCCGCACAAGAAGCGCACTTAAAGCCGCAGCGGCCCTTTGGCCTGAGTGCCGGGGCCCCGCGACCGCCCCTCCTGTTCATTTTCCTGCACCGGCGAAATGGGAGCCGCTGGAAAAGGCAGGGAATGCGGGAATTGGGAATAGATGCATCAAATCCTGAGAACCCGAGGCCACACAAAATACACATTTGCCATTTCAGGCAAAATACATACAGTATAAAGTTATGGTTTGTTTTTTTGTTGAATACATATTTGTACGTGGAAATGACACAACACTATAACTAAAGAAAATTGTATTATTCATATTCCTGACAACTTTGAGGAAACGCCATCTTACACTGTTTCAACTATTCACATTCAAATTTGTAGAACTTTATTGTCAATTCAATTTACAAGAAAGAAATAGTGTGAGATCCAACATGGCTGAATAAAAAAGTAATGCAGGGAGTAGTCTGTAAACATCTTATTTAATATTATATTTTAGCTGAGGGTAAATAAACCACAAGTTTATTACACACAACATTGTGCCATAACCGAGACAGTGTAAGGTAAAATTTGTAAGGTAAAATGTATGAAATGTATGAAAACTGAGGCATTTGAAATCCGAATTTATGTACCTGCCACATCGTGTCTTTGTCTCACATCTTCAGTGAAGCTAAAAGTAACCCTAAATGTTAATGTATAGCATTCATTCATCAATTGTTTATATTTCTATGCATTTTGAATTATTTGCTTGTAAAGCTACAAATCTATAAAAACATATCATGTTAAAATTTTTGGCTTTCCGGAACAAATGAATTAGATTTATATTATTTCTGATGGGAAAAATAGATTCAGCTCTTTTGAAAAGGATTAAAGATGCTAGTCAAGCTAGGTTCAACCGTCGTTATATTATTTATTTATTCAACTTGTATCTATCTACGTATGTAAGGCAATTGAGCACAGATTCTCATTTGCAGTAAATGTAACATGGTAATTTATGTCATTAAGTAATTTACACGTGTGCAGCAGAGCAAGCATGCCTCTCTGTTATGAAGGCAGACGGAAGCACAGTAGAGCTTCCCCACACAGTCACACAGAGTGATGCTCTTTTATAACTTCATTCTCACCCGAACACATCAACAGCAATATACTGTGTGTATTTCCAACTCACACACATGAAAAATATATTTAAAAAAAAATAAATTTACAGCTAGAATATATAAAAAATGTGTTGAACCGGTTGCTCTTGGCACGTGGTTGGGTGCTTCAAGCTGGGTGAGGGTGGTTGGATATGGGGTTTTATTCTGTGTAGACAAGGAATAATATATGTTTTGTTGGGATGAGGTTGGAATCTGGGTGGTTAAGGGGGCGGGACTAGATAAGTCTTGACTTCTTCACATTCCCTTTCGAACATGTGTACATTTATATACGTATACATAGGTATTTTTATTTGTAATGATTTTGGTTGGGGTGACACGGCGGTCGAGTGGTTAGCGTGCAGACCTCACAGCTAGGAGACCAGGGTTCGATTCCACCCTTCGCCCTCGGCCATCTCTGTGTGGAGTTTGCATGTTCTCCCGGGTACTCCCACATTCCAAAAACATGCTAGGTTAATTGGCGACTCCAAATTGTCCATAGGTATGGATGTGAGTGTGAATGGTTGTTTGTCTATATGTGCCCTGTGATTGGCTGGCCACCATTCCAGGGTGGATTTGGATGTTTTTTATGTTCAAAATAAACTAAAAAAAAAAAAAAAAATTTATACTTTAAATTACATATTTTACACATTTCACAAAATATAAGAATGTCACATTTTAACATTATAAATGAAATAACTGTTCCATAAGTGCTAACGCTCCATGTAATGAGTGACAGCAGCTGATCTGTGGAATCCTTTTCAGTGAACGGAATTCTACCATCAAGATTTATGGATTAATTCCTTTTCAGCCCAAAAATACCAGAGATCTATATTCCGAGTCACAAGGTCACAAGTTTTGTAATTTAAATGAAAGGGTCTAAAGGTGACAAATGAACAAAGCCCAGTTTCATTAGGGAGTGATTCTTATGTACATCTTTGTAAGATTTATAGCCACTTGAAACGTAAAGAGAGAATAGAGATGATTAATCACTTTTAATGTTGGTGTCTGGGCTGACTTTCTTTCTATTTGTTATTGCCAAGGTAGTTCAAAGTCCTCCATGTTGGCGATGTTGCTCCTTTGCAGGAACGAAGAGGGTTCCTTTGTGCCCTGATTTATTTTTTTTTACGTTTGAGCGACTTGAGGCCAGCTATGCTGCTGGTGGGGCTGTGCTTAATGCTACAGCACGCTGGAAGCCATCCCCCCCACCCCACTGCAGGAAATAAATAAATAAATTCAAAGCCAAAAAAACAGCAAAACAACAGATTTAAAGGCCACATTTTAGAATGAATTACATACAAGAGTATGCACCCTGCCATAATGTATTAAGAAGAGCATTGAATCCTCTTTTTGCTCTCTGTAGGCTTAATGTGATCTCACACACACACACACACACACTGCGTCTTATCCTTGGTGATGGCTGAGCCTCCTAATGACCTCTGACCTCTGCTCAGTGATTCACAGCTCTCCTGTCACAGGTTGGCAAAGAACAGCAGCATTAATACAACATTAAATGTCAGGATTTCAAGGATTAGTCACAAATGGCCGTAACGGGATTTTTTTTTATGAATGAACGGCGGTAGAAGCGGCCGCTCTCCTAACACGCCGCCGACACACTGATGAGGATAACAATAATGATGACCGTAATTATCATCCGCAATTAAAAAAGACAAAATGGCCGAATGACAGAGCAGCGTTAGATGAGCATCAAAGCTCCCTGGAGGACATGTTCACCCGTCACCCCCCCCTCCTCCTCTTCCCTGTCCCATCCCTACCTCGGCTGGGGCTCACACCCGCTCCAGCCTCCTGGAGGTACAAAGCTCAGTGGAGTGAGAGGAACAAAATGCTGCAAAATGACAGCGACGGTAATGACGGGGAATTTCATGTCTCGCAGTCATCGAGTCGCAGATGCTTGGCTGGGCTGACTCGGCCAATTAAATTGTTACAGGTGGAGTGGGAGATTGCGTCATCATCACAGATGTTTTTGGCGATTACACATCTTGCAAAACTGCACAGTTCAATGGAATGTAAACACGGAATTGAGGTGCGGGGAGGGGGGGGGGGTAAATGTTTAGATTCACTGCAGCACGATGATGATTTTTATACCAATCCCTTGCATGTTAACAGATGCTTACTTGTGCAGAACAGAGATAGCCAATCTGCCATTTTCTTGCTAGTCGGAGGCTAAACAACGTCTGCACAGTTGCAACTATGTGACCATGATGGCTCCAATAATCCTGAGGAGATGAACCCAAGCAGTCAAAGCCCGATCCCTACTAAATAAGGTCAGGACAGAAAATGTCACTGCCATAATGTACCCACTTGCATATGGGAAAAGCCATGGAGGAGACAGCTGTAGGAAAAATTAAACATACGCTGAAGGTTTCCTGCTTTTTTTTTCTTTTTTTCTTCTTCCTTTTGACCCCAAAACAAACTATTACAAGCAACGTGATCTTGTGAGGATTTAGCTGTAATTATATTAAACGTTCTACTCAATATTGTGTTGGAATATAGCTATTTTAACGCCATCAAAAATACCACATTTTGCTGTCAATTAAAGATTTATATATTTTTAAAAATATATAATTTATCTTTATTCATGTATTTGTCTTTATGAATTATTTTATAAAATATGTTTAATAATAATAATAATATTTGTATATGTATATATTTATTTATATAATATAAATATAATATTTATGTTTATATATATTATATATATTTATATTATATTTAAATATAATATTTATAATAATTATTTATACAGCTCTTTTCAGGGTACTCAAAGACGCTTTACAGTAGAGAAAAAAAAATAGAGTTGAGTAAAAACAATGTAAATGATGCATTAAAATACAATATCCAAACATTCATTCAAAGCTAATAGCTCATAGCTAACATAGCTATTTTAACATCATCAAAATACCACATTTTCCTGTCAATTAAAGCTTTACATATTTTTTAAAAATTATAATTTATCTTTATTCATGTATTTGTCTTCATGAATCATTTTATAAAATATGTTTAATAATAATAATAATAATATTTGTATATTTATATTTTTATTCATATAATATAAATATAATATTTAGGTTTATATATATTATATATATTTATATTATATTTAAATATAATATTTATAATAATTATTTGTACAGCTCTTTTCAGAGTACTCAAAGACGCTTTACAGTAGAGAAAAATAAATAAATAAAAATAGACTTGAGTAAACGATGCATTAAAATACAATATCCAAACATTCATTCAAAGCTAATAGCTCATAGCTAATATAGCTATTTTAACGCCATCAAAAATACCACATTTTGCTGTCATTTAAAGCTTTATATATTCTAAAAATATTATTATTTATCATGTATTTTCATGTATTTGTCTTTATGAATCATTTTTATAAAAGATTTTTAAGTACAAATTGTCCATAATGTTAATAATGACATTAGAGACTTCATAAAAATATCCTTGTATTATGTTTTTAATCTTACATTGCTCATAAATGGTGAATAATGATATTGAAACTTCAGAAAAGTAGTTTTAAATTAATAATTATATTTTTTATTTTGAAATTGTATATGTAAAGGTCAATTATAGACATGAGTAATATAGATGTTTTTTTTTAATACTTTTATTGAAAGCCACCATTATCTGCTCCCAACTAACGCTGCTGCCATGTACAGCAAAGTCGCTACTTGTACTTTTGAGTCCCTCATACTTTTCTTTTTGGGGTCTGGTAATGTTTAAGCCATTTATTAACCTTTAATGATAAATTGACATATTTTTACTAATTGCACATTCATTCCTGCAAAAAATCCTACTTTATTTTTGTGAGAACAAAATGTTTAACAATCTGAAAGTAAACAAATAGAAGTGTTGGTTTGGGCCCCAATCCCCCCCCCCCCCCCCCGCCCCAGCAGCTAAATGAATAAAGCTGACATATCACTGCTCAGATAGTAGCCATAGCTGCTGTGAAGTATGTTGCCTTTTTGCAGTACATGGGAATCCGCATGTCCCTAAATGCTAAATGAGGTCTGACAGATAGCCTAGAGAAACAAAGTTGGGAGTTTGCCGCTATGAGGGAGACCCTGAGTGAACAGGACATGCTATGTACACCCCGGCTAACAATCAACATATGCTTTGTTTTTCTGATGCCAACACAAGGCACATACAGCCTGCAGACAGATGGATCCCGGGGACCGCTTGGAACGCAATGCCTACCGGCTATTCTTTGCTTGAAAAAAAAAAATGTCACGTAAAGCACAGCGTGCTTTTAAAATAATACTTCATATTATTCACAATGATTAAAAAAATAATGAACAGTCTTGTTCAGTTTTTTCACTTAAAAGCTTAATACCGTGGTGTGAAAATCTCATTTCTTTACTTTTGTATTTTTATCACACAAATTTAAATACATTTCTTAAATACATTTCTTTAAATACAATTTTTACTTTGAAAAGATAGAAAAAGATAAACTGTCAGCTGTGCTTTATACAATATACAATTTTAACTGTGCAATATACATTTAACTGTGCAGTACTAAAAGATTAGTCTCAAGACTAAAAGACTAGTTTTGGATTGTTGTCCTGCTGCAGAACCCAAAGTGGTTTAAGCTTGGTTAGTGGTTTCACTAACATAATTCATGGTTCCAGGTCATGAATCAGCAAAACAGCCCCAGACCATCACACTACCACCACCATATTTTACTGCTGGTATCGTATTATTTTTCGGAAATGTGGCAGTACACACACACACACTTTCTAAAAACTTCAACTTTTATCTTGTCATATCACAAAGTATTTTACCAAATGTTTTCTGGCATTTGTTCAGCCTTAATGTTCAGCCGTGAGTTTGGTTTTTGGTCTGAAGCCTGCATCTCATTGGATGTTGCTGTGGGGTCTTTTGTGACATCTTCAATGAGTCGTTGCTGCGCTCTTGGGGTAATTTTGGTTGGACGCCCACTTTTCAATGTTTTTGCTATTTGTGGATAATAGCTCTCACTGTGGTATGCTGGAGTCCCAAAGCTTTAGAAATGGCTTAATAACTTTTTTCAGACTAACAGATCTTAATTAATCTGATTAGCGCGCACTGTGTGGTTAGCGCACAGACCTCACAACTAGGAGACCAGGGTTTAATTCCACCCTCGGCCATCTGTGTGTGGAGTTTGCATGTTCTCCCCGTGCATGCCTGGGTTTTCTCCGGTTTCCTCCCACATTCCAAAAACATGCTAGGTTAATTAGCGACTCCAAATTGTCCATAGGTATGAATGTGAGTGTGAATGGTTGTTTGTCTATATGTGCCCTGTGATTGGCTGGCCACCAGTCCAGGGTGCACCCCGCCTCTCGCCCAAAGACAGCTGGGATAGGCTCCAGCACCCCCAAGGGCCATCACTTTTTCACAACACTGTATATGTATGTGTGCGGATATTGCATATTCTTTCAGAAAAAATACATGTGTTTTAAAATAAAAAATTTTCTCTTTGAACTTCCTTTAAATACGTCAACATTTACTTTAGCAAATAAGACGAAATATTTCTGATTGAGGAAACATAAGTGAAAAAAAATATATAATAAAAATACAAAGAACTATTGGAGGCCGCTCAGAAAGGAGGGCAAAATATGGGTCGTTTTAAGGTGAAAACTGGAAGGTTGACAGGTACACCCCATGGGAGAGCACCAGTGATGGCAAAGAGGAAAAGGGTGATGATGACCTTCGCACAAAAAATGGAACTTTCCCTGTAAGTTGACACAAGTAAGTGTAGTATGCACAGTACGTGTAGCGTACTTTTTTCCACCTCATCCAACATCGTCAGAGGGTGACTCGTATTTTTAAGTCATATGTCATGTTAATATATACTAGTATGCTTCAGCTTTTATAACAGTTAATAAATAAAAAGATAATATTTAACACATTTGCAAGTTGATGACCAACTCATAACAGATTTAGGTCAGTTCTGGAGGTCCTTTTGTAGGCCGGTTAATTTTTATATCAGTCAAATAAAGTGGACATCGAGGGCATGTATTGAAAAATTAAAGAAATATTTATATATTTTTGTCAAATAACCTTAGTAAATGTTCTTTTTGTAATATTACAATTTTATTTCCATAATATTTTGACTTTTTCCAAAAAATACCACTTTATTTAGTTTTGTTTGTTTCTCATAATACCACAGCTTTTAAAAAAAAAACAAATTTGTTTTTTAATATTTTAATTATATGCTGCCAAAGTGACATTTTTCCCTATAAAATTATGAGTTTGTCCTTATAAAATTGCAGCTTTTTGTGCCATTAGCATACAACTTTTCCCTTAATGTTATGACTTTATTCTCTTAAAATTTCTAATGTTTTTTTTATTTTCCAACTATTTCAACGTTCTTGTTAAAAATTTCTTCTCTTAATTATGACTTCATTGCCATAATATTTTGACTTAATTATCACTTCTAACTGAAAGAAATATTTATATATTTTTGTTAAATAACCTTAGTAAATGTTCTTTTTGCAATATTAAAATTTTATTTCCATAATATTTTGACTTTTTCCAAAAAATACAACTTTGTTTTGTTTTGCTTGTTTCTCATAATACTACAGCTTTTTTTTGGAAAAAAACAAAACAAATTTTTTCTTTAATATTTTAACTCTATGCTGCTAAAGTGACATTTTTCCCTATAAAATTACGAGTTTTCCCATGTAAAATTGTGGCTTTTTGTCTCATTATCATACATCTTTTCTGTTAAAATTATTATGACTTTATTCTTGTAAAATTTTTAATGTTTTTTTTTTATTTTCCAACTATTTCAACGTTCTTGTTAAAAATTTTCTTCTCTTAATTATGACTTCATTGCCATAATATTTTGACTTAATTATCACTTCTAACTTTATTTTTTTTCTTTAATAAATCAAACTTTATCCAACTAAAAACATTTTTATTCATAATAATATTACATGTTACTCACGTAAAATGAAGGCTTTTTTCTTAATATTTTGACATTATTCTTATTAAATTGCTGCAGATTTGACTGTTTTTGCAGCTGCTTTTTTTGTTTTAGTTATCTTGTTAAATTAAATTTCATTGTTAGCATGTGTCGCAGGCCAATAAAAAAAAATAAATAAAGTTTCCAAGGAGCTTCTTTGCCGTCATAATCCCAGCAGAAGAGACCTCCTTGCCTTGAACTCTGCTTTGACTGACCACAGCAGCTCACATGTGGCTTTTGCGTTAGTGAAGCTGATGCTTTGTGATGGTGACAGGTGGCAAGATGACTTAAGACACTGCCACCAGCCCAGCGTAGAACAAATCAGACGATACCCCCGCCCTCCTTCTTTTTTTTTTTTTTTTTTTCCACCCTTCTCTGTAATGAGCCACACCCGTACACTGCTTTAAATACCAGAGAGAAGCTTTAAATGTCAGGTGCAATTAAAGCTTATGATTCAAGGCTGCACCAATCAAATCAAGGCCCCCAAGTTCACCCAAGTCTGCCGGAGCAGAGTGGAGTTGGTGCAGAGATGCGATGGAGCGCTGTTCCTTTAGCGTGCACTTGAATGGCTGTGGCAGCCCAAAGGTGATTGTAAAGTTTACTGCCATTTGCCTGAACTTCTCCGTCTTGCCAACTCCAAGCCTTTATCAAGGGAAAGGTTTACAGCTTGGTCGCTATATGAGCTGAAAAATGACAGCAGACAGGAAATGATGGGTCCAAGGTTAGGGGAAATAGAAGTTGTATTTTGGGCCAGATTCGGGTAGATAATACTGTCAGGTTGTATTCATGAGGAAAAAAACAGCATCAATTGGGCACTTAATTCATGTTTTTTTTTTGTTTTTAGGGTTGGGTATGTTTAAAAATGTTGTCCAAAATCAACGTCTTTTTATTTTTAATACATTTTGTGACATGCAAAGTGAACAGAATTGTAACTGAAATGCTTTGATCATTTAAATAACATGATAATTGCATAATAAATTCACTAAAATTAACTTTAATCCACAACAAATTGTCAGAATTAACACAGCAAAACCAGCAGCAGTACTAAACACAGGGAATGTGTATCAATAAAGTACTAATATTCCACACAATTCTAGCAGAAATCAATAACAGCTGCATCATTTCTGGCGATTTACTGTGTGGTAATGTTGACGAATCCTGGTGTTCGGGTAAATAATACTGTCAGGTTGTATTCATGAGGAAAAAACAGCATCAATTGGGCAGTTAATTGATGTTATTTTTTTTTTGTTTTTAGGGTTGGGTATGTTTAGAAATGTTGTCCAAAATCAATGTCTTTTTATTTTTAATACATTTTGTGACATGCAAAGTGAATAGAATTGTAATTTAAATACTTTGATCATTTAAATAACATGATAATTGCACAATAAATTCACTAAAATTGTCAGAATTAACACAGCAAAACCAGCAGCAGTACTAAACACAGGGAATGTGTATCAATAAAGTACTAATATTCCACACAATTCTAGCAGAAATCAATAACAGCTGCATCATTTCTGGCGATTTACTGTGTGGTAATGTTGACGAATCCTGGTGTTCGGGTAAATAATATTGTCAGGTTGTATTCATGAGGAAAAAACAGCATCAATTGGGCAGTTAATTGATGTTATTTTTTTTTGTTTTTAGGGTTGGGTATGTTTACAAATGTTGTCCAAAATCAATGTCTTTTTATTTTTAATACATTTTGTGACATGCAAAGTGAACGGAATTGTAATTTAAATACTTTGATCATTTAAATAACATGATAATTGCACAATAAATTCACTAAAATTGTCAGAATTAACACAGCAAAACCAGCAGCAGTACTAAACACAGGGAATGTGTATCAATAAAGTACTAATATTCCACACAATTCTAGCAGAAATCAATAACAGCTGCATCATTTCTGGCGATTTACTGTGTGGTAATGTTGACGAATCCTGGTGTTCGGGTAAATAATACTGTCAGGTTGTATTCATGAGGAAAAAACAGCATCAATTGGGCAGTTAATTGATGTTATTTTTTTTGTTTTTAGGGTTGGGTATGTTTAGAAATGTTGTCCAAAATCAATGTCTTTTTATTTTTAATACATTTTGTGACATGCAAAGTGAATAGAATTGTAATTTAAATACTTTGATCATTTAAATAACATGATAATTGCACAATAAATTCACTAAAATTGTCAGAATTAACACAGCAAAACCAGCAGCAGTACTAAACACAGGGAATGTGTATCAATAAAGTA
Source organism: Doryrhamphus excisus (assembly GCF_037039965.1). Classification (NCBI taxonomy): domain Eukaryota; kingdom Metazoa; phylum Chordata; class Actinopteri; order Syngnathiformes; family Syngnathidae; genus Doryrhamphus; species Doryrhamphus excisus. Next base: position 18,423,935 of record NC_136368.1, read on the forward strand.
CTAATATTCCACACAATTCTAGCAGAAATCAATAACAGCTGCATCATTTCTGGCGATTTACTGTGTGGTAATGTTGACGAATCCTGGTGTTCGGGTAAATAATATTGTCAGGTTGTATTCATGAGGAAAAAACAGCATCAATTGGGCAGTTAATTGATGTTATTTTTTTTTGTTTTTAGGGTTGGGTATGTTTACAAATGTTGTCCAAAATCAATGTCTTTTTATTTTTAATACATTTTGTGACATGCAAAGTGAATAGAATTGTAATTTAAATACTTTGATCATTTAAACAACATGATAATTGCACAATAAATTCACTAAAATTGTCAGAATTAACACAGCAAAACCAGCAGCAGTACTAAACACAGGAAATGTGTACCAATAAAGTACTAACATTCCACACAATTCTAGCAGAAATGTGTACTGTCTGGTAATGTTGATGAATCCTGGTTTTCATGAATGCACCTCGCCGCTCACCATCACTGAATACCGAAGAAGTGTTCTGTTTCGGGTATCGATGGAGAAATGTGTGCAAGATTACCGTGTTGAAACTGAGCGCTGCCGTTGGCGTGTTAAGGTCAGCAATAAATCTTATTTGTTTTCAAGCTAGTACAGTATATTAAAATATACTATTTTAGTACATATCGCTGAAGTAAGCTAATTAGTTCAACAAAAATAAGTATTCTTAACCTTAACCTAATTTCATTATATGCAGTGTCCATTAAGTGGCCACAGTGTAAGTGTCTTTGTCTAATTGAGTCTATGATTGATTTTGATGTACGGTACTATAGATATTAAGTACATAGCCTACATTTGACTGTCAAGCTTATATTTCTTGTTATCCCACTAATTGGTCTCCTTTGCTGCTCACCTCCAGGACCTTGTGATGTTCACATAGATGGAAAAAATAAGACTCCAAACGAAAACACAAGCCAGGAATAATGAGATTCTTCAAATGCGGTGAAAAGCACCAGAAAGTGGTGACATTTCCGTTTGAAAACCAGGTGAGTTCTTACCCACAATTCACAGGTAAGGTGTCTAAAGTGCAGCCCTCGGGCCATTTGTGGCTCTCAGCTGTTTTTTCATTGGTCTGTTGCATTAGAACATTATGAAAGAGGATTTTGGACCACACTGGAAAAAAGCATGACTGTGAATATTCTTATTCAGTCGATCGCAGTTGGACCGTTCAGGTTGTCTTAGAAAGCGTTTTGCCTCGGAGAGCTCTAGTCTACAGAAGGATGCATGAGCAGACGAATCATTCAATGCCCTGTGAACACTGAAAAGAAAAAAAGAGAAAACCGACCTGCCGATATGTAGGCATTTTTTGTACATTTTTTACCCTTAAATATGCATTTTATTGCCCTTTTGTCGCCCTTATCAGCAAAATACAATGTTTTTTGTTTTTGAACCAGTCATGATGTGCTATACATATCACTATATTGACACTTACTATGGTACCCATTATGGCATTGGATGCTCATATCACCTCGTACTTCGGTATGAGGTATATTATTTAAAAACCAAAACAAAACCCTTAAACTGTATTATGGAAAGCAGGAAGTGAACAAATGTAACAGTTACTGACTGTAAAAGTACCAGATGGAGGGGTAGGATTTAATAAGCTTTGCTTCTTCCTACTCCTTTTGGACATGTGGAACTGTGAACTGATTATGTGATGCATTCAATTGTAATCTGATGCATGTTCAAATGAAATAAAACCATTACCATTACAAGATAGTTTAAAAAAACTACATTTTTTATGTACACAAAACATCTTAATTCATTCATTCATTTTCTACCGCTTATCCTCACAAGGGTTGCGGGGGTGCTGGAGCCTATTCCAGCCAATCACATTACACATATAGACAAACAACCATTCACACTCACATTCATACCTATGGACAATTTGGAGTCGCTAATTAACCTAGCATGTTTTTGGAATGTGGGAGGAAACCGGAGTACCCGGAGAAAACCCACGCATGCACGGGGAGAACATGCAGGGTGGAATTGAACTTCGGTCTATGGACAATTTAGAGTCTGCAACTGACACAGTACCCAGAGAAAACCCAAAAAAAGTTATTTTACTTGTACTATTAAAAAAGACCCTTTTACTAGCCCAGTATTTTTATTTAAACTATGTTACATTTGTTAATATGTAATAATTTCCCAACTTAAATGCCCCAATTGGGAATATTTGACCAAGTTCTTTGAAAAAAAAAACAAGTAAAAATCTTAGTCAGTCAGTCATGGATGGCAAACATGTCAGTGCTTCCCCCCCCCTGAGTGAAAAATGAACACATGCGGCTAAATAAAGCAATATGACCACGGGGACCAGGAATTCTGCGGATAAGTGTCAGCCGCGGAGAAAAAATGAAGCATTTACCTGTTTGTAATCAAATTTCTCCATGCCGTTGTGTAGATATCGGACTCCTCTGCGAATGAGCCGGGTGCTGTGGGGCTGATGAAAAATGGTGTGGCTCGCTCACGGCCAGTTTGGAGATCTGACTGTTGAGAGTCAAGCCAAGTACATCAACATTTGGATACTTATTCTCCCAAATCTTTGCATGCTATTCAAATATGCACTCTAATATTCATGATGAGAGGAATATTGAGGCGGCCATACATATTCCATTGGTTAAAACTCACAATCATTTTCTGCAGTGTGACAGCCGAAGAATAACAAGAAGGAAGTGCACCCTCAGGAAAACACAGTTACTTTGTTACATTGCTTTCACTCTGCACATTTCCATGCATATTTGAGGGGAATCTTATGACTTTCATTGCACTGAGCTCCTCACTTTGCCTGTTCGAAGCTTCTTTGCTCTCCCTTGTGGTCTGTAAGTCACATTTTTGAAAAGAGGAGCGGACAAATAACTGAGGATTAGGAGAAAAGGGTTTCAAAAAGGCATCCATTCAGTATTGGGCAAACCCTAGCAAATAGACAGCCAGGAAGCCTTCAACTAGCAGCATCGATAATTGATTACATTAGCGTGTAACGGTTGCCACAAGAGGATGCTCTCACTCGCTGCTTTGCTGCTTCTCCAAATTTCTTGGTAGTAAAAATGCTTCGCAGATCAGGACAGGTTGGAAGAAACTCAACCAAATGGATTACGGCAACAACACTGCCTTGAAGGTTCCAATACTTTTCTTAGAAGTTGTTTAATTGTTGTATTGTGTTGTATAGCCTTCCCACAGAAGTTGGCACAGGTGTCAGTGCGATGAATTAAGGGCATTTTATTAAAAAAGTATATGCATTTGGAGGTTTTTGCACTTTTTCCTCACAGATTCAACTTTATTTATACTAAAGTTGATATCCTCACAGCTAGGAGACCCGAGTTCAATTCCACCCTCGGTCATCTCTGTGTGGAGTTTGCATGTAAACTCCACACAGTTTTAATTTTAATTTTAATTTTAATTTTAATTTTAATTTTAATTTTAATTTTAATTTTAATTTTAATTTTAATTTTAATTTTAATTTTAATTTTAATTTTAATTTTAATTGTTTTAGTTTGGCTTTGGTAAGTTCTTATTGTGTTATTGTGACACTTGCTGTTAACTTTTATTCTTTTATTGTAACCGTTGCACTTTGAGATCATTCATTTGATGTAAAGTTATGAATTAAATGTATTATTATTATTATTAATAATAATAATAATAATTATTATTATTATTATTATTATTATTATTATTATTATTATTATAATAGTAATTATTATTATTATTAATAATAATAATAATAATAATAATAATAATAATAATTATTATTATTATTATTATTATTATTATTATTATTATTATTATTATTATTATTATTATTATTATTATTATTATTATTATTATTATTATTATTATTATTTTTATTATTATTATTATTATTATTATTATTATTATTATTATTATTATTATTATTATCATATAGACAAACAACCATTCACACTCACATTCATACCTATGGACAATTTGGAGTCGCCAATTAACCTAATAATAATAATAATAATAATAATTATTATTATTATTATTATTATAATAATAATAATAATAATAATAATAATAATAATAATTATTATTATTATTATTATTATTATTAGGTTAATTGGCGACTCCAAATTGTCCATAGGTATGAATGTGAGTGTGAATGGTTGTTTGTCTATATGTGCCCTGTGATTGGCTGGCGACCAGTCCAGGGTGTATCTCGCTTCTCGCCCGAGGACAGCTAGGGTAGACACTCCAGCACCCCCCACAACCCTCGTGAGCACAAGCGGTAGAAAATGAATGAATGAATGAATGAATGAATGAATGAATGAATGAATGAATGAATGAATATAGTTGATATTTCCATAGTATACAAACAGTTGGATGGACCAGGTCCGCCTCCTTGATGCAGCAGCTGATAGCATCCATGCAAGACCAAAGCTGTCATCCATTTCATTGTCATATGACTTCAGGGGACGGTACACATTAATAAATGTGTTTCATTATTATGCATATGTCTCCATATGGATATCATGATGGATTTCTAAAAGAAAACAAACAGCATTTTCTAGTTGACATACTTGTCAACCCTCGCATTTTCACTGTGAAACTACCATATTTGGCTCTCTCATTTCCATACTTTTCGAGGTTTATGATAGTTCTGCCGGAGAAGCACAGCTTCTGGTCTGCTTGGCAACGTCATATGTCGCCACTTTGGGCTTCACTTTATCGGGAATCTGTAGAGTTGTACCCTGCCTCTCGCCCAAAGTCAGCTTGTATAGGCTCCAGCATAGTAAATACCCGCGACCCTAGTGAGGATAAGCAGCATAGAAAATGGACAAAGTCATTGTTACACTCTTCTGCATTCTGTGTGTATATGCTACCAGCCCTGCCTCCACCCACTGAGACAAAGAGACTGTATAACCGACAACAGGACTCACTCCGTTCATGCTGTTGTTCTAGGGAACACATGCAGCAAGGTGCTGAAAGCCCTCACATGGATGCATATTGCAATATATTGAGGCTGACTAAATTATTGAGTTATTCTTTATTTATTCTGTGATTAATTCATTTATTTATCGTCCCAGGCTTAGTGCCCACAATAAAAAAATTTAATCTTGTGAGGACACCCCTAAAAATAATGCAAATAGAAATCATCAAATAGAAGCCATCATAAAACCTGTATTAACTTAACAAAAAGTTAAACAAAATTTTAATGTAAATCCAATTAAACTGACTCAGACACCAAAAATATTAACAAAAAAATACAATTTATGGAGAATAATGAAGGTGTTACATCCATAAATGAACATTTAACATCAGTTTTAATATTATTGAAGCCTCTTGTCGGAATATCACCCTGAAGCAGAATGCAAAATGCTGCTTAAATTCTGATTTAGTGGGTATTTAATGTGACCGGTTCCACTGTCATTTGTGTCCAACAATTGCATGATACCAGTTGTTTGCTAATGCACTCATGACTAACGTAATTGCTGGCTTTTATATATTTTATTCATCAAAAAAAAAAATAATGCTTTGTCTGATTTTTTTTTTTTTGTTAACAATTGATTGTGACAGCGGGGACACCTGCAGCTTCAGAATACATTTCCTCTTTTAAGAAAAGAACATGGCCATGAGGAAATACTGTGCGACCACATGAATATGCAAGGCCTTGATAGCGGCAGTGTCATTACTAATGTTGCTGCCAATTACAGAGCATGTCATGACACCGTGATTCATGAATATTCACCACAGACTCATACAGACAGAGGCCTCTCTTCCCATTTGACTGTCTCATTGTAGATGGTGAACAGGTACCTCCATCATGGCATGCAGCCGCCTTCCAGCTGCAAGACAAGCTGTTCCATGAGGCATTGCTAGTTAACAGTGTGTTATATAAAGGTGTATAAAAGTGATGAAGTGCTCCCCGGCTCTAAAGAGCAGGCATTAAAGCATATTAAGTAGACATTTAAGCTTGTAAAGTGGGATTCTAGAAATGGGAAAGAGGAGACTGAGCAAAGAGATGCCTTCGGGGTCGGGATGTTCAATTCTCGCAAAAGTTTCTGATCTGCTTCTGCACTTGAACACTTGCATGAGATACACTTGAGACTGCACTCATTGACTTTCTCGACTATTTGTGAAGAAATGCGCTTAAAGTGATTGTACACAGATGATTCATCCAATTACCTAGAAGGAGTCAGAGTTGTAACATACAAATAACATACAATCCGTCTCTTCCTGTTTTGAGTACAGTGGATAGAACACATGGACTCACATTAGTTATGTTTGTTGTCAGCTAATAATAGCAATGTGGCTAAGCTTAGCTACCCATGTTTGCTATTATTAAATGCAGGGGTGTCCAAAGTGCAGCCCGGGGGCTTTTTGCAGTCCTTTGCTGTTTTATACTGGCCCATGGCACATTCTCAAAATTCATTCATTTTCTACCGCTTATCCTCACGAGGGTCGCTGGGGTGCTGGAGCCTATCCCAGCACCAGGCGGGGTGCACTCTGGACTGGTGGCCAGCCAATCACAGGGCACATATAGACAAACAACCATTCACACTCACATTCATACCTATGGACAATTTGGAGTCGCTAATTAACCTAGCATGTTTTTGGAATGTGGGAGGAAACCGGAGTACCCGGAGAAAACCCACGCATGCACGGGGAGAACATGAAAACTCCACATTCTGAAAATAATAACCAAAAATGGTAAAATCAGTAGTAAGTTTACAAGAATAAAAGTAAAAAAAAAATTTTTTTAAGCAAAAAGTTGACACGTTTGCAACGTTTATAACACGTTATAATAATATCAGTAAAAAGTCATCTCAGTCGCTTAAAGTTGAAATATTTTTTGGAAAATTAGGTTGCGGAATAATTTCACGAGTATAATGTCAATATATTATAGGAATAATGTCAAGAACAAAATTTAATAGAAGATGTTTAAATAATAATATTAAAAAAAACAGAAGAAATGCAAGATATATAAATGTAAAAAAAAATTGCATTCTACTGAGAAAAAAGTCAACTTTTTCACAGGAATAAACTTGTAATATTCCAAAGACAAATCATGTCATTTTAGTAGCATAGAGTTGGAATTCATTCATTCATTCATTTTCTATACTGCTTATCCTCACGAGGGTCGCGAGTATGCTGGAGCCTATCCCAGCTGTCTTTGGGCGAGAAGCGGGGTACACCCTGGACTGGTCGCCAGCCAATCACAGGGCACCATTCGCAAAATACAGTCCAAGTCAAACGTCTGGACACATGTTCTCATTTCATAGCATGAGAAAATCTCAAAAAACTCAAAAAAATAATTCACCTTTAATATCATTCAACATTCATAACATACAATTTGTTTACAATGTAAATTTGGCGACACATTATCTTACAAATGAAAGGAACACTGCCATTCAGTTTCTTCGATGGAGGCGGGACACCATACACCACAACATTAGGTACACCAGCACCACCTGATGTGATCCCATACAAGGCTATATCACAAATCATACCTTTATAAAAACATTAAGTTCAATAATATGCTGAATATTAAAGTTCCATAAGCGCCATTTGAGGGAACAAATGGGTCATTTTTGCCACGATCACATCGTCTCATCCACTTTGCAGTTCTACTGCCTGACACCAGCTGAATAATAACACACACAATTAAAAACAAATCATGAAAATATTAAATTAGAGGACATAAATTCTCATTCGCGATTAAATGGCGGCTAATTAATTGTGCACATTAGCTTTAGTTGATTAAAAGTGAGAAAATAGCCAATTAAATGAGTAATTATTTGTATTATGTTTAATATGAGCAGTAATGAGAGATGATGTCATCATATCTTATGGCGTGTGTGTTTTACCTGGCAGCGCCCATAAAGCCCACCTGAAAAGCACATGGGCGTGACCACACTGTCATAAAGGAGGCCGGGTTCATTAAAAGGTTAATTGGAAGAAGCAAAGAAGCTGCTTGATGCAGCGGGTAGTGTGCAAGAGCGCCCTCTAGATGTGAGTGTAATACAGCGTGTCCTCGTGTGCACTCACTGCAAGAGTGTGTGCTCCACTCCTCTTTACAAGTGTGTTTTCTCAGCACAATAACAGGATGCTGACACAGTCCGAGAGTTGTACGACGCCTCTTCTGGCCTGCTGCCCAAACTAATACTCAGCTAAAGTGGACCAAGGTGTTGGTGTAAGATTACACCGAGATCAGCTGCGAAACAATACCGTTATTTTGGTGACTAGACGTCAGCTTGAGCCTTTATTTTTTTATTTTTTTCAAATATTGTTGCGTCATTCTCCATCCTGCTCCATGCTATCAGGTTTCCCTCTCATGGGGACTAAATGAGTTTCCCTGTGATAACTGCTAATTAGCCCCCCCTTTCCTCACTTGAAGCTGAGCTCTAAATTTGGAACACAATTGAGAAATAAAGAAATATTGTCGAGCGATAATGTAAAATAACATTGACCCCCACCAACTGGCCTCCTGCTTTATGATAACGCTTATGTCATAGGAGTACTGTTGCTATAAAGACTAACATCAATATTTTTTAATGATATTACCCCGATACAGCTACTAGGCAATAATTGTAGTAGAATACTATTTTTGTCAATTTCATATGATTTGATTTTTGACTACATTTCTTCAAAAATTTAGCCCCGATTTTCATACATTATCTCAGTTATCGTACAAGCGTACTGTATTGAGTGACCAAAATAAGCTATTAGTCGTGCATTTTATTGTGTATAACTGCTGAATAACCTGCCATGGGGCCAAAGAAAGTTGTAATTTGTCAAGGTGAGAAACACCATTTGCCAACAAGGGTCGTCATTCATTCATTCATTTTCTACCGTTTATCCTCACAAAGGTCGCAGGGGTGCTGGAGCCTATCCCAGCTGTCTCTGGCCAATCACAGGGCACATATAGACAAACAACCATTCACACTCACATTCATACCTATGGACAATTTGGAGTCGCTAATTAACCTAGCATGTTTTTGGAATGTGGGAGGAAAACCGGAGTACCCGGAGAAAACCCACGCATGCACGGGGAGAACATGAAAACTCGAACACGGTGGAATCGAACACGGTTATCCTAGCTGTGTCGCCTGCACGCTAACCACTCCACCGCCGTGCAGCCAAGAGTTTTCAGTAAAGGTAAAAAAAATGATTTTAAATGTTCATTATTTGTAATTATTTCACATTCTTTTCTGCATGTAAAATGGGTGTTTGGTGATATTTTCCCTTACCAATGCCCCTTATATTTCAGAACTCCTAATTGACACTCAGTGCTTTTTGCATTTGGACTTATTAATAAGGTCTTCTTCATTCAAAACTGGAGCTCCGTTTGCATTAAATCACTGCTTGCTTGAGTACTTTTCATTGATTTTAACAGCCTTTTCTTTCCAATTGAATTTGAGTAGCGGCACTTACATTGACCTTGATGTACTGACTGTATTGCTCCATTTTTCATTATTAATACTTGGCTGCGGTGCATCACAGGATGTATTGATACCGGTATGATTATTTGACCCATTCATGCATCATAGGAAAATATAGCAATGTCTTGTCTTGTCATTTTTAAGATATAATCTTGCATTCCAAAAGATGCATGTAGGTATGCTACATCATCTGTTGACATGTGTGCAGAAAACTGCACTGCATGAGTTAAAAAAAAAAACAAAACACACACACATTAAATGTGCACCAAACTACACCTTCCAACATGGCTTGCATGTCCCAGTCAGTGTTTAGTCCTAAGTCCTGTTCAAACTGAGTGTAGCTGCCTTTATCCCCCACTACATCTCTGCTTAATGTCCATGTAGGAAGCGGCATAGATCACATACCACAAGACAAACAGCTCACCATGCAAAGGCTGGCTGGGGAAAAAAAAAAAACAAAAAAAACCCACCCCCTTTCTCCCACATCGCTCCCTGATTGGCCCTCTTTGGTGTTGACGCCGGTGACGTCACATGGAGAAACACGTGGGCCAGGGCATTCGGCGCTCACATAAACAAAGCCACATTGGCTCGGAGTGGCTAGTCGAGACAAGTGGTTGCTCTCTGTCTGTCTCTCACACAGTCTTTGGCTTTTTAGGATTTGGAGCTTCTTCTTTGTATTATTCTTGTTTTTTTTTACAAGCACATTTGATGGACACCCTTTCTGAATGCTTATTGCATGGATTGAACACCACAAACTGGATGTGAAAGAGGTAAGGATGCTGTATTTTTTAACATTTTAATTTAATAATCGTTTTGATAGAAAGTATTAATTAAATTAACATTTTTTGCTGAAATTGTTGTGTTTTATGATAATTATTGTGGTGTTTTCTAACAGGGGAAGATCCCTCCTACTTGAGTCCGAGCGGCCATCCAAAGTGTTCCTCCTTTCAAGTGCGCAGCCACAAGATTTGAGGTAGAAAAAGTCATAATAATCAAGCAAAAAATGTTTGAAACTGAACCATTTTCCGTCTCTAAATGCTTGACTAAAACCCGTTCCTGTGTGTGCAGCCATGCCCTGCGTCCAGGCTCAGTATGGATCATCACCCCAAGGAGCCAGTCCTGCTTCCCAGAGCTACAGCTACCACACCGCGGGAGAATACAGCTGCGACTTCCTCACGCCAGAGTTTGTGAAGTTTAGCATGGACTTGACCAACACCGAGATCACAGCCACCACTTCCCTGCCCAGCTTCAGCACCTTCATGGACAACTATAGCGCGGGCTACGACGTCAAGCCGCCCTGTCTCTACCAGATGCCCCACGCCGGGGAGCAGTCGTCCATCAAGGTGGAGGACGTGCAGATGCACACCTACCACCACCAGCAGAGCCACCTGCCTCCCCAATCCGAAGACATGATGCCCCACTCGGGGCCTATGTACTTCAAACCCTCCTCGCCTCACGCTCCGAACACGCCCAACTTCCAGGTGCAGCCCGGCTCCATGTGGGAGGACCCCGGCTCCTTGCATACCTTCCACCACAACTACGTGGCGGCTACGTCTCATATGATGGAGCAGCAGCGCAAGAACCCGGTGTCCAGGCTCTCGCTCTTCTCCTTCAAGCAATCCCCTCCCGGTACTCCGGTGTCCAGCTGTCAGATGAGATTCGACGGCCCGCTGCACGTCTCCATGAGCCATGATAGTGCAGCGGCGGCGGCGGCGGCGGCTGCTGCGCACCGCGGCCTGGACGCGCAGAGTTTCGCGGTGCCCAGCGCCCTCCGCAAACAGGCCGGTTTGGCCTTCCCGCACTCGCTGCAGCTGGGCCACGGACACCAGCTGGTGGACAGCCAAGTGCCGTCTCCGCCTTCCCGTGGCTCGCCGTCCAATGAGGGACTGTGCGCGGTATGCGGGGACAACGCGGCCTGCCAGCACTACGGGGTTCGAACCTGCGAGGGCTGCAAGGGATTTTTCAAGGTGCGAACAGACTTAAAGCGTAAAAAAAAAACGCATGCGTGAAAAGTGTTAAAAATGAATGTCCCACTCAACAACATAAAAAGGCCTCGAATGACACCATTTTTATCCTTCTTCTCTGCAGCGCACCGTGCAGAAAAACGCCAAATATGTGTGCCTAGCCAATAAAAACTGTCCTGTTGACAAACGCAGAAGAAATCGTTGCCAGTTCTGCCGTTTTCAGAAGTGCCTTGTGGTTGGAATGGTGAGAGAAGGTAGGCCACGTTTTCATATGTTTTAAAATCTTTTTTTTTAGATCTCATTCTAACATATACGTGTTTATTTCAGTGGTGAGAACTGATAATCTAAAAGGTCGAAGAGGACGCCTGCCATCCAAACCTAAAAGCCCCCAGGAGCCCTCACCCCCGTCTCCCCCAGTGAGCCTCATAAGCGCTCTGGTTCGGGCCCATGTGGATTCCAACCCTTCCATGTCAGCGCTGGATTACTCCAGGGTGAGCCCAGCTTTTTATTTGTAGACATATAAAACACTTTCCTGCAACATACTGTGCACTTCTGATGGTAATTTACGTGCAATTCAAGAATTTAATAAAAAGCAAGACACTAGTTTAATAGTTTTTTTAAAAAAAAATGGCAAATGTCCACTTTGTAATTTCACGGCTTATATATTTTAAAGGACTTCATTAAGTGTGCGAATGATTAAATTCCAGTTCCAGGCCAACCCGGACTACCAAATGAGCGGAGACAACACTCAGCACATCCAGCAGTTCTACGACCTGCTGACGGGCTCCATGGAGATCATCCGGGGCTGGGCTGAGAAGATCCCGGGTTTCTCTGAGCTGCCCAAGCAGGACCAAGACCTCCTCTTTGAGTCTGCCTTCCTGGAGCTCTTCGTCCTGAGGCTTGCCTACCGGTATAATGTCCATCCTTCATGCGCCATTGCTTTATTATTATTATTTTTATTATTATTATTATAATTAACAGCAATTAGAAAGCATCTTCCTGTCTCCTTTATCGCGTCATTAAGGCCTGGTTTTATTTGCAGGTCGAACCCGGTGGAAGGTAAATTAATTTTCTGTAACGGAGTGGTGCTGCACAGGCTGCAGTGCGTGCGTGGATTCGGCGAGTGGGTGGACGCCATCGTGGAGTTTTCCTCCAACTTGCAGGGCATGAATATAGACATCTCTGCCTTCTCTTGCATCGCTGCCCTCGCCATGGTCACAGGTATGGATCATAAAAATAATGCGTAATATGACGTATGCTCACATCTATGTTTGTATAATAATAATAATAATAATAATAATAATAATAATAATAATAATAATAATAATAATAATAATAATAATAATAATAATAATAATAATAATGAACCATAGGGTCACATGTATGGTTAAAAAATAACAACGATGAGGTTTTGTCATGTCTAATTACGCACACCCATGCGTAATAATGACAATGGCGCACGCGTGCGTACTAACTATTCCCTTCCCATGTCATATTTTAGAGAGACACGGCCTGAGGGAGCCCAAGCGTGTGGAGGAGCTGCAGAACAAGATCATCAACTGCCTGAAAGACCAAGTGACGTTCACCAGCGGCGGCTTGAACCGACCCAACTACCTGTCCAAACTTTTGGGAAAGCTGCCCGAACTGCGCACTCTGTGCACTCAAGGTCTGCAGCGTATCTTTTACCTCAAACTAGAAGACATAGTGCCTCCTCCCGCCATCATTGACAAACTCTTCCTTGATACGCTACCTTTCTGAGTGGAGCCCACACACCCAACAAGAACTTCTTCCACATGATAAATATATATGTAACATTTTAAACTATTATTTATCAAGAAGGAGGAGAAAGGGGGGAAATGGGGGGTGTTTAATTTACTTCATTGCCACCAGTGGATCATCATGTCTTTAGCACCATGAGATGTAATATATATTCCATTTATATATATAAATATATATATAATGTAAATGCGACCATGTGCGTGGACACTGTATATTATTATAATAGATGACGCATCACTTTATAACACATGTACAAAGTTTCTTATTATAATGAAAATATTTAATTCTTTTTTTAAAAACCATGTGTTTCTGACAGCATCTCCAAAATGTTCCAGAAAAGGCAACGCATGTGTAACTATGATTATTATTATTATTATTATTATTATTATTTAATTTATTTGTTATATAGGCACATTCAGAGGTGATGTCTATATCTCCTATATACCGGACACTATGTAGTCTGCTAGATTTGATACCAATATAGTTGGCACTCCTCTGAAGGCATCAAATATTATTGTTACAATGATGATGATGATGATGAATATGTCTCCTGTGTATAGAGCACCAAGGAGGAGCCATTGTGTTTGTTCAACTGTCACATTCCTTGTTTGTATGTGTGCTGTAAGTATTGTTGCTGTTCAATATAAACATTTCTTCTATATAGATTTATTATTTCTATGGCCCGGACAACATAATAATAATACTTATTATTGTTGTTGTTGATGTTGTAAGCATGGCGACCTCTAAAAGAGCACGTTTTTGCTTGATCAAGGGAATGGATTTAAAGACACAGGCACAAGAACAGAGAAAAAAAGTATGTATAAAAGGCCCAAATATTTGACTCGATCAGATGTGATGATTTGTTCATAAAATGCCCAGATTCCAAACATTTAGACTACAAAAAGTGGGATTATTTAATGTTTACAAAATAAAACATTTTTAAAAGTAAATCCATTGCTAATTAGTTTCTATTCTATTTTCATTCGAATTATGTTTTATTTCCAATCGAAAAAAAAACACTTTGAAAGCTATGTGTATTTATTTCTCAAGTAAGAAAAATGTAGGCCTTCCGTTTTTACCTTCCGTATGTACTTAAATAATATTCTTTATTGTGTGTATGCTGCTGAAAATCTACTTTAAAACTATCTAATTGAGCAACAAAAATACATGACTTTCCTTATTGCGGTTTTTTGGAGGGGAGGAGTTAATAAAAACGACATTAATCTCATCAATATGTTTAAAGATAGTCATCTAGGCGTGTGTTTTTAATCAATACAACATTTTTTAAGTTTAAATCCGACATAGACCGCCCTATGCATCATATTTTTGCCCTTAAAAATGATTACGTGTACGTTTTTTTTTTGCAAATAAAACGTAGTACTACTATTTTAATTGGACTTCCGTAAATTATTATTGTCTGAAAAACCCAAACGCCACTTTCCACAGGTGTGACCCAATAAGCTTAATGTGGGAATTCCCGATGTATTTTGCCTGGGAATGTCAAAAACAGGCATTCCTAAGTGTCCAAAGTGACAGTTTTATGAACATTTATCAGCCACCCGGAAGTTTAGTTTTCTTCTGAAACTTTGCAGTCAATTGTTAAAAGTCACGTGATCGGTTACTGGCTTGAGCTAATCCGATTCACCCCCCCCACCCCCCCTCAATGCTAAAGCAGTGTTGCAGAGGAGCATGCATATAGAAAAGAGCAGCGAGTGTTAAAATGGTGCTGCTGTCACAAAGCTTTTGCTTTAGTGTGTCAGAGCAGAGAAGTGACGCCTTCAGGCTCTGAGGCATGTCTGGGACACATCCACTCTCATCCCAAATCAAGAGAGCAGCTTCTTTTTTTGGGGAGGGGGGGGGGGGTGTGAGGGATGGAGAGAAAAATGATCAGCAGGCAATGAATTGTCTAAATAATTAGAGCTGCCACTGCAAGCTGAGTGCTAATTCCAAAGCAAATTGGGATTGCGTTCACAAGCAGTTTGCTGACATTTAGCAGATCTGTCTAAATGGTGCATTGCCATGTCACCAAGTTGACTCCCAAGTACAGTTAGCTCCTAAAAAGATGATCATAATTATGTCTGCGTGTGATTAGACGTGATAGAGGACTTTTGGAGTCCAAATTCATTAAGATCCCATTACTTCATTTCCTCCCCACACTTGACATTACAGCAACGAGTGGGGGGGTTGACAGTATGATGGTGCCAGCACAAGGAGGATAAAGAAGTCGTTTAGTTGCAGCACACGTGCAGGTATACGCAGTGCTCCATGCCGACTTGCACACTTTGTGCACGTTTCTTAACAACACCTGTATGCTATAGTCAACATTCTCTTCAATGGTCTCTGTGGTGGAAGACCACTTGACCTTTCACCTTCGCGCCGCATGAGAACTTAGAAGGACCCCCCCGCTGTTGTGATTAACACCGCCAAGGCAACTTGCTAACCTTGTGCTGCATTACAGGAACACAATACAGTTCTACCACACAGCAAAGTGCAATTTTCGACATTAAATAAATGAGCGTTAAGTCTTTGAAAAAGCAGAATCTTTAATACGGTTCTTGTGGAGGATCTCTTGAGATGCGTACCTGTCAGCATATCTCGCTGATGCCATTCTTTGTATTGACATATTGACATATGATATGGTGTAATTCAACATCATACTCTCTTTAAATAGTCTCTACAGACGATATGACCATGTTGCAAGATAGCTACACTATTGCCTCTCATGCAGTGGCCGAGCATTTATTTACTCAATTGCAAAAAGGTGCCTTTATTTGTACAAACACATTTGTATAATACAGTGGAGCCTCGGATTCTGTCATTATTTTGTTCTAAAAGGTCAGATGAAAACCAAAACGTACATGTATATTCACTTAATCACACAAAATATTAACATACATACATTAATTCATTCATTCATTTTCTACCGCTTTTCCTCACGAGGGTCGTGGGGGGTGCTGGAGCCTATCCCAGCTGTCTTTGGGCGAGAGGCAGGGGTACACCCTGGACTGGTCGCCAGCCAATCACAGGGCACATATAGACAAACAACCATTCACACTCACATTCATACCTATGGACAATTTGGAGTCGCTAATTAACCTAGCATGTTTTTGGAATGTGGGAGGAAACCGGAGTACCCGGAGAAAACCCATGCATGCATGGGGAGAACATGCAAACTTCACACAGAGATGGCCGAGGGTGGAATTGAACCCTGGTCTCCTCGCTGTGAGGTCTGCGCGCTAACCACTCGCCCGCCGTGCCGCCCTATAAATACATTATATTAATAATTATTATAGTTTTACATGCAGAAAACAATGCAAAATTAATGACAAATGAGTGGAACATATTGTCGATGCAGACTTACCGTTGGCTATATCCTGAGTTCAATCGTGTTTCTTCACCATCTTTATCAAATTGCTGGCACTCACAACTCTCTTTGGCCCCGTGGCGTGTTATGTAGAAGTCACACACAATAATGAAAAAAAATGCATGGACGGTCAGTCAGGAAGGCGTCAGGTGCTTTGTTGAGACACTTCAACAGACTAGTTTAAGTGCAATATTGTACAAAACTTGTAAAAATTTTTAGTCAAAATTTTAGTGAGAATTTCAAAAACTGGGCGTACAATAACCGAGGTTTGACATGCATCAGATTACAATTGAATGCATCATATAATCAGTTCACAGTTCCACATGTCCAAAAGGAGTAGGAAGAAGCAAAGCTTATGAAATCCTACCCCTCCATCTGGTACTTTTACAATCAGTAACTGTTACATTTGTTCACTTCCTGCTTTCCATAATACACTTTAAGGTTTTTTTTTTGGTTGTTGTTGGTTTTTTAAAAAAATAATGTACCTCATACCAAAGTACGAGGTGATATGACCATCCAATGAGCATAATGGGTCCCCTTTAGAGACCTGTAGACATGAAATAACACCCCTATAGTCACCTTTACATACATATTACCAAATATAGTTGGCATCATAATGGAAATGTGTTCCCTCGGACAGGGGCACCGAACCGAGCCGCTGAAAACCATCAGTTGCAAACATAAAAAACAAATCAGTTAAAATACAAAAATAAATATGTAAATGACTACATAAAATTATAAGTAAATGGTGTTATATTTTTTAAATATGGGCCATTATTTTATTTAAAAAAATAATATACACAACTGTGTGTAGGATGTTGGACTTGAACCCCGCTGTTAGCAAGTTGAGATCAGGGATGCACTTACCATTAGGCAAGCACAGGCAACTGCATGGGACCCCATATGCGGGGGCGGGGGGCAGGGGGCGGGGTGTTGGGGGTCAACCTTTTTCACAATCATAACAAACATAGACACGGGTACAGCAGCACCGCTACTGTCAGCGTCAGCGGAGGAGAATGCAGTCGATGGAACTGAGAGTCACGCTTTGATGTGAGTATTAAAGCAGTAAAATTATATCAAATATGACTTGATGTTCTCATCCTATACATTAAACACGTTGAGATGATTTAAAAACCTAGCATTGTCAGTGAAATACAACAAAAGGATGCAGCATTGAACACCATGTGATTTAACACGTAGCTTTTACATTGTCTTTGATTTAGCATGTTGAACTGTGCAATAAAAAAAAAAACAAAACGATGGCACCGACATGCACCTTGCATATAGATGGAGTCAGCCTGCGGTCCGCAGAGGCCTTATCCTTCATAGGACTAAACGGCCGATCAATTCAGCAGCCATGTATGAAGGATGAAGGGATGCCACAGACAAGCTGTGAATGATGAGGAGCCAAAAATCAAAGGCCTCACTCCTTCTTGCCTCTAATGGCCATTAGCAGCGCTGACAGCAGCAGCAGCAAAATGAGGTTAATCACGGGCGCTCAGAGAAGATTGACTGAACTTGACGCCCGTTTGCATCACTCATAAATATTTACTTCCGATTAAACAGCTGTGTGTGCTCTCTTATTGCATATTGATTCCTGATGGACGCCGTACAATTATTGTTACAAGTCGGCTCAGTAGAATCCACTCAGAGCTTTGTGGGCCCCGTTATTGTAATCACAATGAGATTGACTGGCTTTTTTTGTCGTTGTGCACATTTTGGACATGAAAAGTTGTCTCATTGTGTTCAAAATGAGCATAAAAATGTCTTTAATATATCAAGTGGTGATGGATGCCGCACTCAGACTCGATTAACTAGGCTTACAGTTTGAGCGTGTATCAATATTGAACACACAGGCTCCCTCCTTTGACCTTATTGACCAAACAGAATCGGAAATTTCCTTTATGGAAAGAGTTAATGTTTCCTTGGGCAGACATGTTTCCGATTCAATTAGTTTTAATGAAGCTAGTGCTCAGTGGTCACTGAAGGAGAAAAAACAGGCTTAAACGCCTGATAGTAATAGAGCACATATTAAGGAGGACGCGATCGGTCTCATCATGCGTGTTTCTAAGTGGCGAAAAATGCCTCCATCAGGCGGCTAGGAGCCGATGGCTTAAGAAGCAATGAATTGTGGGAGCCTCAAATGATGCGTTAGCTCTCTGGGGCAAACCTCCGGCAAAGAGACTGAGCAGCAAACATAACATAATCAGCTTTTAGTGACATACATCTCCACCACTCTCCTCATAGCTCTATATTCAGCAGTATGTCATATTTCACTTTAATAAATCAGCTAAGAAATACACTGGTAATACACTGGCTTGTACGCAACAGCAACAGAACCAATGTTGTAATACCAGTAGAGGGCAAAGTGCTTATCCAGCATTATGACACAACAATATGACAAGGGTATTACGCAACAGCTGAGGTGCACAACAAACATTTTCAAGCGCATTTAGAGGTAGATAATGATGCTGGATGCTGACTCGTGATATCATTTTGTAGAGTCGTCACCATGTTCTGCTTGCAGTTTGACCCTTGAATACAAAAATTTTGTTGTAGTTCTCCGGTGTCTATGCACGTAATATGACGTGCACCACCAAAAATTCAGGCTGTGATTGGTCAGCTTGTAGTACATTTTTTCCTGTGTGTATATGAACTTCTCCTCAGATTTTGGATCAACATTGGTAATAAAAATGGCCAGCTGCATAACGCTCCTCTTTTCTAAAAAATAGTCAATGGAAGTTAATGTGGAGTAGACATCATGTTACAATCTCAACCCCGACAAAGAGCCTTAAAATCAGGGGTGTCTAAAGTATGTTTTCAAACATTTGTGTCAAATTGAAAGTGAAACTAACTTTTTTTTTCTAATGAAAGATTGGAGTCTAATCTTACTTTTGGTTGTTTCCATGTTTATTTTGCTATAGAAAACATTGTCTAAAATGGCTGTGAATAGGTTGTCTGTTGGCTGCATGGCGGACGAGTGGTTTGCACCTCACAGCTAGGAGACCCGAGTTCAATCCCACCCTCGGCCATCTCTGTGTGGAGTTTGCATGTTCTCCTTGTGGGTTTTCTCCGGGTACTCCGGTTTCCTCCCACATTCCAAAAACATGCTAGGTTAATTGGCGACTCCAAATTGTCCATAGGTATGAATGACTGTGATTGGCTGGCGACCAGTCGCCCGAAGACAGCTGGGATAGGTTCCAGCACCCTCGCAACCCTCAGCATTAGAAAATGAATGAATGAATGAAAGGTTGTCTTTTGAAAAAATGACTGGGATTCCATCCATCCATCAATTTTCTAATGCCGTTTATCCTCACTATGGTTGCGGTTATGCTGAAGCCTATCCCAGTTGTCTTTGGGCGAGAGGCAGGGTACGCCCTGGACTGGTTACCAGGTCCTGGTTGATGGATTATGACAAAGAATGTATCATAGTGATTAAGATAAGTCTTAATAAAGCCAGAACATCACTAAATGTCAGAGATTCTTCTTTGGGCCTTGAACATATCCATTACAAATTATTTTAATACTTTGTCACAGTTTCCTCTCTGAGAGGATGTGGTTTTAAAATGACAAAAAACATTCATATGCAATATGAAAAGATTTGTTTACACATGCCCATCGTTCTTTCTTTCTTGTGGCATGCAGCCTGATTTACGCCTCACGCTGACTGATAGCGTTGATGCACCCGCCCCTCCCTCCATCATGATGACACAGTGTAAAATGTCAGCGGCACGGTCACATGCTCAGCTCGGGAGGGAGAATATGTCCTCAGTGGTTGCTGCAGTTAGTAAGTGGAACATATTAAACACAGCCATGCACACGTAATGTCTTTGAGACAAATGACGTACAGCGTCTTCCTGCTGGATTGACACGGAACGCAGTTCAATCACAGTTTGTGTGTTTTGTTGGGACACGGCTAAAGTTTACTGGGTGATTATTCACCCTTGGACCGAGGGCATGGAGGGATGAGGAGCGGGAGTGGGACGTCAGATGTCGTTTTCTTTCTTTTTTATAGTTATTTTATACATAATACAGAGCAATAATGCTCAATGATTAGTGGCCTTGGCTGGCATATTGTATTTTTCATTAGCCTATGAGGCATCTTAAACATTATTAAAGGCTTTGTTATCTTTCATCTTGTGTTTTATCTCAAATAATTCGGCTAAATGCAAGAAATTAGCAAAACATGGCATGGCTGCTGTGACGCAGCTCCTATGATTACTGAAAATCAACTGAAATAGCATTGCAAATCTGAAATATTCCCAATTGAGGCATTCAAATTGGTAATGGTAATGGTTTTATTTCATTTGAACATGCATCAGATTACAATTGAATGCATCACATAATCAGTTCACAGTTCCACATGTCCAAAAGGAGTAGGAAGAAGCAAAGCTTATTAAATCCTACCCCTCCATCTGGTACTTTTACAATCAGTAACTGTTACATTTGTTCACTTCCTGCTTTCCTAATATAGTTTAATTTTTTTTTAATTTTACTTTTGTCCCGTACCGAAGTACAAGGTGATATGAACATACAATAATATAATCGGTACCATAGTAACTGTCAATGTAGTGATATGTACAGCACATCATCAAGTTGGGAAATTATCACATATTAACAAATGTAACATAGTTTAAATAAAAATGACTGGGATAATAAAAGGGTCTTTTTTAATAGTACAAGTAAAATAACTTGGTTGGGTCTTCTCTGGGTACTGCGTTAATGCATTTGTACTCTGTCAGTTGCAGACTCTAAATTGTCCATAGGTGTGAATGGTTGTTTGTCTGGGACTGGCTGGTGACCCGAAGTCAGGCTCCAGCATATGTACCCCTGTGACCCGATAGTGAGGAAAGCGGCATAGAAAATGGATGATTGAAGGTCTTTTGTGCTGCACGGTGTACAGTGGTTATCGCGCAGGCTTCACAGCTAGGAGACCCAAGTTCAATTCCACCCTCGGACATCTCTGTGTTGAGTTTGCTCCGGTTTACTCCGGTTTCCTCCCACATTCCAAAAACATGCTAGGTTAATCGGCGACTCCATATTGTCCATAGGTATGAATGTGAGTGTGAATGGTTGTTTGTCTATATGTGCCCTGTAATTGGCTGGCCACCAGTGCTGGGTATACCCCGTGATAGACTCCAGCGGTAGAAAATTAATGAATGAATAAATAAATCTGTAACTTGTCCATGTCTGCTTCAGAATAACAAAAAAAAAGTCAACAACTTTTCCTTGACAGAGTCGTAGGTAAACAAGACTGAACATTCACTCGGCATTTGCAAGGCCACTGCTCGTTTGCTTGCGTGTGTATTCATGGTTTTTACTTGAATGAACACAATGCAGCCACATGTACTCAGAGGGTGACAACAAAGTTGTGACGATTTAACAAAGCTGCCATCTACAGTAGCTAGAGTAGTACATTCCTTCAAGGTCAGCCTGTCGTGCATGTGTGTGTGTGTGTGTGTGTGTGTGTGTGTGAGGGTTGGACAAAAGGAGCAAGCAGGGGAAGGGCGGGGGTGACACAACAGACAGAAAAGATCTGCACAGCTTTGTCATATCACACACACACGTCTGACTCAATAAGCAATAATGCACCTGCCTGCACTTGAGATCTGCTCAACCTCTTGATTTCTCACCCCCCCCACACACACAGAAAATGGCGTCTCCAGGTCTCTACATATTATCAAGGCTGTCAATGTGCTATAAGTTGCAAGGTAAAAGACGCAAAAGTAAAAAAATGATACAGGAAATACAATCGGGCCACATCCTGGGAAGTATCAACAACCTGTGAGTGCGGTAAGCAGGGAAAAGTGCACTTTAAAAAAAAAAAAAAAAAAAAAACCTGCCAGAGAGAGGGAGAAGGTCGTCGTCTTCCTTCTGTGACAAAGTTCGCCGAAAAGAAAGAGACAACTAAAAGAGATTCATCCCCAGCAGGACTCAAGGTCATCCAAGCTCGTCATCCTAGAAGCACTTGAAAAAATATGGAGTGAAGAGTGGAGATAGTCTTCATCCCGCCTCCCTCAACCCTCCACCCCAAAAAGAAGCAGTAGTGTCTGACTGAAGAGAATCACTGACCTTCAAACAAGCTCTCTATCCATATAGAGTAGGGGAAGACATGCACAATCCATCAAAAATGCACATGAACTTTCCCTCTTCAAATAGTTCCTGCTTGAATAGCAGTCAATGGATCAGCCATGAATATTGCATGTACTGCATTGCAGGGGATCGGATTGGATTCACTCTGGAAAGAAAAAATAAATCTGTGCTATTAGAATATCGGATTATATTTGATTTGAATTTTGTATTGTATAGCTTATGTATAGTATATCTTATCTAAAATCAAAATATGAAGGAATAACACAGCATATGCACACACACAAGTCCCAACAGCAAAGATACATATACATATACATAATATAATAGCGGTATTAATTCAACAATTTTGCGGTGGTGTACAACTTCATTTTTATTTAAAAAAATGTTTTTGAAAATGTATGCATGCATCCATTAATAAATTATTTTGTTTTCTATAAATTCATTAATTAAAATATATACTTTATTATGGCGGCACGGTGGATGAGTGGTTACTGCACAGACCTCACAGCTTGGAGACCAGGGTTCAATTCCACCCTCGTTCATCTCTGTGTGGAGTTTGCATGTTCTCCGGGTGGGTTTTCTCCGGGTACTCCGGTTTCCTCCCACATTCCAAAAACATGCTAGGTTAATTAGCGACTCCAAATTGTCCATAGGTATGAATGTGAGTGTGAATGGTTGTTTGTCTATATGTGCCCTGTGATTGGCTGGCCACCAGTCCAGGGTGTACCCCGCCTCTTGACAGCTGGGATAGGCTCCAGCACCCCCCACGACCCTCGTAAGGAAAAGAAAATGAATGAATGAATATACTTTATTAGGGCAGCACGGTGGACGAGTGGTTAGCGTGCAGACCTCACAGCGAGAAGACCAGGGTTCAATTCCACTTTCGGCCATCTCTGTGGAGTTTGCATGTTCTCCCCGTGCATGCGTGGGTTTTTTCCGGGTACTCCAGTTTCCTCCCACATTCCAAAAACATGCTAGGCCTAGCTGGTGGCTTTTCAAGCCCAACTTCTTTCATGTCAAAGGCAAAATAAATCGATGCAAACTAAAGGTAGTGTGGTGTAAGCAGAAGACTCCTCAAAATATGCTCCAGAAAATCACTTTTAAGGAAAGTAGGGAAGGCCCCTAATGTATTATTTTCCCAGAGGGGAGACTGGGTGTGCCATACTTTGAAAATCCTTGCTTTATAAGCAGTGTGTCTTTAATTGTCATTGACAGTGAAACACAATAATAAACATACTGTGAAGTGAATACCTCTGTGACAGTTGCAATGCAACCTTAACATGATATAACATATCTTTATGAAGGAGGTACATGTGGTACACATAGATGTATAGCTTCTTAATAAAAACTAAAAACATATACTATATACAGTAAATATAAATACATTATGGCCATGAAATGAAATGCCTCACACGGTGCACGGTGTTAATTTCCAGCCGTTCTTTGATTGCATGGACCTGCCTCCCTGGTGGCGAGCACAGGTCAGCGGCTGGTGCAGTGTAGCATGAAACAAACAAATAGAAAAAGGCACCTTGTGGCACTTGACTCGCTCCAGAATGATGGTGCCAGGAAAGCCTTCCCACCACCTAAAAATGACGAGCAGCAGGTACCTTCCTGGATGAAGACCGGCTTTGGCTGGAGAAGAGGACAAAAGGGAAGGAACAAACAAATATGAAACACTAAACATTCAAAAGCAATCCATCTGATTAATGATTAATCATCCATGTTTACCATCTTTTCCATCTTTGAAAAAGAAAATAACCCCGAACAACAATAGAAAATATGAGGATCCATTGTGTGTTGCATAAAGGTAAGTTAAAAATGTGAATGGCATGATCTCAAAAACATGTTTTTTGAGGAATACCTGGAATATGAAATGATAAAAAATTTTCATTATAAAGATATTTCAAGAAAACAACCTGACCGGGTCATTTTTACCCACTTATGGAAGGTTGGGGTAGTAACACAAAAACAAAAAATTCTTAAAATGTATAAAAGATAAGTTAAAAATGTGAATGGCATGATATCAAAAACATGTTTTTTGAAGAATACCTGGAATATGAAATGATAAAAATGTTTCATTACGAAGATATTTCAAGAAAACAACCTGACCGGGTCATTTTTGACCCACTTATGGAAGGTTTGTGGTAGTAACACAAAAACAAAAAATTCTTAAAATGTATAAAAGGTAAGTTAAAATGTGAACGGCATGATATCAAAAACATGTTTTTTGAGGAATACCTGGAATATGAAATGATAAAAAATTTTCATTATAAAGATATTTAAAAAAAACAACCTGACCGGATCATTTTTGACCCACTTATGGAAGGTTGGGTAGTAAAAATGTCTTATAATGTATAAAAGCTAAGTTAAAAATGTGAACGCTATGATATCAAAAACATGTTTTTTGAGGAATACCTGGAATATGAAATGATAAAAAATTTTCATTACAAAGATATTTCAAGAAAACAACCTGACCGGGTCATTTTTGACCCACTTATGCATCTAAGGGTTAATGAACGATCTTAACATACATGCTGCATGAAACCAAGGCTAAAGCACTATGAGGAGAGGGTAAGTGTGGGAGTGGACAAGGAGGCAGGAGCTGAGGCGATCACACTGTGATAAGACGAGGAAAATGCTTCTTATTATCACAAAGGCTGGCCACATTAGACAGACAGTCGGGAGTCTCAAAACTCAGGAGGGAAGAGGCAAGACAAGAGGTCACAATTATGCCCCACCAAGCCGCATCCCCCGCTTACCCGTCTCCCCACCCTCCAAGCACCTCTTCTTCCTCATGAAGTACTTTAATATATTCTGTTAGTTCCTGTTTGGCGTGAGGAAAAGGGGGGTGGGGATTCTAATTAAAGTGTGCTGAAAATTTTGACACATGTGCGGTGAAAGATCAATATTTAGCAGAATAATCAGCAATTCCTGATGGTTTGACGGTGTCACCGCCAAGACGACGGCTCTCCATTAGAAGCTCTCCTGAGAAGGAGCAAGACAAGTCAGGTGAGCAGCAAGCAAGCAAGCAAGCAGGAAAAGCCATGAAACTTCCAGCATCCATGAATCAAAGCGCCATTCTGCTTTGCTTTCCATCTTCATTTATCCCCTAGAAAGAAGAAAAGTGAACTCTGTCAGGCTGCTTTGTGGTAGAGGGAGGAAGGGCATAGGAAGAAAGAAAAATGCCAAAGGTGGGATTTGCTAGATGAGGAAGAAGCGCATCTGCCAGCAGGTTGGACTACAAAATGATTGCAAGGTACACAGATGATTCTCTTGTGTTGTCGTCACTCTTTTTCATTCTGCTGACATGCCGTATTACTCTGAATAAAGTGTTATCTCTGTTTTTTTTAATGTAAGATTATAAATATATATTTATAAAAATCTTTCTTGGAAGCCCACAACCCAATGAAAACAATTAACCATTTAAAACATTCATTCATTTTCTACCGCTTATCCTCACGAGGGTGCTGGATAAGGCGGGGTACACCCTGGACTGGTGGCCAGCCAATCACAGGGCACATATAGACAAACAACCATTCACACTCACATTCATACCTATGGACAATTTGGAGTCGCCAATTAACCTAGCATGTTTTTGGAATGTGGGAGGAAACCGGAATACCCGGAGAAAATCCACAAACGCACAGGGAGAGAACATGCAAACTCCACACAGAGATGCCCGAAGAAATTGAACCCCTGAACTCCTCGCTGTATGGCCTGTGCACTAAACATATATATATATAAATGTATATATATATCAAGTAAATTATAAGGGAATAAAGTATATTCATTCATTCATTTTCTACCGCTTTTCCTCACGAGGGTCGCAGGGGGTGCTGGAGCCTATCCCAGCTGTCTTCGGGCAAGGTACACCCTGGACTGGTGGCCAGCCAATCACAGGGCACATATAGACAAACAACCATTCACACTCACATTCATACCTATGGACAATTTGGAGTCGCCAATTAACCTAGCATGTTTTTGGAATGTGGGAGGAAACCGGAGTACCCGGAGAAAACACGTGCACGGGGAGACCATGCAAACTCCACACAGAGATAGCCGAGGGTGGAATTGAACTCGGGTGTCCAAGCTGTGGGGCCTGCACGCTAACCTTTTTTGTCCACTGTGTGCTTTTCTAGCGTTACTATAAAAATACCAGATTATAACAGGTATTACAAACAGTTACTAAAGTAAAAAAAATATTATTACATTACATTAGTTAGATAATAAGTATTTCATTACTGTAAAAATGTTGTGTACTTGAGTTATACCTTTGTTTTCTTTTTTTTTTTGCTTCTACACAAAACGCATTTTCTCCCATTGTAAAATGAATAAATGCTCTCTAACACCGGCACACACACAAAAGGACACACAGCATTAGTGACATATGAACAAGGCTGCAGGGCTGACATGGATGGCGACCACTGAGTCAGAAACAAGAAAATGGTGTTCCCAGCATTGAGAGAGAGACAGCAAGGGGGCCAGAGGGTGGGGTCATGGTATTGCAATGGGGGCATCCAGGTCCAGTGTGTCCCCATGTCTCCTGGTGTCAGCCCATCTCCTTGTTCTTGCTTGTCAGTGACACACACACATATATATATATATACACACACAGTATATATACACAGACACACGTGGATACTTACCATCCCAAGTTGCTCCAATTAATGGCCGCCCCACTGCGCTGTCCGCCGTGTGGCAAACCAGCCAGGGTGACAAGGAATGGTCTAGGACCTGTCTCTCCAGTGACGTACGGGAGGAATTGTGAGGGAGAAGTAGCGCCAACAACACACACAGCGCCCCTTTAGCAAGGTGCATAACAAAGCCTCTTGTAAATGAGTGGCACTGAGGAAGGCATTGAGAATTCTCTAATTACTTGCTGCAATCTATCTAAGTCAGCGGCCCTCTCATTTGATTTATCAGAATGCATGAAATGCCTGAGAATAATGCCCTTATTAGGAGGACGGAATTGACGTGGGGGACAAGAGGTCTGCTGAGAGGAGGAGAAGAAGGAGGGGGCATGCTTTTAAGCATCAATTACAGTCAAAAAAAAGAATTAATAGTTGATTAATCCACATTGCTGATGTTCTTTCAGCTGCCTCTTGACTACTTAAGAGTCACACCTAACACACATTATACTACGTTTACATACACACTTACATAGAAAGATTACACACTAAACCAGTTTAAGGATTAAATATTACATTTTGAAGACTTGATCTGACAAATCTTAAGTACATTTGATCAATTACAGAATTATAGTATAGCTCCTGCCTGTACATTTAAACATTTACACTGCATGTGTGTGATCGGTATCGGTGTCGTTATTGGCCGATTTCACTCATGAAATATCGGGATTGTTATCAAAAGCATAAAACCCTGATCGGAACATACCTAAAATATTTTTTTATCTTTACATTTGGTGGATGCGACTTCTATTCAGACACACACAATAGTCCGCAATTTATGGCAGTAACCGCATGCTTTTAGAACATATGCAAAATTAATATAGAGATGCTCAATATTGGATTTTTACCTATTTATCGATATTGTTATGCATCTTGTTACTGATAGTGACTTTAGTTCTTCTAGCATAATATTTAATGTTTATTTTACAAATGAACGTTATAAATTTTACAACCTTTACAAATTGCTGAGTCATATGTTAAATCTTAAAAATGGAATTGTTCTTATGGTTGACAAAGACCAGTTGCTATCTGGATTTGTGTCTGAGGAATATCTGTAATTGAAAAAAAAAAAAACGTGTACTGTGGTTTTCCTGGTATGTGGTCTCCTTAAGTGGTTGGTGCGCCACCATCTTCCGTGAAAAAATATCACTCAAGAACCAAAGCAAATGCGTGTTTTGAATGCCAATTGGAGAAACTACAGAAGCGACTGAAAGTATGCATTCCAAACAAAAGCGGAGGAATAAAAAGCGATGGTAAGAAAGACAAGCTAGCATTAATATCTCTGCCTGCAGGACATAAGGAGCATTTTGGCCAGCAGTGGACTAAAGGTCTGTGACTCTTTAACTGAATTCTTGACTGACAAATTCAATTGGCGTCTGTCGTCTGAGAACCTCAATGTAATATGTGTATTTTGATTCAATTTTACCCACAAATACATACATATACATATTGTTCACCTGGTTATGGCCTACATGGAAAATCAATACTTACAGCTGTGCTTTGTCATTCCTAAGTGCATCATGAAATACAAAGATATTCCTTTAATTGAATCCACTAAAACCACACAAATTGTTAATTTTGGACTGTGAAGCTTTTGCAACATTTACAATGTCTTCTTTTGCCCATTGATGACTCTTGTTTGTCCCCTTGCAGGGGAGAGAGATCAATTTATATATCTTAAAATTCAATTTAGAAAGGTCAATCTCCAAAGAAATAACAATAAATCACAGATGAGAAGTTTGTTTTTAAAGAGCGTAATTTTACGTATGCATGAATAGTTTTTATGAGCTATAATAACAAGACGACAGCTGATTGTGTTCAGTCACTATAGCAGGTGACCCGCTGGTCTAAAAGTTTCATGTTCAGTCCAGTCGGCTTTGTTGAAGGGCTGCTGTGTATTTGAAAAAAAAAAAACGCTAGTGTGTTGCTGCCTGGCTGTCAGTCACACACAGGCAGTGTTTAGACAGCAGGATGAGAGACACCACTGCCAGCTCGTGCCTTTTAAGCAATCCTTTCCTCGGAGAGACATTTAACACTGAGTGCCAGTCAGGAAGAACCTCTTAACCGGGTGCATACATACATTTTTCATTCATTCATTCATTTTCTACCACTTTTCCTCACAAAGGTCGCGAGGTGCTGGAGCCTATCCCAGCTGTCTTCGTGCGAGAGGCGGGGTACACCCTGGACTAGTGGCCAGCCAATCACAGTGCACATATAGACAAACAACCATTCACACTCACATTCATACCTATGGACAATTTGGAGTTGCTAATTAACCTAGCATGTTTTTTGGAATGTGGGAGGAAACCGGAGTACCCGGAGAAAACCCACGCATGCACGCGGAGAACATGCAAACTCCACACAGAGATGGCCGAGAGTGGAATTGAACCCTGGTCTCCTAGCTGTGAGGTCTGTGCGCTAACCACTCGACCGCCGTGCCGACCCCAATTTTTTTCATTATTATTATTATTATTTTACACCGGCCACTTATATACGTATATTGATATATTTTTAAAACATTATTTTTTGTTATAGGCTGCACAGTGGATGAGTGGTTAGTGCACAAGCCACACAGCTAGGAGTTTGAGGGTTCAATTTCTTCGAGCATCTCTGTGTGGAGTTCTCTCCCTGTGCGTTCGTGGGTTCTCGTGGGTTTCCTCCCACATTCCAAAAACATGCTAGGTTAATTAGCGACTCCAAATTGTCCATAGGTATGAATGTGAGTGTGAATGGTTGTTTGTCTATATGTGCCCTGTGATTGGACCGCGCCTCTCTCGCCCGAAGACAGCTGGGATAGGCTCCAGCATGCCAGCAAATGAATGAATTTTTGTTATGCGGAATCGAACCCCGGTCCTCCTAGCTGTGAGGTCCGCGCGCTAACCACAAGATCGCCGTGCCGCCTGGTCCATTCATATACACCAAAAAAATCAATGTGCCTATTCACATATAAACAGTACATAAGAGCAACACGTATTGGTCCATGTTTGTCTATTTGCATATACATGTAGTAACCTTAAATGTCCATTCACTGTGTCTCAGTTACACACATGATAAAAAATGACAGAGGTCCAGACCTTGGGGACCCTCCTCATTGCCGATAGAACCATGGGTCTGCCCAAGGTCCGCCCCCCCCTTCTTGCTTCTCTTCTTCACTCTTCATTTTGATAGCCTCTTTGCTAAAGAGCAATTTTGTAGGAGGAGAAAAATGCTTGTGTATGGCCGGAGCTAAAGGTTCAATGTGACCCCCCCCCCCCCCTCCCTGGTTGCTGTGGAGCAAAATGGAGCAAAAGGCATCTGGACAGCAGATTCATCAGAATTACTTGAACGGAGGAGCAAGCTCATACAGCATTACATGGCTGACAGCAAAGATGAATCTAACCAAGTGTGGGTCCTCATAGAGCTTCAGTCACGGCCCCTGGTATAGGACTGAAGGATGGGATCCAGGGTGTGGAGATAACACATCACGCCTTGTCGACACAGCCTGTGTTGAGGCGCTTGCCCGCGGAGTGTGTGGGACAATGTTGTGTTAGCTGCCACAGTGGCGTTGACATCACTGACAAACCTCTGCAGCGCCGGGCAGTCACTCACACTTGCAACCGCAAATCTGTCATCGGGCTCAAACAGTCAGCCACTGACACCTTTTCACTTGAATGAAAATTCCGCAGCAACTGACAAAATAAGGGAAAAGTGGCCTTGAAAGAGAAGAGAAAAAAAAACACAGCAAAAAAAAAAGCACCTCTCTTTAGAAGGAGAGACTTATAATTTGCAATAATGGCCCAGCGATAGCTCTCAGAGAGAAAATTACAGGAAAAAGCTGATCTGACATACCCTTAACTGGCAGAAACACATCCATTGTAGACAGAAGTCTTGTTTACTTGGTAAAATGGCATCAATTAGGAGCAGATGGCAAAATTAGCATATTCTCTTAATGGACTGGCCTTTCTTGTGCAGCGTTCTCAAACTGATTGTATGGAAGGGACATGTTAAGGGAGACTGAGAAAAGGTCAGATGTCTGCACCATCCAGGTGATCATATTTTTCACCAAACACCCGTGCATTCTCCATGGATATTGTCATGTTACTGTATATGCAGTAAGTGTGCAGAAATCTTATTTAAATTCTCACCAAAGGCCACGCTTTTCCACAGCAGCAGTGTAAAAAAGATCTACACTGTAAATCTTACTATAATAACTACAAAATAATTATCTACAACAGCATAATTTATAACAAGTCCAAGGCTGCGCATTAAAAGCAGAACGTCTTCCACTAATTGATGAGCATTTAAACTATAAATTAAAGAAATTAACAAAGCATTCCAAGAGGTGTTCAATACACTTTATTAATTGCTCGGCTAATCCATCGGAATGATTTGCCTGTTCATTTTCATTACGAGCAGCCGCCGTCACTTTGAGAGCAAATGAATTCAAAAGATGATATTTCATCATCAGTGCAGTGCAGAGCACATCTCAGGAAGAGACGAGCTCCTCCCAGGCCGAAGACGCAGACTACAACCCCCCCACACTCCACTCCACTCCACTCCACTCCCCCACCGGTGCACCCCTTTTCTCCCCCTTGTGCCTCTGCCCCCACCGACCCCAAATTGACTGGTCTTGCACAGTTGCAGCCGAACAAGAAAGGAATTGCTAGTGTCAAGACGCAGTTTACAAATATGACATCTCCTCTGGCGTGGCTGAAAATATGAAATATTGATTTATGTGCAGTAAAAGGTCTTATAAAAATGATCACATACACATGAGGGATTAATGCGCAGAAGATCAATAGAAATTTCATTCTTGACACTGGACTGTCACCTATGGTGAAATGCTAAAATAAAGAAATCAATATTATCTATGAAATGTCAAATTTATTATAATTATGTGGATGAGAGCCGGCCAAGTGGCTCCCAGGGGGGGCTGAGAGGGATAGGTTACCACTCTGGAGCATCCCTCATGTCCCTCCTTCTTGTGCTGCCAATTTTGAGAGCAATATTGGTGTAAAGGCTTCTCACCCGTTATGTATGGCCTTGTTGTAACACATTCCTCCTGGAATATTTAACAGGGGGGAGACTGACAGTGGACACAGGGCCAGTTCATAGGCTGCAGGTTGTGTAGTTAACAGCTGTTAGCTCTGCCACATTGAAGGCTATCTATCTGGCAGCTGCTGCCTGACATGGATCGCCGAAGTACCGCAGCTTGTCCTCGTTCGCTGATGACGCCGACAGTCTGGCCTGCTATTGATCCCGAGCTGGAGTGGATCGTGTTGATTTGTTCTTTCGGCGGAATCAAATGATTTCGTAGCACATGAAAACAAAAGGATGCTGTGTAGGTAAATGACACTGTTTTGCTGATCAGCCTCGTTTTCTTTTATCAAACTCTCAAGGGGGGCGGCACGGTGGTGGAGTGGTTGGGAGACTAGGGTTCAATTCCACCTTCGGCCATCTCTGTGTGGAGTTTGCATGTTCTCCCCGTGCATGCGTGGGTTTTCTCCGGGTATTCCGGTTTACTCCCACATTCCAAAAACATGCTAGGTTAATTAGCGACTCCAAATTGTCCATAGGTATGAATGTGAGTGTGATTGGTTGTTTGTCTATATGTGCCCTGTGATTGGCTGGCAACCAGTCCAGGGTGTACCCCGCCTCTCGCACGAAGACAGCTGGGATAGGCTCCAGCAACCCCCACGAGGAAAAAAGCAGTCGACAATGAATGAATGAATATATAAACACAACTTTTGTTTTTACTCCCAATACAATTAAACTGGACATTTTCAAGTGACCTTTTATTGTGGCCAGCCACAGAATTAGACACACTGGTGAACAATATTTGAACCCATAAACATATGGCAAGAGTGTTTTGATCGGATTGTGCAGTAATACCCTAAAGTAAACAACCTAGGCTCCAGCACCCACTGCAACCCCCTCCACACAGAGATGGTGGAATTGAACTCGGGTTTCCAAGCTGTGAGGCCAGCGAGCTGACCACTTGTACACCGTGCAGCCTGTTAATAACATACAGTACATCAAATATTAAGCGTGTCATGAGACACTCAGCATGAGACGATACATGAGAATACATGAGATTGGGTCTAAGAAAATGAGAAAAGGAAAGATTTTAACATTTTTTAAACACTTTTTAAAAAAAAATACACTATGAAATATATTCATTCATTCATTTTCTACCGCTTATCCTCACGAGAGTCGTGGGGGTGCTGGAGCCTATCCCAGCTGTCTTCGGGCGAGAGGCGGAGTACACCCTGGACTGGTGGCCAACCAATCACAGGGCACATATAGACAAACAACCACTATGAAATATATTTGATAATATATTGCTCTCTACTATTAAATGCATCGCTCTTTAAGGCTAAACACTTCTTCACTTCATGTGTGTGTACTCTGCACTACTGGCCCCTCCTCCACCCACCGAGAGCTCCCTCCGTTCATGTCGTTGTTCTCGGGAGCAAACACACCAAAGCAGGAGACGAGGAAAATATATAAGGAGTTCATGCTCATTTATTGTGTAATAAATGTATTTTTAAGTGTATCACATTGATACTAAAAATGATTATTATAACAGAGCTGAAATGTTGCCTGTTTATTCTTTAAATTTCCTACAATGGGTTGATTTTAGCATAGTTTTATTTTTCTTGTTTGTTGTCAGCTAAGCTAATGATAGCAATTTGGAAAAGTTTAGCTACTCACAGATTGCATCATCACAACTCTTCTATGAGATTGTGTTTGTGTATGTGCACACTCTAAGGATATGTACGTGAAAATCACACAGTGGTAAACGACAGCCATGAATCGTTTTTTTAACATTTTGCAACATTTATTTGTTCGATCAAACCACTACTGGTAACATGTAAGCCTGTGTTTTTTTTCTGATATATTCTTTTATTTAAAAAAGTGAAATGTTGAGCTTCAAAGGGACAGCACATTTAATAAAACACATTTAAAGGAGGAGAACACCGAGGCATCACATTATAAAGTTCAACCTGTCATCAGTGCATAGTGGCACGGTCTGATTCGGATACTGTATTGTGAAAGATAACGATGCGATATATCACAATATCAATATTGTCTTCTAAAAGTGTCTTAACTTGTGAAAAAAAGTGCAATCAGGAAGTCTAAATGCGGTATTGGACTCACTCCAATAAACCTCAATGTTTTATTTGTTATTGCATTTAAGCTAAGAGTTATTTGTGTTCATTCCCTTGTTTTCCATGTCTAATTAATATCCTTTGAATGCGTGGGGATCAATTTATTTAATCAATTCTGGGGCTGTGCCGCTGGCCTTCTAAAGGTCAGTTAGATATGGAATGGGAAATAATCAGTCGCGTCACAAAAAGGGAAAAAAGCGGGGAGCGGTTCATTTGAATGTGGTGGGGAAATTTGGCATCCATGATCACACCTTTCCGACCAAGTTGACGATGTTATTTTCACTTCCATCCCATTTCAAGCTCCTTTTCCGACGGAGAGGCCCGCTGTACACACAATACACATACACACACACACACACACACAGAGTGTGGCAGCTGTGTAATCCTTTTAACAACCGATGGAGCTATTAAATGAAGCGGCGGTGCAGCTGCAAATAGCCAATAAAGCCGACACAATATCATCCCTATTAGACAGTAATCTCAGCAGGCTTAAGAAGTTCTGTGTGTATGGAACCATAACAAAATGTAATCAAGCAAAACATGGGGGATTTTCCTCAAGCGAAGAAGGCCAAACAATTTTCACAGCAGCTTACATGAAAGGCAACAGAACTTCTCAGCCACTTCAGGTGACCACCTTATCACACACACTCATAAACACACACACTGAGCAACACAAGCCTGTCAATCGAAGCCATTTATCAGCACAGATATTACGAGAGAAAGGGAAACGGGAGAAAATAACAAATTGTGTGTTTTTAGATTGGCCAAATCTAATTCATAAGATCACAATTTGAGAGATAGAAGCCGGTTTATTCATTCCAACCCCCCCACACACAACCCAGCGTCCCTTTCACCGGCTTATGTGCAGCACATGAAAGCAACGCGAGAGAGCAGCTGCTGATGGAGTCTTTGAGCTCAGGAGAGGAGAGGAGGCAAGCCTCTTGAAGGCTTTTTTTTTTTTTTTTTTTAGTGGGGGGGCGATAAACCAACCAAGTGGAGGCCGCGGGAGCTCCCTACGTTGAAAAAAAAAAAAAAAAAAAAAAAGGTGTTGCAACTTATCGGAGTCCTCACACGGGAAATGATTACCCCTCCGCCGGGCCCATTACTGCTGGCTCTCCGGGTCAAAAGCAAGCCAGGATAAAAGGGAGAAGTGAAGCCTCCTATCCAGCCACCAATCATCCATTAGCGCTCAGACGAGGGGCTTGTCTAAACCCCCATTTCTTGAGCCTGAACCCCCTCCCTCCTTGCTCTGACATGGGCTTGTCAGTCTAGAAGAAGTAATCACATGCCACACTGTTCTTCCTATAAAGAGTAAAATGTACGGATATTATTTATTCATTTCCATTTGTTTAAGAAGTGTTTACACTATTGATGTATGGTATATATGCTAATCCACTCCCACAGCCAGATATCACAAAAAAAACAAGCTCGCAAATACATAAAGCTCTTTCTCTTGTGTTTGCACTCTTCTTAGTACACTCAAGCCGGCCTGTTTATTGCTTACGGTCCACACATCTCCACTGAATAAAACAAACCACCACAATGTGATCGAGACTCCATTGGAGCATCTATCTAGATTTAATGTCTCACTCTGTATGCATTACGTTATAGATGGACAA
Organism: Doryrhamphus excisus; assembly: GCF_037039965.1. Taxonomy (NCBI): domain Eukaryota; kingdom Metazoa; phylum Chordata; class Actinopteri; order Syngnathiformes; family Syngnathidae; genus Doryrhamphus; species Doryrhamphus excisus. The sequence continues at coordinate 18,460,012 of NC_136368.1, forward strand.
TGGGCGAGTGCGCTACAGCTGACCACACTCACCTCTGCTTATAACGGCACCCACCCTTCAGGATTAAGGTCAGCGCTTTAGCCACCTCCGAACCAATTGTTGGTGGCATCTCTGATAAACAGAGTGTAAAAATCCTTCCTCCCAATGCCTCCGTGCACAGGTCAGCGGCGGGGTCTTGGCAATACGACACAATGACGCCTTGCTCGGAAAATCTCAATTGTGGAATTCCACTGACCAATCTATTTGGTGATATGGAGAGCACGGTCTCAAGGGAGGCACGGTTTGTGAGTGTTATAAAGGACAGGATGCCATCAAGAATTGCATATCAGAGATTAGCCGAAAGAAGTAGACCGCCGCTCCGCCCACAATGACTAAAAGTACCTCGGTTCTCAAACCTCTCATTTTTGGATTAGGGTGGACCATAAAAACTTTGAACACAGCATACCCATAAGAAATAATGGACATGTCAAAGATATGTCAAATGAAAACACGATCACTGCACAATTTGATTTTAGCTCCTACTAACTCCCACGTCACTACTTCCTGAATCTGCATTGTAAGCATCATGGGAAATGTAGTTTTTCGCCGTAAATTAGCCGCATCGCTGATGCATGAGAAAAAAGAAAATATAAATTCCAGTAGTTTTTTGGTTTTGGTGACTCCCATTTATGTTGACCGAGTTTTGGTACACATCCGTACTGCTAATAACATTCTTCCATGTCAAGATATAAAGATGAAAAAACATTTAAAATAACCTTTTCTCCACTTATTTGTTAATAGCTTTGTCACTGGAGGGTTAGATATAACCGTGATGAAAATTTTTGATAAATAAAGTATTTAGTGTCTATCTAATGCGTAAATGTCAGACTAATTATCGCAGCGGCAAATTAACTAAACAAACGTGCTCAATTGTTTTGATTTCCGTGAATTATAAAAGTTTCTAATATGTAAATGTGTTGTTTGCGCCAAACTTCTATACATGTACTGACTTTTACGTCGACGATGATTCAGTTGCGAAAATGGGATCCTCCGTATCCCACACAAATGTTTTGTGTCATCTCGGAGATAATGGCTGTTTGATTATTCGTGACACATGTCATTGCCGACGTGAGTGGGACCAGTGCTCATATCTGTGGAGGAAGTTAACGCATGAGAAGAGCCAGAGCGAGATGTAGAGCGAGACGTGAAGCGGCATTGAAAGGGAGGAGGGGGGGGGATGGTGAGGCTCCGAACCCCCGCCAGGCTCCTTCTACAGATAAATATTGATTGTGGACAGTTTTAATTACTTCCTTAAATTGAGCAATTTTGGTTTTCCCAGTTGGCCCTCTGTGAAAATCCATGTAGGATCCTCCATTGAGGGAGAGGGAGAAGGTTGAGCATGGCGCGCCATAAATCACAGCAGATACATAATTCATTGGAAGCATGTGAAAAGGACAAGACAAGATGCTTTAGATCATTGAAAACAGCGTTTCCACAGGTCCTTCCATGTAGTCTGTTTGTGTGCTCAACATCTCATCTGAATGATGACGAATGATGACGAATGATGCATGTGCTTCCTCTCGCCTTTATCTCCCACTTGGGCCCATTTCAAGTACGAAGGAGTGGTCCAAATCGAAAGGCCATTAAGTTTTTACACAAAGATGGAAGAAGTGCTATGGTGTGGCTTACTAATTCTGACACACTTTTTGTCCACTCATCTTATAGGGGGGGGGGGGGGGGGGGGGGGGGGCAAGGTCGATGCTTATCTCAACACCACTCCAACCTGGAGTGTCTATTTGGCAACCTATTGCTAACACAGCCTAGATAACGGCAGACATTTCTTTAAATAATGACTTTTTTTTGCGTAATTAGCGTAGACGCATCATAGAAAAACACTCCTTTGTTATGATGACAGCTGGCGGCATAGTGTAGCGTCCCCACACAGAGTCTGACCCTCTTTTATAACTTTATTCTGCAGCATATATATATATATGTAATTATTATTACATTATATTTATTATATTTATATATATAATATTATATATATAAATGAATATATAATATTAAATAATAATTATATATATATATATATACATGTTTGTATGTTTGTTAATGAGTCTCACACTTGGCTGCACGGCAGTCAAGTGGTTAGCGTGGGTTCAATCCCACCCTCGGCCATCTCTGTGTGGAGTTTGCATGTTCTCCCCGTGCATGCCTGGGTTTTCTCCGGGTACTCCGGTTTCCTCCCACATTCCAAAAACATGCTAGGTTAATTAGCGACTCCAAAATTGTCCGTAGGTATGAATGTGAGTGTGAATGGTTGTTTGTCTATATGTGCCCTGTGATTGGCTGGCGACCAGTCCAGGGTGTACCCCGCCTCTCGCCCGAAGACAGCTGGAATAGGCTCCAGCATCCCCCACGACCCTTGTGAGGAAAAGCGGTAGAAAATGAATGAATGATTGAACCTTTTACGGCATGCATCAATATATGCCAATATTGCAAAATTGCAAAATATTGCAAAATTTTGCGAAAATTGCAAAATCTTGAATTTAGACTAGCAGGACGACACAACCCTAAAGAAAGTGCCAATTCCACTTGTTTTTCTATGATGAAAGCATATATGAATATATCCACAATAAAAGGTAATGGAAACACCATTACCATCAAAAGAATATAACCACACTAATGCTCCACAATTGAACCCACTAGGGTATTTACAGCGACCAGCAGTTAAGTAAGGTGAAACAGTCATGTAAAGCAGCGTAGCTTTGCTTAGAAGGTCTTCAGAGACCTCTTGCTGCAGGGAAAAATCATGTCTGTGTCATTTTATATCATCAATTTTAATTATCCTCGCAAGTGCTCGTTCCGCTTAAGGCAGCAGTGGGAAAGCAAAAAAAAATCTGCGGGAAAATGATTTCAATCTATTTGGGACATGAAGTGTGAGGTGAGACCTCTGTCTGTCACCACCACCCCCGATTTTTAACACCCCTGCCACCACACACACATATGTATATATATACGCAAGCAAACACTTTAAAGGATCAAATGCATTAGCTTGGAGGGGCACATTTATAATTTCTTACCTTGTTGTGGTGTTGCTGCTGCACCCCACCAGGAGTCAGCCAACAGGTCAATATAGCAAAGGTCACGCCCCGTCTCGCCAGTCTACCACTGTAAGTGAATGCAGCGCACGTTTAGTGATCATAATGACACCTGCAGTTGCTTCTCTTCCCAATAACATGGCGGGGGTCCCACTGGCTTTAGCCCCCATGCTGTTTTAGCCCACCTTCTGTCCAGCAGTGTCTGTTTGTAGGCTTTTCTAATTGGTCTGATTTACTTGGGATTATTGCCTTTTGGAGAATACGCTGATGCTGAGGGCTGTTGATGATGTTTGAATTGGAGATTATTAGTATTGACTGTGAAGAAGAGTTGTTTTTTAAACTACAAACACACTAACAGACCTGCTAAACTAGCTGCACAGGAACTACGAATCAGTAGACTGCTAAAGGGCACTCGGTAGGAAGAATCTAACCAAATAAAACACAATTTTTATTTCAATTGTGTTTTTGATTATTTGAATTGGTTATTATTATTATATAAAATTGAATTAGGCTGCACGGTGGTCGAGTGGTTAGCACGCAGACCTCACAGCTAGGAGACCTGAGTTCAATCCCACCCTTGGCTATCTCTGTGTGGAGTTTGCATGTTCTCCCCGTGCATGCGTGGGTTTCCTCCCACATTCCAAAAACATGCTAGGTTAATTAGCGACTCCAAATTGTCCATAGGTATGAATGTGAGTGTGAATGGTTGTTTGTCTATATGTGCCCTGTGATTGGCTAGCCACCAGTCCAGTCCAGGTTGTACCCCGCCTCTCGCCCGAAGATAGCTGGGATAGGCTCCAGCACCCCCGCGGCATACTGAATAAGCATAAAGTGGTACTTCTGTTTTAGTAGGACTCAGTTTTCGATGAAAATGATAAATAATAAAAAAAATATGACCTGGGTTTTTGTACACTGTCTCGGTTATCGTATGGTCCAACAGTGCATACAACAAACTAGTCGGTTTGCCTAAGAATTGAGTGTCCAAACAATGTATCCACGTTTTGGTTATTCTGTCTCTGTGAAGAACAGATATCGGTTCTTCTAAATTTGTGATGCCGTAGGCAAATTATGTCCAGGGAACCCTGCAACCCCACAAAAAAACTTTGCATGGGTCTCCTTTCTGTCTGGGCGTCTCAGCCAGGAGATAGTAAGGTGACTTGTAATAAAACTGTGTGTGTATGAGATAATAATAAAAAACCATGAAAGTGTTTGTTATTAGCTCTTTGTTGTAGTGGAAAATATTCCATTCCTAATAAACAAAAACAAAATCCCCAAAAATGTAATTTCTTTAACAGATATCTGCTTCTATGGGCTCTTTAACGTCTCTTTTCCTTTATCTAATAATAGACAGAAATGTAATAACTATCTATTAAAAGGCTCAATTTAGAAGAATCTTACATTTATAGATTCAACTTCTCCATACGTCCCGTGTCTATTAATGGCGTTATTCACGATTGCCTCTGTGAAGCACAGTCAGACAAGTCAGTGATTGGAAATCTGTAGCACATAACTATAGCATATAGTTCAAGGCAATTTAGGTAAATTGCATGCATGTTTAAGCATTATTAAGTTATTAGCCTCACTGGAGGGAAGCAGCACAACACTCTTTAGTGCTTGCAATCAATTTCCCCTTTTCAAGCAAACTTCGGACACTTTCTGGTGTTCTCTGCATAGACTTGTGATAATAAAAGCATTAAAAAATGTTTATAATATGAATATTTTTGTGAGTTTGCTTGGTTTTGCTAAGTTCTTATACGACTGAAATGAAGAGAAAAGTATCCAATACCCTAAAAAGGGAAGGATCATGGTGGAATCACTGCTCATCATTTATTTTTCACTCTGTCATCTGAGTGTTAGGGATTTGCTGTCATAAAGAAAGTGGAAGCTCAAGAGCTGGCGCTGACCAAGAATTAATCAGTTCAGGTTTTGGTGCTGAACATAAAATGTCAGGCATCGCCTCTCAACTCTTGTTGGTGATTTCTTTGAGCTGAACATCACAATAATCCCACTCTCACTCCCAGTGAAGGTCAAAGTTGGTCAGTGAGCCAAGAAATACCATATGAGAGCTTGCTTCCTCCTCCATTGCCGCCAGTCTAAATTACGGAATTAGTATATTGATTGGAGATTGTGGCTTCGAGCAATCACTTTTACCGCCGTGACAAGATTATTTTATCCTACTTTTTCTGTATTATTATTTGTTGTCTCTGAGTTATTCTACCAGCGTGGGAAGTGACAGCTTGAATTTGTGCAATAAAGTGGTGCACTTAGGGAAGCCAGTGAGGCAAAAAAACATAAGACGTAGGATGGAGGAGAGGGACGGTATTCCTGGCGGTGAAGCTGCCACCCTAAATAAAGAAAGATATCTGCCCAAATGGAGCGTCGATCAATACATTCATACAAACACAAGCGCATCATTTGTTAAGTCTTGGGTGATAACCTCACCGTGTTGCACATGGGAAACTGCAGTGAGAGAAAACAAGGGGAAAAAAAAAAGATATCATAACTTACAGATAATAGAGTTTGGAGTGATTTGTAGCATGCAGGAAGGAATTGCTCCATTGTGTTTTAGTCTCTACGTCCGTTTGCAAAATAGAACACGTGGAAATCAACACAACCGACAGTCATTTTTTGTCATCACATGATAGTATACTGATGGAGATATGAATATCTTGTATTTATTTGAACTATTCTATAGCCTGTTTTGCCTCAGGAGCATAAAGGTGATGGAGCTCTTGTGCCTAATGAGATTCACATTCAGGCCATCTGCAAAAGGCTACATAATACGGTAATATGGCAATGCACAATTAATGTCAGAAGGCACTATATTAAGGTTTTATTGTTTCTAATAGCTAGTACACTCTCAGGAGATCATTTATTTCTTCATATCTGAAAGAATAGTTATTAGTTCATTTGAAGGATGTAGTGGGATACAGTAAAAATTCATGTTGGGAAAATGTTCAGATGTGTTTTCAGATTAACAAACACACATATTAGTCAATGACAACACAACTGAACAGAAAATGTAGTTTTTTTAAATGAAACTTTTGGTAATGGTAATGGTTTTATTTCATTTGAACATGCATCAGATTACAATTGAATGCATCACATAATCAGTTCACAGTTCCACATGTCCAAAAGGAGGAGGAAGAAGCAAAGCTTATTAAATCCTACCCCTCCATCTGGTACTTTTACAATCAGTAACTGTTACATTTGTTCACTTCCTGCTTTCCTAATATAGTTTTTATTTTTTTAATTTTAATTTTAATTTTAATTTTAATTTTAATTTTAATTTTTCGTCTCATATCGAAGTACAAGGTGATATGACCGTACATACATATTAATGGTTTCATTTATCACAGTTATCAAGTCTTTCAAGTCCTTAAGTTGCAAAACAGCCCCAGGCCATCACACTACAACCACCATATTTTCCTGTTGGTAAGATGTAGTTTTCCCAAAATATAACTGGACACACACCTTTCATAAAGTTCTTTTTAACTTTTGTCTCATCAAACTAAGAAGTATTTTCCCCACGAGTCTCGGGGATCATCAAAAAAAAAAAAAAAAATTGAGACGAGAATTGCTGCTCTTTTTGTTCAGCAGAGGTTCTTGTTCTGGAACTCTTTCACTCCAATCCTTTACAAACTCTACTTTAAAGAGTGCACACTTTGAGATGTATATTTGCTCACAGGTACAATCATCCCGACAACCAATGTGTCTGCCTTGAAGCATTCCCCATTCAACCTGTGTTAACCATGAACCGCTATACGTTACATTAAGATAAGATAAGATAAGATATGCCTTTATTCGTGCCTCAGTGGGGAAATTTGCAATAATCCCATTGCAATAGACACTACCTTTGTACTCTGATATGACAACTTTCTTGAATTCGGTGGTGTTTCTCACATTCTTTATCAAAGTTCTTGCACTTGCACCATGCAGCCATAATAACAAAAAAGCACACAGAACACAAAGAGACTGAAACCGAGTTCTTTCTCATTCTGTGAACAAAAGAACCACCTCACAGACACATAACAAAGATGATAAAAATATTCTTCTATTGTGTCCTAACTCAAAAAGAACCACCTTCCATTCTTTATAGAGACTGAGTCAACAATGCATGCACGCTTTGTTCGTATGTCTGTACAATAACCGAGACATTTATGGCACTAATTTTTATCAAAAACTGAATCCTATGAAAACCCGGGTTCCGATGTGTATTGTTCAATATTATATTTGGGTCATGGTCATGAGTTTTGGGTAGTGACCCAAAGGACAAGATTGTGTGTTCAAGGGTGGCTGGGCTCTCTTAGAGTTAAAGTAAGAAGCACTGTCATCAGAGAGAGTCTCAGAGTAGAACCGCTGCTCCTTCACATTGAGAGGAGCCAAATCAGGTGGCAGCCTCGGGGTGGATCCAGGACACTTTGGGCAGACGAGGTCTCTCAACTGGCCTGGAAACGCCTCGGGATCTGCCAGTAGTTGCTGGACGAAGTGGCCAGGGAGCGGGAAGTCTGGACTTCCCTGCGACACAACCTTGGATAAGCAGCAGAAGATTGATGGATTATATTTGGGCCTGTGTCACTTTGCAATGCAGAAAACGATATGTAAATGTTACACTTGGGAGGATAAAGTGGGCTAATAAATTGACAATAAAAGCACAAATACTGCGGATTTCAGAAAACAACAGATGGGATGATACAGCACTCTACAAGAAGCAATGAAGTCTGTAAAATTAAATAATTGAAAAAAAAAATCCCAAAATTGTTACAACTATAATGATGAAAATGGTAATATTAATGATGATTATAATAATGGTGATAATAATCACAATAATAATAATAATAATAATAATAATAATAATAACAATAATAATAATAATAATAATAATAATAATAATAATAACAATAATAATAATAATAATAATAATAATAATAATAATTGCTTCAGCCTACTCCTTTTGGGCTTGTGATCAGATAGTTAAATACAAATGTAAATAAAGGAAAGTTATATTTTGATTGATGTAAGAAATGCACTGTAATGTTTCATATATTTGCAGTGGGTTGCCGACCCCCTAAAAAAAAAAGTGAGATGACTTTGACTGCAAACTTCAGCTTTACAGATGCCATGGTGATATCAGTGAAAAGTGTCTTTTACACAAATGTTCTGCTTGGCTTCCCTCAAACTATACTATATACAATATTATATAAAGAAGAAAATTATAACGATAATAAAAATGTGGCGACGTTGGCGAAAGAAACAATTGCCATGACATCAGCATTATTTTGATACTACCACCGAAAGCCATCTAATTTACTTCATATTTGGTTGCAGGCATTCAATCACTTAAAAAAAAACCCACAATGACAAATAAATAAACAAATATTCAATATGACTTTACCTCCCGTACAAGCAATAATTTAACTGAAGATTCATGCTGCTTTGTGTTGTGGCGTGTTGCTCGTATGAAAAGCAATATTACATGTGAGGTGTGATTGATGAACCTGCCCAGGGATAATGCCATTTGTATTGATTGCCTTATTCCCAAAGAGTTCTGGAATTACGAATAAGAACTGCAGGAAGGTATAGTAAGTAATGACAAAAATAAACAGGTAGAGGAACAACAGAAACTTTTTTTAATACGCTTAATTCTACTGTAAACAATTTCATTTGGAAGAGTTCTCAACTGGAGTACTGAAATTATATCCAAGTTTCACTACTTGGAATGTAAATATGTGATATACGTACAATGAAAGCACTGGTTATGTGAGGGTGATGTTGTGATTTAAGGCTGTGGTTTGCAACTGACCATCACCCCATCACTTTTGCCCATGATTCACAATACTTATGTAAAAACACATATTTCTTTCCCTTTTATGTGCATTACAACACAAGAAAACAAGTTAATTTCAGCTAGCTCACAATGCTGTCATTGGGAGACAATTATTTCGATTATGAACCCCTCAAACAAAACGCTCTAAAACACATACACCGATGATATATGTGTAATATATATGTAATAGTGGCAGTATCTTCCTGTATTTTGATCAGAATCGGCATTGGCTCTGCTTAGTGGGCTCAAATCTAATGAATCAGATTTGAAAATTTTTAGTTGAAGACAGCCCTAATGTTTTTATAAAAAACTCAAAATCAGTGTCTGCAAAGGTTCTGTGTTGAATAAGCGGAACTGGAGAGAACTGGAGCTAGGAGACCAGGGTTCAATTCCACCCTCGGCCATCTCTGTGTGGAGTTTGCATGTTCTCCCCGTGCATGCGTGGGTTTTTTCCGGGTACTCCGGTTTCCTCCCACATTCCAAAAACATGCTAGGTTAATTAGCGACTCCAAATTGTCCATAGGTAATGAGGGTCGCGGGGGTGCTGGAGCCTATCTCAGCTGTCTATGGGCGAGAGGCGGGGTACACCCTGGACTGGTGGCCAGCCAATCACAAGGCACATATAGGCAAACAACCATTCACACTCACATTCATACCTATGGACAATTTGGAGTCGCCAATTAACCTAGCATGTTTTTGGAATGTGGGAGGAAACTGGAGAAAACCCTGACAACATGCAAACTCCACATACACTCCACACAGAGATGGCCGAGGGTGGAATTGAACCCTGGTCTCCTAGGTCCTGGTCTCCTAGGTCCTGAGATCTGCACGCTAACCACTAGACCTCCGTGCCGCCTGGAAATAAAACATAAGAATACCAAAATAAAACAGGAGCACCAGAAGTTAAATTCCACACGATCTGCTGGTATGGTATGACGCCGGTCTGCAAAACATGGCGACGCCAACTCAACTGTATACCTTGGTGGAAACATGCTGATAACTGTAAGTAAAGTAAGATTGTTTAAGTAGACTTACGTATGTTTGTCTGAGCATTGTTTTTAAGTCTTGACTTGATGCACATTTGACGCTACGCTTTTAAATGCCAAAACGCCGTGCGCGCATGAGGTCCGGGTATCCTCCGATGTGATTGGCGTCTAAAGTGACAGAAGCCAACCGCTTGTAATCTGACACATCTTGATCACAGCACAATCCTGATCCTTCTGACACACTGGGGATTAAAAACAGCAACGCGGGGCTAACAAGGGTTAGATATGAAATTTCCAGGAAGTGACACATGACAGGACAAACAATTAAGTGTCACTATTCCGACCTGAGGGCAACACTTTTACACCATGACCCCGCTATGCATTAGTCATTCCACCAGCGGCATGCCGTGGGAGTGGGGGTGGCTGGGTAAAGGAAGCCTCGCTGCTCTTTTTCATCTGACCACAAGGCCGGTTGTTGTTCATTGTTTCGCCATTATGATTAAAAGATGTACAGCACTATGGAAATGCGTGTGCTTGTGATTTGTCTCTGTCGCCCGGAGCTCAGAGTTGCAGAAGTGAATTTCAAAGTAGTTGTGATGTTTATAAGATAAAACAAAAGCATCACTCGGTTTTCTGTGGTTAAAAAAATGTACAAAAAAACTCTGAATTTTATTAACAAAAAAAATTAAATCTGTTTATTTACCCCAGCAGGCATCATCAATCTTTCGTTTTGTTTTTTTTCTTCATCCACTACCGCAGCTCAGAAATCAGAGAGGCTGTAATTACTCACGCAGCGAGCGTAACGTGAAAGTGCAGAAACAGTCACGTTGTGCTGAGTATCGCTTTGAAAGGAGGCGATAATCCGTCAACTCTGACCGCTAATTCTCCAGGTGATAAAGTTACATGACAGCTTTAGTCTTATTTCAAACAAATTGACAAGATTAAATACACATGATGGTAGGAATGATGCACATTTTGTCAGCTGCAAATTGAGTCGTTCTCGTGTTACCTGCCGCACTGAGCAACATCAGCTAATTAATCACTTCTCGAATTAAAAAAATAAATAAATAAATCATCAGCCAGCTCGGCCTCATTTCTCTGAGACAGCTGGTGATGCTTTCCTCTGATTTGCAGTAATCCACTTTTTATTATGAAGGAAATACTGGCATTTTTTTATGCAGCTGGGAATTAATCAATATTGGTAGTAGGTAGTAACATATGGTCCAAACAGTGCAGAAATGAGCCCGATCTCAAAACAAAACCAAAATACCACTTCAATCGTAGTATTCAATGCACTTTTTTTTTTATAATTCTATGCAATATATGGTAACACTCCAATGATTAAGTATAACTACTTGACCCCGTGTTGTATTTACTAGCTTTGATAATGCATACTATTATGCAAATGACATGACCCAAATCTGCTCTCTGTAAATGAATGTAGTTTACCTTTAAGATAAGGTGTTAGAAAGCTACAAAATCATTTGTATTAATACCATATACACGCACATATTTGCATAATTTCCAGTGTAGCTGAGTAATTGTCTTGACTGGGTAAGCGCTGCGATCATTCTACATAAATGATCAGTGTTTATAGTGGAAAATAAATGTCGTTACTCTTATTCTTTAGGTTTATATTAAAAAAAATATTATGGTGCTTACGGGCTGCATAAAAGACACTTAGAGGCAACAGGAGAATCACAACACTGCAAACAACTGTAACACACAACAGGTAAGTACAACTTAGCTCCATATAACTCCACAACTACAGTTGGCATAGTTTTTTAAAAGTTTATCCATTCATCCATGCTTATCTTCACTAGGATCACTGGGGTATGCTGGAGCCTATCCCAGCTGTCTTCGGACGAGAGGTGGGGTACACCCTGGACTGGTCGCCAGCCAATCACAGGGCACATATAGATAAACAACTATTCACATTCACATCCATACTGAGTCACCAATTAACTGCCGAAAAGGAAATTCGAACCCAGGTCTTCTCGATCTCCTGACTGTGAGGCTAACATGCTAACCACAACAAAATAAATAAAATATATTCATAAAACTTGATCATCACAACAACATGCATTTGAATTATCTCACAAAAGGCAATAATCCCTCATAAAAATCCCCCCCCCCCCAAAAAAAACGAAGCTGAAACTCATCTCTGAACCTCCGACGTCTCTTCCCGTCACTTAGGGGGTCGGCAACCCACTGCACTGGAGAAAAAAAAACATGAGGGTGAGTTTGAGTTGAGTCTAAAGCAAAGTACTGACATCTTATTATTTGTGCTACATTGGTAAAAGTGACTATAGGGGTGTTATTTTGTGTATAGAGGGCTCTAATGATATAGAAGGTTGTAAACAGGTTTAATATTCTAACTTATAACAACAAAAATATTCATTCATTCATTCCTTTTCTACCGCTTTTTCCTCACGAGGGTATGCTGGAGCCTATCCCAGCTGTCTTCGGGTGGATTGGTGGCCAGCCAATCACAGGGCACATATAGACAAACAATCATTCACACTCACATTCATACCTATGGACAATTTGGTACCCGGAGAAAACCCACGCATGCACGGGGAGAACATGCAAACTCTACACAGAGATGGCCGAGGGTGGAATTGAACCCTTGTCTCCTAGCTATGAGGTCTGCGCGCTAACCACTCGTCCGCCGTGCAGCCTTCCTTTTTTTTTTTTTTAAACACTGAATTTAACACTCTTGGCAAGCCCCATATAAAAACGCAGGCTATGAATAATTTTGGTCTTAATATTCGTGCCAAGTGTGCCATGTTAATCCGTGATCTTAACATAGTTGACACTGAAGCCGAATGTTCAAAATAACAGATCGTAATGTGTGTTTTAACACCATTGTTTGATGCCATGTGACGGCTCGACGCGATAAAGTGCATCTCAGCCTTATTTCCATTGCTATCATGTAACAGACTAACATTCATGTCACATTGTGTTGCAATAAAGAGGCTAATTCCTCTACGGAAATATCCCCTGCATGTGCATCAACGGAAAGGGCAAGACTTACTGCGAGCAAATCAAGGAAGGCACAAAAAATGTAGAGTGGAATCAAAAGCGTTCAGTGAAAGACTGACAGGCTTTTGCGGCAGCGAACACAAACAAACAAACACAGGTTTGGTTAGTCGGCGCATAAGTGGGTTTATGACCACTACAAGATGACACGGGGAGGTTGACAGGATGGAAACGGGGGCTGGGGACACCTTTTTTTTTTAAACGACATCTCCTCGCAAACAGTCGTCTTGATTAAAGTTTAATTAAGGATCACATTTGGCTGCGCCTCTCACAGCGATCTACATGAGCAGATTTCCCGGGGCTTAACTCCTTCGCTGGGAAAATCCTCCTTTATTACTTTCAACCTGTTGTAAAAGCTGTTGGCACAGAGGGACGGCCGCCTCATACACTGGCCTTGTTTGCTGCCGGAACAATCCCAAATCTCAGGAGATCTCCCCGCACTGGTTCAATTTAATATCTGTCCTATCACTACAAGGCTCTGGCTCATTATTAATGATACTATTCATTAATTTCTTGTTGGGCTGATGTTATTTATTAAAATATTAAAGAAAGCTCCTGAGACACAATCACATAATGAGGGATGTGTCCTCCTTCCAGTGGGGCCCCCCTCCCCTCTCCTCCATGCCTCCTCCTGTTCCCCTCTACTTGGATGGATTGTGGGTGGAATTACCCCACTCGGACGCTCGTAGCCTGCGCACCCTCATTAGTCGTCCTCCAGGGCTGAGTGACACCATAAATCCATTCTACATGTCGAGCGACGACGGCCATATACAAACGCGTGCGGCTCGCCTCGCCCTGTTAATGAGCCATTCCTATGCACAGGGAATTGACTCGTGTCCATCCTCCATAACTGGACAGTATTTTTTTGGAGGAGCTCAATTGCAGCGCTCGGTTCAGATTTAAGGCCTCGCATGGGCGTTTTATTTCTCATTAATAAACTATTAATGTTATAAACTTGAAAGTGAACTGAGTGGGTGTCTACGGTGTTAAACAGGCTGGTTGCAGGTTAAAAAGGAAGAACAGTGGAATGTAAATACAAGGAAAATGTCCCCACTGACTGATTGAGATGATTTTTTAGAGTTTACACTCACGCGATACTGCTGACACGTTAAATTTCAGCACATCGCCTATCTAAACCCCTAAAATTAATGGTTACAAGCAAAAACCTGAGAAACACATTCATCATAATAATTAATCTGATCCAATTATATTGCAAGGAGTGTAACAAATTGCAGGGGGAAAATAAAGATCTATCACTGCCACGTCATGGGGACATAGGAGTAAAGAAGCAATTAGACACAGAGCTTTGAAACGCGGCACACTGGGCGAGCCGCTGACGGCTGTACTGCTGTAATGTGATGATGTCATTAGCGAGCAAGTTTAGCACATTTTTGTAGTAATTATTTACTTTGATGCTACACAATTGAGCCGTTTCTAGGCTGTCTTTGTATGCAGCATATTTTGCCATCAATACTACTAAGATGACAATACAGTCACGATCCAATAATCAATACGTGGCATAAAATGTGTGACTATCTTGAAGGAAAAATGTTTTTTTTCTCTTGTAATGTAATTTGGCTCTTAAAGATTTTTAATATTTTTAAATAAAAATATATATTTTAAATATAGATCTTAAAGATTAAAGATCAATAGATCAAATAATTGTCGAATTCAACCTTATCACAACTTTAAATAATCAGTTTCTTCAGCAATCGGAGGTAGCTCATTCATTCATTCATTATCTACCCTTACCCTGTTCCCAAATGCTAATATACAGTAAATTACAGTAAATAAATACACAGTAATACCACGTTTATCAGGGTTGATTGTTTCCAGACTGGACCCTGATAAGTATATTCCCGAGAAGTAATATTTTCCCAATTAGAGCATACAAAAACTGTTGCCAACCTTCTAAATATATATTTTTTACATTATTAGAGCCTCCTAAAAATAAACTAACACCCCTATAGTATTATACATTGGATTACATTACACTCATGAGGGTCGCGGGGGTGCTGGAACCTATCCCAGCTGTCTTCAGGCAAGAGGCGGACTGTACACCCTGGACTGGTGGCCAGCCAATCACAGGGCACATTTAGACAAACAACCATTCACACTCACATTCATACCTATGGGCAATTTGGAGTCGCTAATTAACCTAGCATGTTTTTGGAATGTGGGAGGAAACCAGAGAACATGCAAAGTACACACAGAGATGCCCCAGGAGGGAATCGAACTCGGGTCTCGACGCTGTGAAGCCTGTGCGCTAACCACTCCACCACCGTGCAGCCCTGGATTACATTCATATTATCAAATATAGTAGACATAATAAGGGTATATAAGCAATTGAAAACATAAATTAGACTCATACTCTTTTGTGTTGATAAATCGTATTCAGAGAGGAGCTCAATGTCAGGGGTCGGAAACAGCGGGTACAGAAATTGGTGTTTTTATGTGCAATTATTGTTCTTAATGACACCTCATGACGAGTATAGAGTAAATGTCATCAATGTCTGAAATCGTCTTCTGAATGCCTTAAATTCATATTTATAACATTTTACTAAATAATAATATTCATAGCGTGAAGTGGCGAGGGATCGGTCTCAGCTAAACCAAAACCTCTCAAGGTGCGGTAACCCCTAAACAAGGGAAGGCTGTAAGTAGAAAAATAAAAATAGAATAATATGTAAATCTATACAGTTGCAGTTTTATGTATTACTCTTTTTGCACCAACCCTGTCACATAAACAAGTCCATCCATGCAACCATTACTGACCATTATTTGTTATTTTAGAGGCAATTCCCACAGAATTATCAAATGATGAGAAGCTATATGAGTTGTTTATATATGTGTGTGTGTGTCTTTGTGTGTGTATGGTGGGATGACGACAAGAGGCTTCAGACTATGACCGCTTTGATGTGCTAAGCGCAAAGGTGTCGGCTTCTTATCGGCCTGGCTCAAGAGCGTCTCTGCATTTAAGACCTCAGAGAAGCCTTTTAAACATGTAAAGATGTAATCATTTGCAACACAGCAGACAAACCCCCCCCCCTCCCCCCACAATCCACCCATCAGTATCCCGTTTTGTCCCCGTGTCCAACCCTCCCGCACACTTTGTGCAAGTAAACTGCATTTAACGCAACAAACAACCAAGAAAAATTAAAAAATCCACATAAAGAGGCGGAGCTCTTTAGAAATCCTCCTGCGCTCTCTTGTTGTGAAATAGTTGGCGTGTGGTAAGAACCGAATTAATCACCTGCCTGCCTTCCTGGTCTCTGTGCGAGGACCTGAGGATGGCAGTAATAAGACAACGCCTTTGGGGACGCATGGCCGAGTATAAATATCAGCTGCTGTGTGTATGTAAATCACTGGCAGATTTATTTATCTTTTAATTTCTTCTCCAAAGGCTCTGTTGTGCTAATATCACAAAGACAGCTTTTAGGGAGTATTTAAGGGCTGATGGTGGGTGGTATAGAGGAGCAGTGGACTTCATGAGTAATTAAAGGGCTGTTTGGCCCAGCATAAATAATGCTGTTTGTATTGGCTCCATGCAGCCAGACCAGAGGAGAAAGGGGGTGGGTGAAGTGGGGGGTGCGGAAATGGGTAGTCAGGGGGGTGGATGGACAGCCGAGGAACAGCAGGGGTTAACCCCATCCACGCACACACACAACCTCGCCTCTTAGCACAATGAGAGGCTCGTTTATTAGCTGTAGCCACACTCAACATACTTGAAGAAAATTATTGTCCATGAAGATCAGTGTGGCACAGGGAGGGGCCGCCACGCTTCTTTTCACAAACCTCCCCTTAATCGTTCTTTGATAAAGTAAATGTCAGGGGCTAGGTCGCAAATTGGCTGGACACAAAATAAAACTTATTCCCTGACACATTATTTTGCAGTGTCAGTGAATGCTTCAATTAAAATTGTCATTCATTTACACTTAATTGTAAAATATTAGGGCTTTACAGAATACGGAAATATTAAAAATGCATTTTAAGTCAGATTTTTTAATGGTCAACTTGATTTAATTTGCGTACTATGGTTAATAGGTTTATATATATTTTTTAAGTAGCAATTAACGATGATGAGGTTTTGATTACAGATGATATAAAAATCAATTAACCTCATTAAAAATGATCTTGCTTGCGTGGAGCCGACTGTTGATTTAACACATCTTGAAGCAACCGAAGTGGAAGTGGAGTGTACAATAATGAATAAATAATAATAAAACTGCGACAATACAACAAATAATAACCACAATAATATTTAATGAAGTCATGTTTACAGTAATTCCTTTGCAATATCACGATTTGCTATTGTATATTTGCATATTTTAGCAAATTGAATGTATTATTGGCCTAAATAAAGCAGTTTCAAAATGGTAAATGAAGGAAAATACAATCCAGGGCATCGATTGGCTCACCCTGATGCAGCAACCCCCCACTTGTGATAGGCACTCGTATTTCCTACATTACTGCTAGTCAGCGGTTTATTTGATCAATGTTAATTGTTTAATTTCTGTCATATTCTGCAATATTATGTTTACAGTATTTGGTTATATGGGTCTATATGTCTACAGGGCGCTAATAATGTTAAAAAACACACTTAAAAAGGTTTAAACTGGTTTTCTATGCAATTTACTAACATTGGTTCATATATCACAGAAATTCATTTATCACGATCTGGTCTTGAAACAATCAACAGCGCTAAATGAGGGATTACTGTCAAATATTTTTGACAAGATTTTTAATTGTATATGTAGGTTTTGTCTGTAATTTAAATTTAAAAACAAAGTTTTAGTTTCCGTCTTGTATGTATAAACCAAACATATGAAAACAAGTTTAAAATATTATGTTATACACTTCAGAGCAGTGATTGACTAAATAAATTGTAGTCATAGAATCTTTTTTTTTTTATATGCCACAAAGGACTACGCTCTCAAATACCACACAGGCTTTCAAGTTCCTCTGGGTACAATTATAGGACATCTCTCCAGTACCAAGTGGCTTAGATGATGGGGGGGTTTGAGGAGACAACCTCTTTGAGTGAAGCAATTTACCTATTGTGACTTTGTGACAGGAGCCAGTCCAGTTTGGGAAGTGGGCTGATCCCCCGAGTAGGCAGATTATGGCATCCTGTAGAAGCAATAAATCAATTTAGTTGCAGTGCAGTGTTTAGCATTTTGTCTATTAATCCCCACCAATAACAACACTATTATCACGTGTGGCTTTAAAACAGGATATCATCATGATTTGTCAATGCGGTAATTCCTCTTTTATCGTGGTGAGGAGGTTCCACACCCGACCTTGATAAGTGAGACTTGATAAGTAGGACTCATTTACTCATTTGTAAATGGAGCATTTTTGTAGTTAGAGCAAAGAAAACCTGTGGTTTAATTTATTAAATTTTATTTATTTATTTATTTTTTTATTTATGATCGTCTAAATGTGTTTTTTAACACTATTAAAGCCCCCTAGATATAAAATATAGCCAATATATATACAGAAATGATAATTCTATTTTGATCTGACAAATCTTAAGTAGGTTTAATCAAGGCTTCATGGCAGATGAGTGGTTAGCGCGCAGGCCTCCAAATTGTCCATAGGTATGAATGTGAGTGTGAATGGTTGTTTGTCTATATGTGCCCTGTGATTGGCTGGCCACCAGTCCAGGGTGTACCCCACCTCTCGACTGAAAACAGCTGGGATAGGCTCCAGCACCCCCGCGATAAGCGGTAGAAAATTTATTAATGAATAAAAAAGTTTGATCAAGTGTAGAATCACCGGAGCTAAAGAGTGACACACGGAAAATCTAATGTAGGTACGATTGCAAGGTTTATAGTTTGTCTTTCTGTGTGATTACGCCATGTTACAACATGGACACCTGTGAAAATCTTTCAATTTGATGGATGCGACTTAGAGTCAGGTGCGTTTAATCCAGAATTTACTGTAAAACATGTGATTTAATGACCTGACAATGACATGTAACTTTGAATGAAAGAGATAAAAAAAAAAACATTTAAAGATACATTTACCTTCATTGAAGACGTGATTCTTGACGTGACCTTTCCCAAAGACACAATGTGGCAGTGACACCACTTTCATGTTTTGCCATGAGTTATTACTTGAATTTAATAGTGTTTCTCACCTCCATAACCCAAAATGTGGTGCAAGCATTTGATATAGAAGGTGAGAAAGACTTTTCACACTATGACTGTAAAACTACTGTATAAAAATGTGTTATATGATAGTAATCATCTAATAATGGCATAGACTAAATGAGGTTCCACTGTATATTGGCATGTGATATATACAGTATTACTAAAAATAAGCTAAATTTAGTTTTGTTGGGAAATGATTTTGCTTATGTTAGGGGAAAATAAGTCTCACACTTGGCTGCACAGCGGTCGAGTGGTTAGCGCGGGTTCAATCCCACCTTCGGCCATCTCTGTGTGGAGTTTGCATGTTCTCCCCGTGCATGTGTGGGTTTTCTCCTGGTACGCCGGTTTCCTCCCACATTCCAAAAACATGCTAGGTTAATTAGCGACTCCAAATTGTCTATAGGTATGAATGTGAGTGTGAATGGTTGTTTGTCTATATGTGCCCTGTGATTGGCTGGCCACCAGTCCAGGGTGTACCTTGTCTTTCGCACGAAGACAGCTGGGATAGGCTCCAGCACCCCCCGTGACCCTTGTGAGGAAAAACGGTAAAGAATAAATGAATGTTTTGGAAATGATTTTGCTTATGTTAGTGAAAAATAAGTCTCACACTTGTATTGTAATGGCAGAATAGAGTTTATGCTGCATAAAATAAGTGTATCCCTTCAACAACCCTGATGAATTTATTAAAATCACAGGAAGTCAAGGTGAATAAAAGGGAAATGCTGCTGCTACCGTTATATTTATTTCCTTGTATGGCATCTTGGTTGTAATGATCTCTCACACTATTATCACCATGTATCATACGCACACTAGGCCTGTTTGTATTCATTAGGCTTTAGATGAACGGAGGTATCAGAGCAGAAGCACGCTGGGATTGTTTGTGACTCACCGGGAGGTACTGTAACCTTAACAGGAAGTGGCGGTACCTGTACCCCCCCCCCCCCCCCGTCCTCCACTTCCCGCCCCTAGCGCTGTGCTGCAGGGCCCGGGAGAGGCGTATTAACCCGTGAGGCTGCTGCGACTGCAGCTTACGCCGTACCCGGTCATGCTGGGGAAAAATGTCAGCCACCAAACCAGCCGGGTCCGCTGAGCTCTGAGCCCGGCTCCGGCGCCCCAGCATGACTCTGACATGATCACGGACGGCAGTTGTGACACATGTAAGCAGTGACTCCACACGGCTATCTGATCAGCATTACGCCACTGTCACACGGCTCGGCCTACAGCGGCGTGACGAGAGCTGTGATAGGGTCTGATTCTCTCTTTTCGGGTCAACGATGGAGGTGGCCGTCCAGCAGTCTCAGCTTTCACAAAATCAACACCATCGCTACTGTAGGGCACATCTAGAAGCAGACAAAGAATGCATAACTCAAAATGTAAATCATTTACACACTTTTACTTTTAATGAACACGCACGTTGGATGTAAAATACACCAGCAGCTAAACAAGCATTATTTGTCATGAGACTGTTCGTGTGTGTTTGTGTGTGTGTGTGCGTCAAGCATCAATCATTGCCATCAGAATTGCCACAGTCTGCTGTCGGGCCCTATTACTACTGAATTCATTTCCCTCAATTAATTCAAAATCTAACCCCTTGGCAGCCACCAATGTATGTTTTTTATATCTTCCCACCCACCTATTTGTCAAAATGCTCTCAGTGACAGTACAGTGATGCATTCATTACAAAAATGAGAAACAACACTCCACATATATCATTAATTAACTCAATTGGAAAAAAAAAACAGCAGTAGCATTTCTGCATATACATCAGGCTCCCTACACGACATTTGGATATTCTGACAATAACAATGCATGCACGACTGTCAAAAATGAAAGCATAAATTAGATTAATTTCTGAGACAAGTCAGATACTAATATGTCACCAGTGTCTTTCATGTCACTTTTCCAGATGCCAGTGAAGTGCACACACGAGATAAGTCATCGGCTAAACAAGAAAAGATAAAGAAATGTCATCAGAGTGTATTATTGTGCGATAATTTGTCTTATCTAAATCACTGCCCACACATTACTCACGCACCAAGCCATAAACAACACAACACAGAGAGTGTGTAATTAATAAGCGACAAAAAAAAAGGTTTTATTAGTGTCTTACCGGGCAGCAGTTTTGGTTCTGGGAATTAAAAAAGACTTCCATGGCTAAAATGCAGCATGTTAATTCATTAAGTGTGGACATGTTTTAACTTCAGGAAACTCATTTGGAAGTGGAACTGCCCATAGGGATGAAAATGAACCCGGTGGCTTGCGGCGTCCCCCTGCCGAGATACCCGTGTGGAAGGGAGGGAGGGGGGTGTCCGGTTTTAAAGATTAATTTGCATCTTTAAGGCGGAAAGTCTTAATCTCAATCTCAGAGGACGTTATAAGGAGTAAAAGGTTTGCAATCAGATGTGACTTCGTTAAGATGTTCATGGTGGACAGTGCACCATTAATTTACATCTTTCTTCTCGTGATTAATTGGATTAATTATAGGATTAGGGATGTATGGAAGGAAATTATTCAGAATACTTCATTTTTACCTGAAGCCACATTCAGTGTGTAGAGTAATTTCATGCAAGAATTTTGTAGGTTTATTAAAAAAAAATACTGTAAATAAAAGAAAACTAATCTAATCAAGGAATATCTTTAGTAACGTTGCACAAAAAACACAAAAATTTGGCTATGTCCTACAATCGCAACTGATTTCAAGGGAAGAAAATATGTATGTTTTTTTTTGGGCAAATATATGAAACATTACAGTGCATTTCTTACATCAATCAAAATATAACTTTCCATTATTTCCATATGTATTCAACTAGCTTATGAATGTCTTGTTTTCCCCTGTGATTATTATCATTGTAATATTATTATCATTATTATCATTATTGTTATAATCTTTATCATTATTACCATCATTATAATCATCATTAATATTACCATTTTCATCATTATAGTTGTAACAATTTTTGGATTTTTTTTTTTTATTATTTATGGCGCTAATGCACATGAAATAAACAACAATAAACAACAGAAGAAGAAAAACACCACAAAGAAGAACTCACCCTGACACTTTCCGATTGAGCGGATACAAGATACCTCAATCGGATTGGGGAAAGGAATATTCCACCCCTGTGAATCTGATTATATATTCATTCGGATTGGCACTTTTCTTTTGGAATTTTCTTTCGGAAATAACCCGAATGGAATTGGAATATTTGGGTCCATGTATACGTGTCTACTGAGATGGTTCATATTGCTCTAACATGTCATAGATGTACTTTGTCACAAGACCATAAAATACTTAATAGTTTTAGAGTCTATTTTCAGAGCAACAGGAAGTCAGTGACCTGAGCACTGGACTAATAACGGTCATATTTGCTGGTCGTCAGGACACAAGCAGCAGAATTGTGGATGTAATGCAGCTATTTTACGGTTTGGTTCGAGAGCCCAGTGAGAGGACCGTTGCAGTCGTCTAGCCTGTTGGAGACAAAGGCATGGATTAGTCTTTCTAAAGCTGGCTTAGATGCTATTCCCTTGATTTTAGCAATATTTTTCAGGTGATGTTATTGATTTAATTGTGCTGTTAAAGTTCAAGTCTGAGTCCATTATGACCACAACATTTCTAGCCTGGTGATGTTTTAGAGAGCGAGTCTAAAAGAGTCTTAAAGCGGTTTTCGTCAATCAGCAGTGGGACTGTTGATTCATTTGTTAAATTCATTTTTTGAGCGCTCCAATAATAATAATAAATAATGGAAAGTTATATTTTGATTGATGTAAGAAATGCACTGTAATGTCTCGGTTAAAGTGCAATGTTGCACGTAACAAACAAACTGTAATGTACCATGTATTGTACCATGTGTCGTGTTGAATCTGTTGCTATAAATAAAGTTGTGGATGACTATTCCCAGTATTGCTTGTTTATTTAGCCCACCTACATCAGTTTACATAACACTACAGTGTTTTCCATGCGGGCAAAGAAAGACTAAATCATAAGGTGAAGTTGCAAGGTGGTCGTGTGGTTAGCGCGCTGACCTCACAGCTAGAAACCTGGGTTCAATCGCACCCTCGGCCATCTTTGTGTGGAGTTTGCATGTTCTCACCGGGTTTTCTCCCGTTTCCTCCCACATTCCAAAAACATGCTAGGTTAATTAGCGACTCCAAATTGTCCATAGGTATGAATGTGAGTGTGAATGGTTGTTTGTCTATATGTGCCCTGTGATTGGCTGGCGAACCCCACCTCTCGTCTGAAGACAGCTGGGATAGGCTCCAGCACCACCGTGACTGAATGAATGAATATTTATAAGGCGGTACTGCAAAATCGCTATGCTATTTGGCTATGTTGGCTAATCTTGTAACAGCTCCTTTACTTCAGAACTACTACTAGTCGTTCAATTCCTGTGCCGCTCACGAGTCACTGAGGAAATGGTTGCTCTTTCTTCTTTTGGCAGGAGCCAATCAGAAGCTATAAGTGAACTCTGGAGACTTGTTGTGAGTTTTTGGGTGCTGCATCGCTAAATTAGTAGCCTGCGTTTGTTCTGGCTCAGTTACTCTTTTCCCTAAAAAAAAAGTCATCTATTCGTGGTTGACAGGTGACTAGTCATGAGGGTTGAGAAAATTCAAATTTGCTGTGATATTTGCTGAGACGCCACGTTTCCATGTCCTTGAAATAATTACAGTTGTGTTGTAATGGAGGTCATAATTCACTTTGATTGTCCTGAACTTTCCTGTATGAAAGCAAACGCCACAGACTCCGCTAATGTCCCGAACACATTCTTTGTTCAACAACAAGCACGAATTAGGCTCCGCTCAAAGTCGTCGTCGCAGCAGTGATATCCAAATCCTGTGATGTGTCCTTTGGAGGCGCATCTAACAAGTTGGCCGCTTTCTGATTAGCTCAGCAGAACCTGTGATAGTTTCCCTTGATAAATTAGAGGAGGCGGGATTTAATGAATAGAACATGGGGGTCACCTTTGTGTCTTGGGGTGATACGTTGAAGCAAAAAAAACAAAAAAACAAACAAATAGATTTTTCTTACTGCCACATGCCTCTTCTTAATAATCAAGATTCCTCATCCTGAGCGTGGTCGCCGGCGTACAGAATCTCATTACCTTCTCTCGCTGAGGGGAGAGAGGCAACACTTCTTCTCTGGCTTCCTCTCTCAAGTAAGGGGGGGGGGGGTTGAGGCGGCTTAGGGAAGGTTATGGGACACACAGATTTCTGCTTATTTGCACATACATCCACATCTCCGTCCAGATATGTAAATGACTCATGCAAAGCCCAAATGCTAAAGTCTACACCATTAGTTTTCCACTTCATGATCTCCACATGGGGCCGTTAGGGGGATAATGTACCATACAATATATGGTTTACTTTTAATTAATTGGGGAAATGTATTTCGAAATGAAAAAGGAAATGTAGATTGATGTAAAAAAAAAAAAATTGGAGAGCTTTAGGAAGGTTTGGCCTCATTAAAAATGACAGACAAAAGCAGGAAAAGGAATTTTGATTTTGGGAAGGAAATTATCATTATAAAACATTCCTATTAAGGAATAAAAAAAATGTTTCAAATAACACATTAGCGTCCCTAGGTGCAGTTGAAAAAAATAATACAATAAGCAAATAATCTTTCCCTCCTTGTTTTTGTTTCGTTCAACTCAAAATTTCATATAAACATTTCACAGATGCAAGTCAATTCATTTTAAAGATGATAAACTTTGAAGGGAAGGTATTATGCTAATTTTCGGTCCTATAGAACAGCTACACACAATAACCTGCGTACAAAGCTTTCTAGATCTTCCAGTATCTGCACCTATTCCAGCTGTGTTTCCTTGGAGTTCCTGCTTCCCGCCAAAATGGTCTCTTATGTTGAGCTACTTGAATAACGGTTCGGAGCTTATGAGCCACGAGTTGGAGACCCCTGACTTACCGTGTTTAAACTTTGGTACATGACAAAAAAAATAAATTAATAAATACATAAAATTAAATAACATAAAAAATTAAATAACTTACACTATATTAGGAAAGCAGGAAGTGGACAAATGTAACAGTTACTGATTGTAAAAGTACCAGATGGAGGGGTAGGATTTAATAAGCTTTGCTTCTTCCTACTCCTTTTGGACATGTGGAACTGGGAACTGATTATGTGATGCACTCAATTACTAGGGCATGGGCATGCCCATATAAGGACGTCTGGATTGCATTGACATCACAAAACACAGTGTAAGAAAAGACTCTATGAAAGTGAGCTTTCAGAGCCATCCCAAACCTCTTTCAGGGCTCACTTCCAAAAGCGCAAACTTCATTATCTGAAACGTTGGTATCACTTAACACAATAATACAACATTCTAACAATATTTATAGGTTGGAAAAGTGGAAAAAGCACAATAAGTCTCCTTTAAAGACAGCCTCTATGTTCTGTAACCCCTTGTGGTGGGACATCATACCAGTAAGACATCCTGTAGGGGCGCCTGTCGCCAAATTTTCTGCGTAATCTCTTGTAAACATAAGAAGAGTTTTAAGTAAATGTTGGAAAATTTGTGACAAGAATACCAAGAATAGCTTCGTCTTTGTCTATCGACTTTGTGACCCAATGTTGCGTATCGTGTCTCGTGACACCCCTAGTAATCAGTTTCTTTCAATGCAAATGCATTCCTCTTGAATCCCCCAGCCAAAAAGCAACCATATTTTGCCATGTGAAAAAAACCCACACGAGCAGCCAGTTTACATTAATATGTAAAAATGCATTTGATGATTCTGCCAGCTGAGTGAAGTGTAATCATGTGCATCATGCATATTTTTACTGATTATTTTCCCTTAAATGTACCAGCACACAGAAGCCAAGTATTACAGGCAAAAAAAAAGATTAAAAATTCTAGTTATTTTCTAATCTGAATCCTTACCTTTTCCAGAAAGAGACAGAAACTTCAGTTATAGTGAAAAATGACACGACTACATGAGATAATCTTTCTTGCATCACTCACCGCCCTTAGTGATAAAGTACAGTAGCTCTTTGCTCTCTTCAAATGTCACACTTTATTGCCATATTGTGTACTGGTTGGAGCAATTTGCACCTCTTTTTACCACCATTGAGAACTCTTGGTGACTAACATTGACGAGGGGGTAGTCATTTAGCAATACAGTAATCCCTCATTTATTGCAGTTAATTGATAAGTGATGTAGGAGTCCTTATTTATTAATGTAATATTTATTATTCAGAGTATATAAAACCTTCTAAATACTTTTTAAAATATATTAGAGCTCTCTAGACATTAAATAACACCCTTTTTGTCACCTTCACACTTGTGTTACAGAATATAATAAACATAATAAGAGAACATAAGCCATTTAAGACATAAATAAGACTTGTGTGTTGCTGTAAATGTGTTCTGGGGCGCTATGGGAGCTGAGTGGGGGTCGGACAGGAAGTGATGTTGGGGGTTCAGAGTTGAGTTTTGGTTTAGCGTGGGTTACGGCCGCAACAGTAGCTCATGTTTGGGATTATTGTTCCTCTCCGGAGATAATGCAATCTTCCGATAAAAGCCAAGTTTTACAGAAACATTACTTGTTTACATGTCTTTGAATGCACCTTCTGAATTCCTTATATTTGTATTTTACTTCATAAAGCCATTTTTACGCTTGAAAGCGCTAAATTTAGGCAAAAAATATGTAACATATCCTTAAATATGCATTTTTTACTAATAGTAGGTCATATTCAACCACAAAACAGCATAATTATTCATATACTGTATTTTCTGGACTATAAGTCGCTACGGAGTATAAGTCACACAAGACCAAAAATGCATAATTAGGTAGAAAAAAAACATACAGAAGTCACACTGGAGTATAATTTGCATTTTTTTGCAGGTAATTTATTTTACAAACTACTTTACCAAAACAGATATTAGTTATTATTAGATATAAGTTCTAACAATAAAAAAAATAGAGAACAGGAATAGATGTAAGATATGCTAACACAATGGTTATTCAGCTTCACAAAAAATAAACATGAACAGAAAAGGTGTCCAGTGTTTATGTAACATAAACAGTTTTTTCATTTATAAGCCGCTCTGGAGTATAAGTCACAGGAACAGCCAACCAATGAAAAAAAGTGTGACTTATAGTCCGGAAAATACGTTATATATTTTTAATTCATAAGTCGCTCTGGAGTATAAGTCACAGGAACAGCCAACCAATGAAAAAAAGTGTGACTTATAGTCCGGAAAATACGTTATATATTTTTAATTTATAAGTCGCTCTGGAGTATAAGTCACAGGAACAGCCAACCAATGAAAAAAAGTGTGACTTATAGTCCGGAAAATACGGTATATATTTTTAATTTATAAGCCGCTCTGGAGTATAAGTCACAGGAACAGCCAACCAATGAAAAAAAGTGTGACTTATAGTCCGGAAAATACGTTATATATTTTTAATTTATAAGCCGCTCTGGAGTATAAGTCACAGGAACAGCCAACCAATGAAAAAAAGTGTGACTTATAGTCCGGAAAATACGTTATATATTTTTAATTTATAAGCCGCTCTGGAGTATAAGTCACAGGAACAGCCAACCAATGAAAAAAAGTGTGACTTATAGTCCGGAAAATACGTTATATATTTTTAATTCATAAGCCGCTCTGGAGTATAAGTCACAGGAACAGCCAACCAATGAAAAAAAGTGTGACTTATAGTCCGGAAAATACGTTATATATTTTTAATTTATAAGCCGCTCTGGAGTATAAGTCACAGGAACAGCCAACCAATGAAAAAAAGTGTGACTTATAGTCCGGAAAATACGTTATATATTTTTAATTTATAAGCCGCTCTGGAGTATAAGTCACAGGAACAGCCAACCAATGAAAAAAAGTGTGACTTATAGTCCGGAAAATACGTTATATATTTTTAATTTATAAGCCGCTCTGGAGTATAAGTCACAGGAACAGCCAACCAATGAAAAAAAGTGTGACTTATAGTCCGGAAAATACGTTATATATTTTTAATTTATAAGCCGCTCTGGAGTATAAGTCACAGGAACAGCCAACCAATGAAAAAAAGTGTGACTTATAGTCCGGAAAATACGTTATATATTTTTAATTTATAAGTCGCTCTGGAGTATAAGTCACAGGAACAGCCAACCAATGAAAAAAAGTGTGACTTATAGTCCGGAAAATACGGTATATACTTTTAAAACATGATAGAGTGAAGCTGCAAAATTCGAAGTAGAACGCCGTGAATGATTGCTGTGTTTCTATTATTGGCGTAGGTTTGTCCAGCGAATGCATACACAGCATGTGCCAATAATACACAGTACACACGGCAGCTCTTTTTAATAAACAGGGTGCTAGTACTCCCCCAAGCTGGAGGTGGCAAAGCATTTAGCAGTTCCTCTGCAGTAAGTGACACATTTGGCCCCAGTTTGCATTAAGCACGACAATTAATGCATGTTAATTCTTAATTATGCTAATTTCATTTGAAACGGCCTGTGAGATTCTCACAAGGTGGCTGGGTGAGAGAGAATCCTTTGGTTGTTGTTGTTGTTGTTGTTGTTCTGGTAACACTTCTAGCACATTCACATGTGTTTTGGTGTTAGGGACCCTTAATGAGGACAGAAACATGACACAATCTCAACTCACAGACATAATTGGGCTGCTTTCTATCGGCCAGCAAAAATATATAAAAATATATTTCATACATATTTCAATGGTACTTTTAAATACACAAAACATACAATATAAGTTCAAGTTTATTTTCTGAAATATCTATTTACCTGATGGGTTTGGTTGATTTTTTTGCTCTAGAGATCTATGTCATTGTGATATATACAAGTTGTGCTCGTGTCTGGTCATAGCTTCACACTTAGCATCACAATTCCCCCGAGGAACACATCACAGCAATCTGTCAGTGTGGGTAATGTACTGTGCACATGTACCATAATGAGATACAATCAAACTAAAATGTGTTGACAACTAGGTGTAGCTAATTGTCTATTATTTAAGAATTAAAGTAACACTAATACAGTAATGTGATCTTAAAATAACACCTTCAAAATGATGTTAAATGATGAGAATAGCAGTGATGTTGTCATGGCAATCCAGACAAGCGCTAGCCTCTGTGCTAATGTTCTTATTCAGAATTGAATGCAGCACAAAATCTTGCTTCATACTTGAAAAATTAAATAACACATCCAAAATCACACCAAAATAATCATCCATTTCCTCGGGTGTACTGGAGCCTATCCCAGCTATCTTTGGGCGAGAGGCGGGGCACACCCTGGACTGGTGGCCAGCCAATCACAGGGCACATATAGACAAAAAATGTCCATTTCACAGAAGTGTGATTTATTTGGAGTTACGTTGTGTTGTTTAAAGGAAAACTGCACTTTTTGAGGATTTCGCCCATCAGCGTTATAAGAGAAAATTAGTTAATATGAGCTAGATAACAATGCATGTCATTGGGAGGTATACCTCTAATCCCTTGAAAAAACAACGGTTTATTGTTTGATATCCATTCTATGTGAAGCATACAAACATATTCAAAAGTAAAATTGCATATTGAGTAAATAGGCAAGTCTGCACTAATATTGAAAGTACTTCCTGCCTGCCACGCCCAGCCACCGTCAATTCCAACAAATAAACTTTGTTTCCGAAGACATCCCTAAAATGCTGCATTTAATTTCTCAGTCCCTTTACCTCTGCGTATTTAAGATACTCATGGAAAAATGAACAAGTCAAAGTTTACCCTCTTAAGGACTCTGGGAAGCCGGAAATATTTCTCCTGACAAGAGCTGTGAAAGTTGCATGGTGCAAACCAACCACAACTGGGCCATTAAATATATGTAAATGAAGAGAAACACAAGAGAGTCGCGTATAATAGTGCACACGAGGGAGAGATGGATCCTGGGTAGTGATTAATTTATTTGATGATGTCTCTAGTGTGGAATTTTGGGTCACAAATGAAGTGGCAGGATGACAAATGACCATTTTAAGAAATTTACTAGGACACTTTTACAGGGAAGATGAAATAATTGAATGCCTCTTAATATATAAACCTTTTAATATATGTTCTTACCAACTGTAATTTCAAA
Source organism: Doryrhamphus excisus (assembly GCF_037039965.1). NCBI lineage: Eukaryota > Metazoa > Chordata > Actinopteri > Syngnathiformes > Syngnathidae > Doryrhamphus > Doryrhamphus excisus. Next base: position 18,490,170 of record NC_136368.1, read on the forward strand.
AGCACATCGTGATGCCTTATTAGCACATTTATTTCAAGCATAGAAAGCAACATGGCATTTTTATGATTACCCCCTAAATCGAATAACTGGTTGGGCCACCCTTAGCAGCAGCAACTGCAGTCAAGTGTTAAAATAGTTCATCTTCAAACAGCTAAAATAATGCATAAGGCTAAAAATAACCAATTAGCTAAAAATGTCATCCAATACTTCTCTACAAGAGAGGAGAAATATGATCTCAGGGAAGAAGTACATTTGAAACACTTCTATGCTAGGACTACGTTAAAAAGCCATAGCATTTCAGTATGTGGAATCAAACTATGGACTGGATTGAGTAAGACCCTCAAACAATGCACAACGATGAGCCAATTCAAGAAACAATACAAGCAGTTGATGTTTGCTAAATACAAGGATGAAGAGTCTTGAACCAGTCATGATGTGCTATATATATCACTATATTGACACTTACTATGGTACCCATTATGTCATTGGATGCTCATATCACCTCGTACTTCAGTATGAGGTGCATTATTTAAAAAAAAAAACTTAAACTATATTAGGAAAGCAGGAAGTGAACAAATGTAACAGTTACTGATTGGAAAAGTACCAGTTGGAGTAACGACACTTACTATGGTACCCATTATGTCATTGGATGGTCATATCACCTTGTACTTCGGTATGAGGTGCATTATTTAAAAAAAAAACCTTAAACTATATTAGGAAAGCAGGAAGTGAACAAATGTAACAGTTACTGATTGTAAAAGTACCAGATGGAGGGGTAGGATTTAATAAGCTTTGCTTCTTCCTACTCCTTTTGGACATGTGGAACTGTGAACTGATTATGTGATGCATTCAATTGTAATCTGATGCATGTTCAAATGAAATAAAACCATTACCAGTACCAAAATGGCAATGAGTCTCTTACAGTTCTGTGAAGGAATTTTTGCACACTCATCTTTGCAGAATTGTTGTAATTCAGCCAACATGCACTGCTTTTTTTAAGGTGATGCCACAGCATCCCAATAGGATTCAGGTCAGGACTTTGACCAGGCCACACTAAAGTCTTCATTTTGTTTTCTTCAGCCATTCAAATGTGGACTTGCTGGCGTGTTTTGGATCATTGGATCAAGTCACGAATAGCAGAGTTCATGGTTTTATCACAGCAAGTCTTCCAGGTCCTGAAGCAGTAAAACAGTCCCAGACCATCACACTACTACCACCATATTTTTACTGTCGGTATGATGTTCTTTTTCTGAAATGCTGAGTATCTTCCCAAAGGGATCATCAAGATTGAGGTGAGCCTTAATGTTCTTTTTTCCCTTTAGAACTCTGCCATACGGGGCGTTTTTTTACCCATTGTCTTTCATACTTGGGAGTCATGAATGATTGACATGAATAACTGATGCTGTTGAGACCTGCAGTTCTTTGGATGTTGTTGAGGGGTCTTTTGTGACCTCTTGTATGAGTTGTTGCTGCGCTCTTGGGGTAGTTTTGGTTGGTCAGTTGGTTTCACCACTGTTTCATGTTTTTGCTATTTGTGGATAATGGCTCTCACTGTGGTTCACTGGAGTCCCCAAACTTTAGAAATAACTTTCTAACCTTTTCCAGGTTGATATATCGCAATTAGTTAATTCAACGGAATTAATTTATCATGGAGATTAATAACTTGAAACATTTAATTAAGTGTGACAAACATGCAAAAAAGTGGACTAACACTTTTTCACACGACTGTAATTCTGATGTGCCTGTAAATCAACACCTATAATGATGTTAATAATAATTCTAAATGCTTGTCTCATTAACCGAGGGTTTCAGCAGAGTGATGCAAAGCCTAGCACATTGCCTTCCTTACAGAAGGATTTATACAGCACATTGCTTCTGGCATCCTTGAAACAATTTGGCTTTGTCACTGACAAAATACATCAATTCATTCATTAGGATTCAGCTTGCGTTAAAAGCAGTATCAAATTTATAAGTGTTAAAGTAGACAGATGCTCTTTTAAGAGCGGCGGTCAGGCTCGTCTGTCGTCCTCACTTTAGGAATTTGTGAATATTCACTGTGTGTATTAATTTGACAGATTCCTTGATTCCCCTCCTGGGTATTTCCAGAGGATACAATTTTGCAGAGGCATCATGGTGCACGCTAGGTGACATATATATTTCATTTTAGAGACGATAAAGACATGTTGGTTGATGACACACCACCGGCATGCTAAATCACGCTAATGTTTACATTTTCTGGAACATTATCTGATGTAAAAGTAGTTTGATGTTCGGTGTAACCTGGAAGTCTCACTGCAATCACAATGACCGTTAATAATAAACGTTACCAAAACTCTACCAAAATGTCATTATTATGTAAACAAACCATCTTTTTAGATCGGTAGTTTCTTTGACATAACTACAGCAGTCTTGATTTATGTTGCCGTGAAAAGAATAGTAGTACATAGTGCTTTTCTTCGTCCCAGAATGCTTTAAAATCAAATACTTCAGAGAGGCAACTTGGTGTTTCTGTGATAGAACTGGGTCATTTTGCCGACACTTTCCCTTTTCCTACATTAATTACATGAATGATTACTTTGTTCGGAAAAGCAACCGAACACGCTGCTGGCAGAAACAACAGCCTATCGCAAATCAGTGGTGCAGACACGCTGTATTGGGGCTTACTACAAGTAGCTGGTATATTAGGTGCGGATTGTGGAAATTGGATGTTTAAATGGAAAAGTCTGCTCTATAAATTTTAGTCCTTCACAAGAATGAAACATTTCAACAGTCCCAAATTGGTTCTGATTAATGGTTTGATCGGGTAGTCAAGAAGTCCATTGAATGTCAAGAAAAATGTGGCTTTTTTTTTTTTGTACAACTTGAACGTGGGAGAGTTGGTTGTGTGTGTGTGGCTGTGAGGGAGCTGCCAATCATACACTGATCAGGTGTATGCCCCACCTACAAACTGTCATTTGTTCTATTTGTCGATATTGTTTTTTTCTGTTATTTACGCACAAACATTCTGGTTAGTACTGTAGTTAGGTTGCATTTGTTCGTCATTTAAGTTGTTTAATTGCCATTTTAGTTTTTCATATAAAAGTTATTGGTCTTGTTTCTAATTTTTCATCAGTTTCTTTGAGATTATTGATTGTGGCACAAGCATTTTCTACCGCTTATCCTATTATTACACAAGGGGGTGCTGGAGCCTATCCCAGCTGTCTTTAGGCGAGAGGCAGGGGTACACCCCGGACTGGTGGCCAGCCAATCACAGGGCACATACAGACAAACAACCATTCACACTCAATTTGAGGCTTATTGTACATAACAGTGAGGTGTGTGTTTTAGTAGTGCAAAAATAAGTAATGTTAATTTATGATTGTTCATAAATGAACAGAACTAACATTAAACATTGTACCATCATGACAATAAAGTCTCCATTTTAAGAGTGTACAGCAGGAGTATCCAAATTGTGGACACTAAAAATATAGTCAAACTACAAAAACTACAGCAAAACTGAAAAAAATGCATAATTTTACAAGAATAAAATCATACTATTAGAAGAAATGGAAATATAAAAGAAATGTTTTTTTTAATCAAAGTTAAAATTTTAGAAAATTTAGGTTATAGGTAAAAAATTGTAATATAATAATAAAGTGAAAATATTTTGAAAAAAAAAATTTTTTAGGGGAAAATGCACTCAAAGAAAGTTGAAATATTTGTTTAAAAAATGGCATAAATGAGCAAAAAGCATATATTACAAGGAAAAAGGTTAATTTATACTCATCATATGCTTGTCACCAATAACACAAAGCTAAGATGCAGGCTATTTTTTCTTAAAATATGAAAACATCTCGCATATCGGCATGGGTTGTCAACAGTCAGAATCATACCAAAAATACATTCAGTCAACTACACAAGTATATGATCAAGTTTAGTTTGTTTATAAAAAATTCTGGTGCATTTTTAATGGTGGTGCCGTTTGTTTGCTCAAATGTGAACAAAATTTTCCAAAGACTGAAGAGCAGTAAACATTTAATCCACTTGAAAGTAAACTATGATGTGTTGAGGCTCAAACATGGATCAATACGATCAGCGTTAAAACAAGCAAGAAGAAATTCTAAACATAACTAAACATGAAAATGCATCTGCATCACTGTCTCTGTACATAAATCTCTTGAATCGCTTTTTTTTTTTTTTTTGCACAAGAGGTGCAGAACTGCATTTTATAAGAGCTCAGCATGCATTGCTCCCATAGAAATAGATGCTGTTCACCAACCAGGAAGTGAAAAGGTATCTTGCCTTGTAGCGCAAAGGGACATTTTAAAGCAAACGCGTATGCGCACATGTAATTCTCATCAATATGGTATATAAAAAAATGGCTAGTTTTGATTTGGCCTTAATACACCTTTGTACTAAGACAATGAGTGATATTTGTGCTGGTAATATAGTAGGTAACTATCATCGCTAGTATTGACTGTAACAGTATTGAGTGATTTAAATACATTATATTTGAGTTCTTTAGTTGTAGGGGTTCTACAGGTCCCACATGCTTTCTTTCACAGTCTAAAAAAACAAGTGAATTAATTAGTCTCAAACGTCCATGCAGTGTGTGTGTGTGTGTGTGTGATTGAACAACATGTCCTGGGTGGATATGTCTCTTGTCAAATGTCCACTGGGATCGGACCCATGCGGCCCATCACCTCCCTCGAACGGATAAGCCTAATGAACGGTCATTAATTCTGAATTGTGCTTGACTATCCTAATTCAGATGACAATTAACACCCTCACAAAAAGTAACAACTTGATTCTTGCCTTCAGGGTGTGGCCTCCACGTGTTCAGCGGGAATTTGCTTACCAAAGGAATGCGGTAAAGTTAATGCAGTAAAAGGCATCCTCACCTCATATTTCAGTATATCAGACGTGCATACTCTTCATCACCTCTAACCAACCCTCGACGGTGTCACAAGTGAATGCATGAGCGAGCAGAGTAATGTTCACACTCTGCATTGGACACACATTGCATGTAGCATTGAAAGTGACTCAGAGCTCCTTTCCAGATTGTGCCCAATTTCATGGTGTTACACTCACAAGGCGCCAGCTGATCGCATCCGTTTGCAATAAACTGTTTGTTTTTTAATGGCGTCTGTATCACGCCATGTCATGTAGCATGAGAAGTGGAGCAGTTGCTTCTCTAAGTTAAAACATATAGCGCTTTTTCAACAGAATTAATTAACTTAATTTGTTGTTAACCCTTTATAAGACTTAGCATGTGGTTGCATGTAGGCCACGCAGTCAGGAGAATGGGAAGACCTGGGTTCGATTCTCCGCTTAGGCATCTATGCGTGAAGTTTGTATGTTCTCCCCGTGTATGCGTGGGTTTTCTCCGGTTCCAAACAAAATGCTAGGTTAATTAGCGACTCCAAATTGTCCATAGGTATGAATGTGAGTGTGAATGGTTGTTTGTCTATATGTGCCCTGTGATTGGCTGGCCACCAGTCCAGAGTGTACCCCGCCTTTCGCCCGAAGACAGCTAGGATAGGCTCCAGCACCCCCCGTGACCCTCGTGAGGAAAAAGCGGTAGAAAAAGAATGAATGAAAATAAAATAAAATAAAATAAAATAAAATAAAATAAAATAAAATAAAATAAAATAAAATAAAATAAAATAAAATAAAATAAAATAAAATAAAATAAAATAAAATAGCAAAGCAAAGCAAAGCAAAGCAAAGCAAAGCAAAATTAAAATTAAAATTAAAATTAAAATTAAAATTAAAATTAAAATTAAAATTAAAATTAAAATTAAAATTAAAATTAAATAAATTTAAATAAAATTAAATAAAATTAAATAAAATTAAATAAAATTAATTTAATTTAATTTAATTTAATTTAATTTAATTTAATTTAATTTAATTTAATTTAATTTAATTTATGGACGGCACGGCGGTCAAGTGGTTAGCGCGCAGACCTTAGAATCTCAAATTCCTACTGCTTCTTATTTAAACCATAGCCCAGTTCATAGCCACTTCAGTGCTTCAAAATGCAATCAAATAATTCCTTCCAACCATTAATTAATCAAGTTGTTATGGCAATTCTATTTCTATTCTACCTTTACCCATATCTGCAAAATATTTAATTGACTCTTTTTCCATTTTCTGTGGGAATCGGTGCTTTTGTGTAAACAACCTAATATTGCAGTGGGTAAATGTATATTTGGTGGGTTAATGCAATTCTAGAGGTGCCAAGAAATAGCTATTTCCCCCTCCTGCTCTTCCTGGCCTTTGTGGGGAGAACAATAAACTGAATGATAGTGGTATACGTGGTTGTGGTTTGATTAACCTCTGCTCCAAGCTGTTGCTCCTGACAATATCATTGTCTATTGACCTGCAGCCACTCAGAGGTATAGGGCCAATGCAAAGGTCTGGAGATGTGGGACTCAACTCGGCAGCGGTAACAGGCCTCGGCCTAATTGTCTGTTCCTGCTAAGCTGACGTTATTGGCAGCTGCCACTGTCTCAAGCAGTCCATCCTATAACGGCGGTAAAATGAACCAAGGGCCCGCTAATTGCAATGGCCTTTTCATCATCTCAAATCAAATGCTTTCATACAAGCCACGGGAGGCAGCATACCCACTCCAGACTATTAGGAAAGTACTGTAAGTAAAATGTTGGCCGCAACTTCTTACAGTCTCCCGAACCACTGACTCACATTTGAAACTAAAATTGTATAATTTTATCAATTAAATTATATTAATTTATTTCCAACAGTCTATTGTCTTCACTTAGTAGCTTGTTTCTTGGTTTCAGTACTTTTTTTTGTCCAATCAGATTTCAGCTTGTATGTGTTGTCATGTCAATTTAATCTGCCCAGGGTCTTCAGAATCAGGAGTATTGGCACCTGTCACATACATTATACTACACTGGGGCTGCTGGGCTTTCAGCCAATCAGGCCAGCTTGCCGGCCCCCAGTTCTGATTGGTTGATTAAAACAAAAAGGCAGGCCCCCCAGTCTTGATTGGTTGATCAGAACAAAACTAAGTTACACCCACATTGGAAATTGATATCACTGATGAGTACATGTATTTTACTTAAAAGGTTTACTGTAATTTACTGTAAAAATGTGTTCATATTTAAATCGCAGCAGGCACGTCCACGTCATAAAATGGCATAATGTGGTGAGTGAGGACCAGAAAGTTCTTTATTTGACAGAAATCAATCAACTCTTGTCAATCCTTACTGTGTCACCTTACAAAATCATCACACAGCAACTTAACACTTGAAAGGTAGTTAAGAAATATACTAGCTCATGTTAAAAGTGGACCTATTATGCCTTTTCCACTTTTGTGACCTATAAATGTAGTTAGAATGTTGTGTCCTCGTGTTAAATGATGCCAAAGTTCAGATTTGCACATTTGAAAGTAAGTCCTGAAAGAAGTTTGGGATGGCTCTGAACGAGTTTCAAATCTCAGTGTTTCCCAACATCTGGACTTTCTATATGGGCGTCCCATACGCTGTAGGCCTGCCCTCACCCCAGCTCTGCTTTGCTGTGTTTATGGTGTTAGCAATGGCTCCCAGGAAATGTTTCTTTGTGTCTAACAAGCATCAAGCAGAAGTGGTTGGAGTTGCTTGATTCCCGGCCAGCAAGACAAAAATATTTTCATATATCAACAGCATTTCACACGGGATTGAACATGGGCCAATATGAAGCTCAAATGTTGCCGACGGCCACGCTATTCCAGCATTACTTGGTTATTATCAACTCCGATACCAAAAAAAAAAAAAAAAAAGGGGTTTCGGCAGCTATCCGGAAGTCCTCAGGAGCCCTTAGTGAACCAATTTTAGATTTTATGATTAGAAATTCCTTGGACATACTGTGAGGCACTTATTCCTTTAGAAGTTTATGTTAATACATGATGTTCATAAAGAGCATATCAACAAAAAGAAGAGAATAATTCCGATGCTTCTCCAGGAAAAGCTTTGTTACTTGGTTTTAAAAACCAGATCGCCACCATTGCAAGCATTAATGTTCAAGCTTGGTGGAGGTCTTCTGAGTGCTGTTGTTTTGCCACTCATTTGGGAGAGTGACTTTGGGGAGTAGCTACTTGGATGTTAAATGGGGGTGTTATGGCGGGACGGTTGGAAAGTTCAGCGGTGGCGGATGCTACAGGAGGGCAACTGGTTTGCCTGACAAGAGATCAATACTGTCCTCAGAGTGGCTGGAGTCAAGCTGCTGGGTCTGACAGGGGGCCGTGTGGCGTAATTGGATCAGGGGCGCAGCAAGTCGCCTGCTTGCCCCCCCTCCCCCCCTCCACCCTCTTTTTCTTCAGGACTGTCACAGCTGTCACATGTCATCCCCCTGCACCGCTGTCACCCCGGGAGGTTAGTGCTTCTCTCCCCTTCCACTTCTCGCACCCATGCAAATGTCCACTTAGCAGTTGAATGCCGCCTAATATTAGACGCAATTTTCATGCTTTTATGCAAAAGTAAAATCTCCGTCATTTGAAAATTTCATGGAAATAAAGTCGCCATTTATGCAGAGTCAAAAGAGCGAAACCGCACATAAAAAAAGTGCAAATGGTTTAGTTCTGCCTATTAAAACGGGACGAAAATACGGCTCAGGAAAAACAAACAATAAAATGAGTTGGGGATTAGATGATATAGAGGAGAAATAGGTATAAAAAAAAAACTCTATAACGTACAATAATGAAAAATCTTATCTCAAAAATATTGATGGACTGACCTGTGAGTCCAGTTTTTCCACACTTAAAAACTCTAATACCATCACAATGGCTGAAATGGACAAAAACATGTACAGCCTCTTAACATTCTTTAAAAACAAGCAGCATAATCCTCCATTTTTTGCACTGAACAAGAACGATTACAGGATGGATTTCCACACTGAGGCTTGCATGCCATAGAAAAATCACAATAATGGATATAATGATCTGTCTGCTGTTAATCTAGTGAGCGCCCAACTGAGACCCCTTTCAAGAAAAAAAAAAAAAAGAACCGCTTTATTGAAATCCCCAATAATTGTGTGCCTTAATAATCATCTGCGAGTGTTCAGAATAACGCAAAGACTTCACAGAGCGCGGCGGATTAAGATTAAGAACGTGGCTAAACATTTAAAAAGGAATCCATATGTAAATTTACAGCAACTATTACAAGACGCTGTGTGATGTTATCCTATGAGAGACCCTCTGCCCTCCATTTTCACACTCTTAATCAAATTAAAAGCTTAGGATCAACATGATTGGATTATTACTGATACATGGACAATTCTTTTTAGTTTCAAATGAAAGAATAGCTCAATTCCAGTGCATTGCATGCAACATATCAACTTGCTATTGTTCATTTCCACTGGGTGAGGAGATGATTTTCTGCTTTTCCATAATATTAATGCTGTTTATATTTTATTTTCTTCAAAAGCCCGTTGATTTATGATTGTATGGGACTTCATGCAAAGTTATAACTGTGTGTGTAAATGGTTGGTGATGGTGCACATTAGACAGGTAACACTTTCTTTTTTTTTTCACTTTCACTTTCATAATAATGACAACATAATAACACACGGTCCTTGGGGCTGGAGATCGTATTCAAACAGAATAGCATGTTCACAGGGCTTAAACGGTGAGAGGGTAAGCGCAATAATAGAACGTACACAAGTAAACTGAATCACACGTGTGAAGCAGAATCATTGTTTCACTGATCTAGAACAGCATAGCCTCCTTCCGGGACTGCATGTTCACCTTGGCAGCCTCAACGGTTCAGCAGGCACAAGGATGTGGTTAACAAATGGGGAAAAAAAAAGCTCGGCAACTTCAAGGCGGTCACGGGCTCGTGCTAAGTGATCTGTATTCCCCGTGAATCTGCTGCGCCTTAACCCTGTGAAATTAAGGACACTTCCTGAAACTCCCCTTCTGACCCCCGACATAATGCAAAATTCAAAAAGCGCCATGCATCAGTGTACTGGTGATATGTAAGAAATGGGGGGTGGGGGTGACGATAACAGACCAGAGTGCTGTTAGAAAACGTCTCCAAACATTGTTGCAGAGCGCTGATTAAGACCCGTATTATAGACACACTTGGCGACACCTGTAAAATCTAATTAAGGAGGTCCTCAATTAAAATTTAAAGAGGTCCTGAACATGATGTATACGGGATTAACAGCGGAAAAATAACATATGTTGATTGAGACCGAGTGCTTTCTCATTTGTGAATTTTAAATGCTTTCTTTCATATGTTCTACCCGAAATATTTTTGCAATCACCTTACAACATGTAAAAAAAAGCATCAAATTTTATAGTACCCTGGATGATTTATTTTATTTTATTTTATTTTATTTTATTTTATTTTATTTTATTTTATTTTATTTTATTTTATTTTATTTTATTTTATTTTATTTTATTTTATTTTATTTTATTTTTCATTCATTCATTCATTTTCTACCGCTTTTTCCTCACGAGGGTCGCGGGGGGTGCTGGAGCCTATCCCAGCTGTCTTCGGGCGAGAGGCGGGGTACACCCTGGACTGGTGGCCAGCCAATCACAGGGCACATATAGACAAACAACCATTCACACTCACATTCATACCTATGGACAATTTGGAGTCGCCAATTAACCTAGCATGTTTTTGGAATGTGGGAGGAAACCGGAGTACCCGGAGAAAACCCACGCATGCACGGGGAGAACATGCAAACTCCACACAGAGATGGCCGAGGGCAGGAATTGAACCCTGGTCTCCTAGCTGTGAGGTCTGTGCGCTAACCACTAGACCGCCGTGCCGCCCTTACTATTTTATTTTATTTTATTTTATTTTATTTTATTTTATTTTATTTTATTTTATTTTATTTTATTTTATTTTATTTTATTTTATTTTATTTTATTTTATTTCATAGCTAACAGCTAAAAGCTAACATATCTATGTTTAAGAACATTCGCATTCATGAATATTTCGGGCTGTCAAAAATAACGTGTTAATGGCGGTGGCTGATTTATTTAATTAATTCCATATTTTTTTTGCATATGCTAAGAAGTTATATATAATTGGAGAAAAAACAGCATCTCAGCTTTTTCCCATAATATTTTGAAATTTATTTTTGGAACATTATAACGTTTTACGCAAACAAATTTTTCCACAACTACTTTTGTTAGTTTTTCAATATTTATAATATTATATATATATATTAATATACAATATTATCACTTACATTCATATTTCTGCATCATTCTACTAAAATAATGCAATTTTTTTCTCACAGTATAGAAAATGGATGGATGTTATTGTAGGAGCTAACACAAAAAAAAAATATCTGGCGGACAATTTCGCTACAAAAACTAAAAAAAGATGCTTGTTTGCTGTTCGTTTTTTTTTTATTTTATTTTTATCCTGAGTACTGGAGCACGCATAATTACACACAGCCATCCCAATTAGAGCGGACATTGTAGTAAGTGTTGTCGCTGTATCTATGCTGCTGTTGTTGATAGAACTAAAAATTGTGAAATCAATTTGCCTATAGGAAATAAGTTTGGGTAGTTCTTACATTATTAAAATACGGCAAATACTGTAAGTATTACATGTTATCATCAGTGTACATGTTACATGGGTAGCACATTTCAAATGCATCTTCATTTTGCTATTTTTATGCATGAAAATGCTTCTATATGCATTGTTTTACTAATAGGCTGTATACAACTATGAACAGTTTGATTCATTAATTCATATATTTTTTAAAAATCCTGATAGAGTGAAGACACAAACTCGAACCGCAATGTTGCAAGGGACAACAGTACAGAGAATTTTAAATATGCCTCACACACACACACTTGCTTATTTTTGCTATTTTTCAAAAAAAGCTGCATCAACTAAGTATAGTTAAATTGCACATGATTGGCCTGTGCATTTCCTGTGTGCCAGAAAGCTCCCAAGAAATCTACAAGCTTTGGTAAAAAATAATAAGTAATAGGCCTGAATCCATATGAAAAGGCATCTGGATCCAAAAAACTAAATTGAGCATTATTAACTTTTGAATTGCACCATTGAACCCCAGGTGTTCCTCGTGTATTAGCCAGTGTGCTGCCATCATTTAGCATCTAAAACTAGACAAAAAGCCAAGTTTAACACAGGAGAACCAGCAATCTGCATAATTACCTTGCATCTCCAGCTGTTATCACCCAACTATATATTTTTTAGTATAGTATTGCAAAACTGTACTTCTTGACCAAAACATGCCCACATAGAAAATTGCATAGTCCACATTTCTTACATGAGGTATAAACCATATTTAAAAAATATAGATATAAAGTTTATAGCTAAACAAAACAGCATCGTCAAATAAGATGTTTTCAGGCCATTTTCTGCACGGCCATGGATGCTCCTAAGACGGCATAAATAATTGACACCACCCGCTGTAAAACAGTTAACCATTTAAAGAACAAGGGTCTGAGAGGACGAAGGGAAGTAAAGATTGGCAGGTGAAAGTGAGGCTTACAGGCTGACCTACGCGCAAGACCTCCTCATTCACGACTCATAATCACTACTCTGAGGGAGTCACATGGTCCGCTAAAAGGCAACCAAAGCCATTATGGCGGTGCTTAAAACTCCACTTAAAGATCACTTTATAGCCTATTACCTTAACGGTATTTACAAGACACCCCCCAGCAGCTTTTTGGTTTTGTAGTACATTTGCTTGTGGGCAGCACAGTTTTCCTCTCTTGTGGTAAAAGTAGTCATGAGCCAATACAGTAGCTGGGGAAATGTGAAGGGAATGTATGTATACTATACTATACTGTACTATATATCATTTGGAATATGGTGCTTACTCACAGAGCCTGTAATGCTGCATACTAATTTGCTTGGTGGCATTAAAATGTTACTTGTACGTCATGTATAACATGTCCAGGGCCTGGTCCCCTGGCAGGGTACGCTTGGATCACTGGAGACAGCCGCCCGCAGGGGGGTCAGCGGCGTCCGTGCAACCACATCACTGTGACGTGACGTGGAGCTGGGGCGATGGTGTGTAAATAAAGACAGATTTGTGAATCTTGTCATGGTTGAGGCCATCAGAGCAGCTCAAGCAAAGATGGTTGCCCGCAAACCTGACTGGGAGCAGGGATGGTTGGCGCCCGGTGTGAGTGTGGAAGTGCTTGGCTGAATGTCCGAGGAGGGAAGCATGACTACAAGAACGCCGTCACACGTCCCTCTCGCTTCCTCTGTCTGGCCTGACAGTTGACAGCTTGCAGCTGACATGTGACTTAATCGCCCACATGTGCACTAATGAATCGCAATATGTAAACAATTATCCGAGTACAAAAAAGTCACTGTAATTATCAGAAAGCTTATGTAAGTTCATTGATTACAGTAGAACCTTGATTAGTGTTATTAATCCATTTCTGAAGGAATGACTCTAACCAAGGCGGCACGGCGGTCGAGTGGTTAGCGCGCAGACCTCACAGCTAGGAGACCAGGGTTCAATCCCCGTGCATGCGTGGGTTTTCTCCGGGTACTTCGGTTTCCTCCCACATTCCAAAAACATGCTAGGTTAATTGGCGACTCCAAATTGTCCATAGGTATGAATGTGAGTGTGAATGGTTGTTTGTCTACATGTGCCCTGTGATTGGCTGGCGACCGGTCCAGGGTGTACCCCGCCTCTCACCTGAAGACAGCTGGGATGGGCTCCAGCACCCCCCCCCCCGACCCTTGTGAGGAAAAGCGGTAGAAAATGAATGACTCTAACCAAAACGTACACTAACCAAATACATTTTTCATTCATTCATTCATTTTGTTGGCTTATTACTCCAAACATAGAACATTTGCATCTGTGTGTCACATCGCTCGTATTAAGCCGTATCTTGATAGTAAAGGTTGCCGACCCCTGGTTTAGTGTGATTAGACCCTTAAACAATCCTCCTTTTTTCTACAAAAAAATTAATCCATTGAAGAAAGCCAAAAAAATATTAACACAAAACACATTTTAATAGTTTCATGCAAAACCGATTTGAAATACATATAAATACTTCTGATGCTCCAATGTATCGGCCACCGATTAGTACCGACCGATTTCCATGAAAAAAACTTAAAGTAGTAGAAAGATGATGTTAGTTAGTTGTTTTTTTCCCAAATTTACAACACTATCAAAACACTTTACTTGCTTTAATATATTAAATAACTATTAATTTCCTTGAAAAAAAATCTAATTTTAATTTGCGTCTGTCAGTAAGTCATATTCTGTTGCTAGCAAGCCCAAGGTTTTCCTTAATCCTGCTGTATTCATGACCTTGTCCCATGAACACTGTTGACAACGTTGATGGTAGGCCTGCAGATTTCATTGAAAAAATGGAAATGTTCAGTATGTTGGACAGTCGCGCTCAATGATAGATCATTACCAGTCATTTTATAACAATTAAGCTCCAGATGGATATCAGCGTTTCCTGCTTCCTCCATGTGTCCTTCAGGTTTCACCAACAACGAATTACAATCAATTAAATATTTCCGCAAATGTCTCTGCAATACGGAGCTATTTCCTCTGACATTTTGCTCATATTATAATCCTAAATAGCATTGATGATTTTATTTTTGACTGGGACATTTTTTTTTACTGCCTTTTACAATTCAAATGTTCTTTTGTATCAGCAGGGGTGGAGGAGAAGAGGAACTTCTAGATGCTTCTTTCTTTGGTCCTTCTCTTTTGCAGCCGTACAAATGAGGATCGATTTCTGAGGTTTGTTGAAGCTGTAAGTCAATTTTTTCATTATTTTGTATGAATTTTATTCATTTCATGTATGCTTATGTTAGCATATTTTTGTAAAGTTTACATCGTTTTTGTTGTATTAGTGTAGTTTGAGGCATTTATTCTATTTACATTTACATTCTATTTATAAGTATATTATATGCATATGATATTTATGTCAGTATAGCTAGAGTTAGAAAGAATTTCATTTTATTTATTTATTTATGTATTTATTTACTTACTTATTTATTTATTTATTTATTTATTTATTTATTTATTTATTTATTTATTTATTTATTTAATTTTTTTTGTGTGTCCCGTCCAGCCATTGGGGCAGACACTTTATTTTTTATGAATATGTGAAATGATCTAGGTGAAGAACGGAATTATTACAAATATAGCAAAACCTTGGTTAGCGTGCTTTAAGGTTAACATCTGCAATTTAAGCTGCAATTTTGCATCGTCATGCGAGCATTCCCCCGTTAGCAAACAATATGGCGTGCATCTTGTTTTGTTATTAATACTCTGTGTGAATCCATATGTATTCTTAATTTGTTTTGTATTGATTTTTTCTAATATTTCTCTTTTTATAGAAACACATTATTTATGCGTTTACAGAAAGAGCTCGATGTGTTCCTGTTCTGTCTTATGAAGTAGGTGCCAATGATTTAAAAGTTCAGCTTATAATATGAGAATGAAATAAACCAAATAAAGTCCCCTTGATCATTTATGCATAATGCATGCATGCATCCTTTAATATACCACTCTAATATCCTCTTTAATCAACCGGGTTTAAGTGCAATCTAGCATAGTAAGAAGATGTCAGTGGTTGGTCTGCCCATGAGTGATACTGTGATGAACATCGTGTCTTTTTATGCACGCCACTGTTTATTTTAACTGACGGCAAAAATAAATGAATTTACTTCCATGCCACTTCGTGAAGTTATAAAATATTTCACATAATTTGCTAAGATGGCAATAAAAAAGCTATGTAATCAAGTTTCATTTGCAGTCGGTAAAGCATGTCAATAGTGAACTTTGATTTCTACCGTCTGATATTTCTTACATAACATAGAACATTTGCATCTGTGTGTCACATTGCTCAAAAAAAAAAAAAGATGTTGTGTTTTGTGGAGGAGACCAAGGTTCAATTCCACCCTTGGCCAACTCTGTGTGGAGTTTGCATGTTCTCCCCGTGCATACGTGGGTTTTCTCCGGGTACTCCGGTTTCCTCCCACATTCCAAAAACATGCTAGGTTAATTAGCGACTCCAAATTGTCCATAGGTATGAATATGAGTGTGAATGGTTGTTTGTCTATATGTCCCCTTTGATTGGCTGGTGACCAGTCCAGGGTGTAGAGACAGCTGAGATAGGCTCCAGCACCCCCCGCGACCCTTGTGAGAAAAAGCAGTAGAAAATGAATGAATGAATGAAAAATGTATTTGGTTAGTGTACGTTTTGGTTAGAGTCATTCCTTCAGGATTGGCTGGCGACCAGTCCAGGGTGTGCCCCGCCTGTCGCCCAAAGACAGCTGAGATAGGCTCCAGCACCTCTGCGATCCTCGTGAGAAAAAGCAGTAGAAAATGACTGAATGAATGAAAAATGTATTTGGTTAGTGTACGTTTTGGTTAGAGTCATTCCTTCAGGATTGGCTGGCGACAAGTCCAGGGTGTGCCCTGCCTGTCGCCCAAAGACAGCTGAGATAGGCTCCAGCACCCCTGCGACCCTTGTGAGGAAAGAGCGGTAGAAAATGAATGAATGAATGAATGAATGAATGAATTGTAAGAAGCCAAATTATATACATTTAGCATGTTGGTTCTAACTGGATTAAAGTAACACAAACCCCTCTTTTGTGCACCCCTCAAAAAGCTTTCAAAGGTTCTGTCCATTTATAAAGCTATGCTCGCATTGAGGCGGTTACCTGCTATTATGGCTTGTCCTCTAAGGAAAACTCGCTGACATTGTTGAGGGACGAGAGCACCCTAAACATGGACTCCATTCACATCAAATTAGTCATGGTATTCCTAAATGTGATCGCTGTATCCATATACAGTGTTGCAGAGATAGGAATCCTTCATACAAATATGAAAATCAAGCGTCCCCTTATTGCACATATAATAATAATTCGGCCAACTGCAGGATGAGATATCAGCCTCTCTGTCCGTGTGCTGATAGAGCCGTGTAGCAGCAATAGGAAATCACACTGAATGTGTCAAGGTGAGATAAGTGAACATGTTGTGTGTCTACAGAAGATATACTGTATTTACATTGGACAGGTAGAAAACAGGCCAGATCTAATTGACTGTGTAGCCACAGTTGCTGGTCTCAGAGTAGACTGGATGAGGAGCCTACAGGGGAGCCAACAAGAGAGCAAAAGATTAGTCCTGACGTCTCTGCCATATCAATTAGAACATGCAGCTCGGCTAGAGAGGAATCCTCACCGCTGCTTCTTCAAGGCCGCGCAGCACAAACTGGCTATGTCAGAGGTCATTCCCAGGAGGAAACGTCGGGTCTCGGCCCTCCCAGAGAGCAACGCTACTATGGGCTGGTGGTCCAGACTCCCCTGTGGAGGGGAGGTGTCACAGAGAGTTTGAGTGAAAAACGCCATGATCGGTTGTTCATGGAGGCCACTTGGCACGGCACAGTAGGAGCAGACTGGGGTAGTATCGTCCTGCTGTTGTCCTCTGTTTCTATACTGCTTCACTGAACTGTACGGAGGGTCTTTATCTTCCTGTTCATTTACATAGAATGATATTATAAAAGAGTGTCACACTCTGTGTGATTGTGTAGGGATGCTACACTGTACTTCCGTCTGCCGTCATCACAGAGACGTGTGCTTGCTTTGGTGCACATGGTCTAATTACCCCCCCCCAAATTGATGTAGTTAATGCATTATTTAATAGTTAGTTTAATAGTTAATTAATGCGTTATCCTTTTCAGTCATTTTATAGGTAATTTGAATTGTTTTATGCATGTAAAATTATAATTCTGAAGCTACAAAAACGTGTTTTGTGTTATAAGTATATATATACGTATATATATAAGTATATAAAATATATATACATATACATACATACATATATACATATACATATATACACACATATATATACATATATACATATATAATGTATACTACATTGAGTGAGTCCATCTGTTTTCTTAATATACTTATATATATATACTTATATTATATATATAAGTATACTTATATAAGTATATATAAGTATACATATATATGTATACTTATATATAAGTTTATACTTATATATATACTTATATATATAATATACTATATATATAAGTATACATATATAAGTATATATAAGTATACATATATATGTATACTTATATTATATATATAGGTATACATATATAAGTATATATAAGTATACATATATATGTATACTTATATATAAGTTTATACTTATATATACTTATATATATAATATACTATATATATATATAAGTATACATATATAAGTATATATAAGTATACATATATATGTATACTTATATATAAGTTTATACTTATATATAATATATATATATACGTATATAAGTATATTAAGAAAACAGACACGACAAGACCACTGCCATATTGTACGCTAACCAAACAATGCACGCAAACAGTGGCAAAATTGTGACCAAAAACGCGCTAACCGGGGCGGACACTAACCAAGGTTTTTTTGTAACCTTTTGTCATCAAGAAAATGTTAAAGTCTGTTATGTTTGATGACGTTAACGTAACGTTTAGCATCAATAATAGTCATGATCGCATAAAACATGTTGAACAAATAATCACAGTCAATAGTAAAATTAAAAACCATCAAAATTATAGTGCACTTGAATGAGTGATTCTTGTAGTTCCTTTTTTAAGTCTATTGTTATAATTACCATGTCCATTCTTTGTTTCCTGATATTATATTTTGTTTATTGCCTTGGAAATTAAGGACTGCGTCCTAATGGACCATCTATAAAATACACCGTGGTAAAAGCTGACAAATTGTGGGTCAACAAAAGGACAATGAAACCTGTAACCTGCAAACTCAAATGACCACAACTTCTTTAGTCGACGCTAACATGAGCACAGGGCATCACCAAGGGTTGGCCACCAGACCAGAACGGCATGACGCCATCACAGAGAGTTAGCCTAAGCTCTCTGGCTCCCTGCTGTTGTTGCCGAAGTGGACAGAACCCTTCCTCCCTCGATATATCCAGATCTGCATCCTTCCTTGTGGGGGGCTGACATTAGGCATTAACCGTTGTGTACCCTGATATCCCCAACACCTCAACAGTGGTCTTCAACTCTTAACACTAACCTTCACAAGAACAAACCAATCTTCACAGACTGCCAAATTATATTTTGCTACAGCTGCACAGTTACCCTGGACAGGGTAAAAAAAAGAACAAGGCAGGATACGGTGCTTTGTGTTATTGGTCGTTATTTAGAAAGATTTAGGAAAAACAACTTTATCCATTTGGAACATGCAGAAGAAGAATGAAGCCATTAAATGGGCGTGCATTAGTTTTAAATGTTACCGTCAATGCGTAACCTTAGTCGACGCCACACGGCTTCATGCCTTTTCACTTCCTGGTTGCTGTGGAGTAGCGTTGGGCGATATAGAGCTTATATCACCATATTTTTGGGATGTATCACGATACGATGCTATATCCATCCATCCATCCATTCATTTTCTATGCCGCTTATCCTCACTGGGGTCATGGGTTTGCTGGAGCCTATCCCACCTGTCTTCGGGGGAGAGGCGGGGTAGATAAAAAATGATATACATTTTAAATTCAGCGCAGTCAGGGCATTTAGATCAACAATACTATCTGACTTATAAATAAATAAATAAATAAATAAATAAATAAATAAATAAATAAATAAATAAATAAATAAATAAATACATAAATAAATAAATAAATAAATAAATAAATAAATAAATTGTCAGGCACATTTATTAATTGGCAACAATCTGGCAAACTCCCTCGTGCACAAAAAATAAATATCTAAAAAAAAAAGATTTTATTAAAATAAATATAGCTTCAGTGTCAGATACTTGGACAGTGGAACCTCAGTTAGCGTACGCCTTGGTTAGCGGGTTTTTTGGTTAACGTTGAAAAGGTACAGGCTGCACGGCGGTCGATTGGTTAGCGCGCAGACCTCACAGCTGTGAGACCTGAGTCCAATCCCACCCTCGGCCATCTCTGTGTGGAGTTTGCATGTTCTCCCCGTGCATGCGTGGGTTTTCTCCGGGTACTCCGGTTTCCTCCCACATTCCAAAAACATGCTAGGTTAATTAGCGACTCCAAATTGCCCATAGGTATGAATGTGAGTGTGAATGGTTGTTTGTCTATATATGATTGGCTGGCAACCAGTCCAGGGTGTACTCTCTCCCGAAGACAGCTGGGATAGGCTCCAGCACCCCCCCCACCCTCATGAGGATAAGCGGTAGAAAATGAATGAATGAAAATATACACAAAAAATTTTCTTCAGTAGGCAGTGACATTTTTCAAATGTTAATTTCACCTCAAAAATATGCTATAATTTGTTAACTTTGTGATTATTAGGCTAGATTATATAGATTATCAGCTTATCATGTATTTGAATGAACTGAATGGCTGACATATATTGAAATATTGTGAACCGCATTAACTCAAGTGATGCTCTGTGACAACAAATAAGTGATCAAGCAATGAGAATTAAAAGAGAAGTGAAAGCCCCAAGGCTCTCTCACCTGAAAGCTCATGAAAATTTAGATCAAGCCCCTCCTGTGTAGAGCTGAGTGAGAGCGGCAATAAATTGCAAAGTGACTAAATGAAACGAGGTGGGAGACTCCTGCACGGCACCAATTACCCCCTAAGATGTAGTCATTCATATGCCTGCATGCATGTCGACTTACATCAGGCTGGCCCTAGTCCACAGAGTCCATGGTGCACGCACACACACGTAAATATATTTATATATAGTATATCTGTATACACACACACACAGGGCAGCGTTTGAAACAACAAAGTGCAGTTTGAATGCCCGGCCAATCACAAGAATGCCACCACTTCCTGCCTTTCACGCAGCATGGCTTTTTATAATCAATTATTAATCAAAGTCAGGTTTTCAAACTCAAAGACACGTCTGGCACACTGAAGTATCTCCGCCTGTGTTTTCTTTTATTTGCTTGACTGCCTTTTTCATAGTTTCATTTATAATGCTCTTATGTGTGTCTGATGAGGTCTTATTATGTACATCTTTATGCAGCGGAAGGTGATTTATATGAAACAAAGGACATGCCTCATGACCATGACTACAGCTTCGGTTGGGCGTCAGCTTAGAAGAGTTGAAAGAAAAATCACTTCTGATGATTAATAAGGTTTCATTTAACAGTACACGGAGACATAAAAAAGCATTTTGATTTAAATAAACCGGCACCACGTTTCTACTTTACATGTTCTTTGTGCATTTTTCAACAGGGATTAAGAGGCAAAATTTCAATATTCATATGAAAATCAAATTAAATCATCATGATTGATCCAAAATTAATTGATCCAGTATCACCATCATAAGGCTTGCCACACAAATAGTGTTTTGAGGAAATTCTAAACTGATACACAATTCTGACAAGATGGATTACCATTAAAACAATGTTTGCATCCAAAATGCAAAAGACGTATACTCATTCATTTTCTACCACTTTTCCTCATGCGGGTCGTGAGGGGTGCTGGAGCCTATCCCAGCTGTCTTCAGGCGAGAGGCGTGGTCCACCCAGGACTGGACATATAGACAAACAACCATTCACACTCACATTCATACCTATGGACAATTTGGAGTCGCTAATTAACCTAGCATGTTTTTGGAATGTGGGAGGAAACCGGAGTACCCGGAGAAAACCCACGCATGCACGGGGAGAACATGCAAACTCCACACAGAGATAGCTGAGGGTGGAATTGAACACTGTTCTCCTAGCTGTGAGGTCTGCGCGCTAACCACTCGACCACCGTGCAGCCAAGACGTATATTAATTGAGCAAAATTAAGTTACTTACGGCTGCACGGTGGTCAAGTGGTTAGCACGCAGGCCTCGCAGCTAGGAGACCCGAGTTCAATTCCACCCTTGGCCATCTCTGTGTGGAGTTTGCATGTTCTCCCCATGCATGCGTGGGTTTTCTCCGGTTTCCTCCCACATTCCAAAAACATACTAGGTTAATTGGCGACTCCAAATTGTCCATAGGTATGAATGTGAGTGTGAATGGTTGTTTGTCTATATGTGCCCTGTGA
Organism: Doryrhamphus excisus; assembly: GCF_037039965.1. NCBI lineage: Eukaryota > Metazoa > Chordata > Actinopteri > Syngnathiformes > Syngnathidae > Doryrhamphus > Doryrhamphus excisus. Next base: position 18,512,148 of record NC_136368.1, read on the forward strand.
TTAGCTGGCCACCAGTCCAGGGTGTACCCCGCCTTTCGCCCGAAAACAGTTGGGATAGGCTCCATGAATGAATGAATAAGTTACTTACACAATAGCTTATTACTTTTGAGTCTGCAACTTGTGGCGTTTGGACCTGGGCATTGTAGCTACGATGCTCATTGTCGTATATGCAATTGGACCTCATTTTGGCCGCATTTCAGTTTTCAGAGTTTCCCCGAGCAATTAATATTAACTATCCATTTAGCACCAAATATTATATTTTCGGTCCGGTTACTACGAGCGCTATTATGGCACCCAATTTTGGTACGTATCCTTTATCAAATGAAAACTTAATATTATTATCGAGCAACTAGCATGAAGGAACTCTAACTCACATCGTTCAATATTGTTCAATGGAAAGTGCTATGAATAGCGATGACTACCGTTCACCTCACATTCAACCCTTGGATAAAAAATTCATCCATTGTTTGGGGAAACTCCAACTCCTCTGTTCACCTTTTATTGTGAGACAAATTGAAGTTGGGCCGAGAGCGGCGCGGGCGGCCAACACAGAGAATCTATTTAGCCATCCCATTCAGGGGCAGAGCAGCGAGAGCGTCCCTTCAAAGGCGGCAACAACAATGTGAGTGACACCGGGTCATGGTGCCTCCTCACAGCCACCTGGCTGATAGAATTGTTCTGTGGGGAGATAGAGAGGACGTGTGAAGCACTGCTTTTTTTTTGTCATTGCCATATCTGATGATTGATGGCTCCACGGCCACTGTGAATCTGCCCTTTTTAAATAATTTATGTCGCCCATCGCTATGGACAAGTACTTTATAACAGGGTTGTTATTTTTCCATTGACTGCAAAAATCAATACTTTAAAGACATGACATAGGCCACTAATGAAGTACTTAAATGGCTCTCTGGAGTGCAAAGCCATTGTGGTGTTTACTCCGAGCAAAGAGTGAAAACAGGTTTATTGCTCCTCTTAGTAAAGTTAGACTTTATTGGACACATATAAACAAGATGCAGGACAGAGTTGGGGTAAATTCCCTATGAATGTGACATTTAGGGTGTGAGCAAAATCCAACAGCTGCAAAAAAAACTGGCTTTAAATGTCAAATATATATTTGTGTATAAATAAATTATAGATAATGTGCATTTTTTGGACCACAATTATTTAAAATATTGTCAAAAAAACACATGCTCTACTACTGAGAATTAAAATAATAAATAAACTCATTAGCATGATCCCAAAGCCTAAAAAAAAAACATTTAACACGGTTGGTCGACACTGAACTGATATGGTAGTTTTGAATTAATCTTAAACTCAAATTAAATATCTTTTAGGTCTCCTTGGTCAGTGGATTTAAAAGTTACATTTGCAGAGGCATTGGTTTATTCCCCCCTCATGCAAAGTGACAAATTAGCTCTACAATAGTGCTTGAATTCTTATTAAAGTTGATTAATTCTCATCATTAGTTGATCACACAACAGCTCATAAAATACACAAAATTAATTTCTTTGCTGTGATTAATTTGTGAAACACTTGAATTAACATCAATAAATCAATTTGTGAATCAGTTACATGATCGTGTTTAAATACAGAGCTAATAGTGTACATTAACTAGTGGAGTACCGGTGATCATACATCATTAGGTAATATTCGGAAACTGGGTATCGTACTGGCACGAATGCCGACGTAAACAGGAGTCACCAAACCAAAAGAGTCTGATGTTTTTTGTTAACTTTATTGCTGACCTTAACACCCGAACAGCAGTGCTCAATTCCAACACGGTCAACGCTAACATGTTTATTCATATTGAATACTACTTGGCAAATACGTAGTTTATACACATAATATTCGGAAACTGGGTATCGTAATGGCACGAATGCCGACGTAAACAGGAGTCACCAAACTGAAAGAGTCTGATGTTTTATGTTAACTTTATCGCTGACCTTAACACCCGAACAGCAGTGCTCAATTCCAACACGGTCAACTCTAACATGTTTATTCATATTGAATACTACTTGGCAAATACGTAGTTTATACACATAATATTCGGAAACTGAGTATCGTAATGGCACGAATACCGACGTAAACAGGAGTCACCAAACCGAAAGAGTGTGATGTTTTATGTTAACTTTATCGCTGACCTTAACACCCGAACAGCAGTGCTCAATTCCAACATGGTCAACTCTAACATGTTTATTCATATTGAATACTACTTAGCAAATAGTTTATACACATAATATTCGGAAACTGAGTATCGTAATGGCACGGATGCCGACGTAAACAGGAGTCACCTGTCACGGTCGGTCTCGAGAGCTTTAAGGTTCGACCCCAGGATGCAGAGAGCAGGACCAATTGCAGGTAAATAATGATAATGATCCCACACAGCGAGAAGCACACACCTGAACTAAATACACACAGAAATTAGGGACAGGTGTGGGTGACTATGGCAACTAAGGCAGACACGGGAAAACAGGAAGTCATATACAAAATAAGAGCGTGCGAAACAGAAACCAAAGCCCAGACAGGAAAGTCAAACTCAAACTGTCACGTGGGAACCCACACAGGGCGTAACATCACCAAACCGAAAGAATCTGATGTTCTTTGTTAACTTCATTGCTGACCTTAACACTCCAACAGCAGTGCTCAAATCCAACACGGTCAACTCTAACATGTTTATTTATATCGAATACTACTTGGCAATAGATTATATACACTATACAGTATAACAGAATAGTTTTTAATGCATGGTCAGAATGAGGGCGTGCCATTCCAATGATTAACGTAGAGATGTTTTTGCTAGTTGGAGCTATTTTTGTTGTTATTTGGAACGGGAATGATAAGATAAGATAAGACAAGATATGCCTTTATTCGTCCCTCAGTGTGGAAATTTGCATTGCACAGCAGCAAGAGTACAGAATCAGTTAAGCAGTACAAAATACACAATATAGGAAAATAAACAATATAAACAACCCTAGTATTAACAAAATCAAGTGTTTTACCCAGAGTTATATACAAATACAGTATGCAGATAATATGAAACGAGATATATATACGACCAGTCTATACACTATGAGATCTTGCTAGTGAGTTAATATGACGCATTATAGAAATACTTCACATAGAACTAAATATATTGCATTTAGAGCCTTAATATTGCACATTTTCAGCCTTAATATTGAAAAAAAAAAATCACAGCAAACCCGGTGAGCTGTTATGCTATAAATAGTAGAAATAACTAAGATGTTATTTTATTTGTGAAATTTTACAATGAACCATCCTGCAGTTTTTAAATGATGATTTGGATTTTTGACCTCATATTGACTGAGCAATAACAATAAAATCGAGGTGCAAACAGTCAAACCCACAGAAATGAACTTGAAAACATCTTTGTCGGAGCGTAATGATTGAAAGTAAGTTTCAAATGTATGCAAACTATGCTGGAGGTTGTATGAGTTCAAACACTCCAGACTCAAGATGTTTCATCCAATTTAGTGTCTTGTATGGGTGACTTCTCCCCCCCCCCCCCCCCCCCCCCCGTACGAACAAGCCGGCTATGAAGGGCGAGTCAAGGCCTCCTCTTGGCTTTTACAAGGCTGCCGCACCGAGGTCCTCTCAACCGGCTGTTGTGCAGCTCAGTCAACAGAGTTAACGTGACAATCTCAGTGGAGAATTACACCTCTACCATTGTGAGCTTTGTGTCTGTATGCTCTCATTAATAAACCTCCAACTTGTAATGGCTGTCGGATCAGTCAGACGTACCGCCAGCACAATCGCGGGGTGTAAGGAAATGTCATAAAACATGGTGGAGAATCCGCTGGCGTTTTTATTTTAAGGCTCATTTGAACTAGTTCCAGTGTTTGTGCCATCGCTGAGCTTTTTAGCTGCCACTTTGGTTAGGTTTTAAAAGTCATGTATCCTATATAAAGGCTGATTCTAATGTAAAGTGTCACTGATATGATTTTCAAGTTATATTCGGTACGCTTGCATAATTTAATGAAGGCCGATACCAGCATTATGCTGTCATTTCTCGCTACTTTGCATTTTGAATTTTGCTGCTTCACGTTTTTCCAAACTATTTTAATTAACCAGTTTTTATTATTTTGGCTGACTTTTGACTTTTTCAAGGCACACAGAATATTGTGTTCTTGTGCTATATATACCGTATTTTCCGGACTATAAGTAGCACTTTTTTTTCATAGGTTGGCTGTTCCTGCGACTTATACTCCAGAGCGACGTATAAATAAAAAAACTGTTTATGTTACAAAAACACTTTTTAAAACACTTTTTTTTGTGTAGCTGAATAACCATTGTGTTAGCATATCTTACACCTATTTAGCCTGTTCTCTATTATTTTATTATTGTTAGAACTTGCCTTCCAAGAGGACGTAATGTCTGTTTTGGTCAAGTAGTTTGTAAAATAAATTACCCACAAAAAATGCTAATTATACTCCAGTTCAATTTCTTGTTTTTTCTACCTAATTATGCATTTTTGGCTTTGTGCAAATTATACTCCGGAGAAATTTATAGTCCAGAAAATACGGTATATGAATAATTATGCTGTTTTGTGGTTGAATATGACCTATTATTAGTCAAAAATGCATATTTAAGCATATGTTACATATTTTTTGCCTAAATTTAGCACTTTCAAGCATCATGTGAATCATGTGAACACATAAGTAAGTTTGATGATTATTTGGTGCATTAATCTTGAATATTTTGTTTATATTGGTGTTGTATTCCCCGTGTGGTACCCCAGTGAAGTGGGGCTTTATCATTGGTTTAGTGTATTGTTGTACTTCAGATACTGCTTTATCATTTTATGCCAGCATTAAGTGGAATAAAGATATGTATGATGATGACTTATCTATTTACATCCATCCATCCATTGTCTTTGCTACTTGTCCTCACTAGGGTTGCCGGGGTATGCTGGAGCCTACCCCAGTTGACTTCGGGCGAGAGACGGGGTGCACCCTGGAGCGGTCGCCAGCCAATCACAGAGCACATATAGACAAACAACCATTCACACTCACATTCAAAAGTTTGGGAAAAACTGCTATATATAAACAACAAAATTCAACATACATATTCCAAAATACCGTATCCCAAAAACTGATGTGCGTCTTAAATAAAGAGTCATAAAGAGTAAATACAATACTGAATTATCAAGGGGCATTAATTATCATTTTCATCCAGTCACCGTTTCCAAGCGGACTTTTAATGAAATGCGCTGCAATGGCGATTGCTCTCGGGGAGGCGAGCCGTTTATGAGTTGGCTGGAGGTATGGCAGCTGCCTTTCCCCCCTGAGAGATAGAAATTTATGCCGTGTACCCCGCTGATTGTGGAGAAGGTAAAGAACCAATAGCGGCGTGTTGGGAGGTTTAATTTAAAGTGTGTTTCTCACTAGGCTGCTCACAACACTTAATTAAACTCTGCTGTTTTGGCAATGACAAATGCTGCCATGCTGGAGGAAGCCGGGCTGCTGTGACTGAGAGGCTTTTGTAATTTCTCTCATGTGCAGCGTGCGGCGATGGCCGCATTCAGGTCACAAAGTGTAGAATTAAAGAACTATACAAGATTTAGACATGGGAGAAATGGAGGCTAGAAGAAAAGGGTGAGCGGGTAGAGTTATTTCTTTTGTCTGGAATCTCTCAGCATTTTACTCTCCTTTTTTTATATGACATCTTTCTCACTTTTGGACGGTTTTGTTGAAGATTTATGAGTTCCGGTGCCTATGCTTTGCTGCCCTCATTGCCTTTCACACTGACTTTTCCTAAGGCACAAGTACCCTTGATGGAGGCTTCAACATTTTACCGAACGAAATGATGAATAAAATGAATAGTGAGCACCTGCACAGAATACGGTACATACCTCGATATTGAGTTGTTTCCAGCAAACGCTGCTGCGAATGTGCAAGAAAAAAAAAATGGAGGTGGGGGGAAACTTACTGCAAGTGCTGCACACAGAAACATGAGGCTCAGGGCAGTCAAAAAGTGACAGGCAGTGACTAATAGCTTTGTTTCAGCAGGGAAAATCCAATTCATGCCAAACATGCCTTATTTTGTTTCTGTAATGGTATGACTACTGTGCATTTCATGAGATCCACTTAAAAGTAGAGCCAGGGTCGCTCACATCCACCAGCGAGCCCTGCCTGACGCTGTTATGAAGGCACACAACTCTGTTATACTACCAAGAAATAACCACAATAGATGCCTGCAAGGCACAAACAGGAGCTGGAGCATTGCATTCAATAATGTAGTCCATACGTTTCTTTTTTTTTTCCCTTTTTTTATTATTATGTCTTATTTTTACAGTACGTGTCAATCCGTTTGTGCGGCTTATCAAAGGTAAGTTATTTATTGCATTATGCAAGCTATTGTTATTTGACCAATTTAATTAATCTTATTTTAAGCCATATTTTAAAAACATCTAGGTCAACTGTGCATTTAAAACATAAAATTGTATCCTACTACTAGGGTTGTCAATTGATTACATTTAAAAATTCAGTTTAATCGCTGTTTTGAAATTAATTCATCATGATTTATCACCATTTTAAATATAGATATGTGACATAACAGCTCAAAATGAGCCAAAATGTAAGTCAAGCTAAAAGATACCAAACATGTCTAAAAATGTAGTTGTCTACAGTCTCTTTAATAGTAGTAGAACATTTGTAGATAGTAGTAGAACACCAAAACATGTTGTTTGGTCCAGAGACAGTTCCACAAGGGAAAAGACAGGAAGCAGGTAGCAGAGATGAGGATGCTGAGGTTCTCACTGGGAGTGACCAGGATGGATAGGATCAGGAACAAGTACATCAGAGGCACATTACATGTTAGAGACCTTGGAGATAAAGTCAGAGAGGCCGGACTGAGATGGTTCGGACATGTCCAGAGGAGAGATAGTGAATATATTGGTAGAAGGATGCTGCCAAGAAGACCAAAGAGGAAGTTTAGGAGGACATGAGGGTAGTTGGTGTGAGAGAGACAGATGCGGAAGACAGCGTTGGATGGAGATTGATTTGCTGATGATCAATGAAAATGGTAATGGTAATGGTTTTATTTCATTTGAACATGCATCAGATTACAATTGAATGCATCACATAATCAGTTCACAGTTCCACATATCCAAAAGGAGTAGGAAGAATGATAAGTGGATATTCTTATCTGCATTTAAGTGTGCTCAGAAATTTGAATTGAACTTATGAAATTATGTGGTGTCTTTGAACGCAACCCTACTGTATCACTATATTGACACTTACTATGGTACCCATTATGTCATTGAATGGTCATATCACCTATTTTAAAAAAAAAAAAAAAGCTTTACTTCTTCCTACTCCTTTTGGACATGTGGAACTGGGAACTGATTTGACAAAAATAAAAAAATAAAAAAAATTATATTAAAAAAAAACTTAAACTATATTAGGAAAGCAGGAAGTGAACAAATGTAACAGTTACTGAGGTGACCATAGGGTTGTTGTTTCATGTCTAGAGGGCTCTAATAATGTTAAAAAAACATATTTATAAGGCTTTCGATGCCTAACTATGATAATATTTACCAAATTAAAAAAAAACTGTATTATGGAAAGCAGGAAGTGAACAAATGTAACAGTTACTGATTGTAAAAGTACCAGATAGAGGGGTAGGATTTAATAAGCTTTGCTTCTCCCTACTCCTTTTGGACATGTGGAACTGTGAACTGATTATGTGATGCATTCAATTGCAATATGATGTTCAAATGAAATAAAACCATTACCATAAAACATATAGAGAAAAGGTTCACATATATACTGTTTTCGCACAAAGCTCCTATGTACGTATGTTGTTGTTGTGTAAATGCCAGAGAGACACAGCAGCATCGGTTGGAGTTAACAGTGCAGCACTTTTGTGTTCACTAGCACAAATCATTAATCATGAGGGCGGCCATATTCTTGTAGTGCCTGTGCTTTCATTACGGGGCCTAATTAAACAGTTCTGTGAACTGGAATCTCAGATTCCTCTGTTACAGATTATCATTAATTACGGTGAAAGTGCTCAGAGATGTTGGACTCAATTATTTTCTGCTCAACCCTGGCAGCCCCGTGATTCATTGTTGGGAGCGCTCCACAGCCGTACTGTCTCTGGTTATCACCCACCTCCACTTTTGTAAATTGGGCTCTGCCAGCCAACAAACTAAGAATTATGTGCTGTTTTTTTTTTTCATTACAAACATGTTGGAGGTACCCAGACCAATTAAGGTTGGGATATTTTGTGTGGAGTGATGAGGCAGGCGCTGGGGCACAAAGATGAGGGGGTTGGACGTTAGCGTCTGTGGCAATGCTGAAGCTGTGGCTTTATTACCATGTCTGCTGCATCCCTCCACGAGACGACTCTGACTGATTATGCTCTGTATTCATCCTCAATATCCCAAAGTTCTCATTATTGTAAAGGTAAAATTGGAATTTTGACTTAATATTATTCCTGTGCAAGTATTGGATATACACATATTCAATTGGCTGGGAGGTTTAAATTGAGATTTCTATTATGGAGGCGGCCATGAGCGCATATTACTTGCAGGAAAGTGTCAACTTTTCATAATGTTTGTGTATGACAAGCAGGTTTTGACGCAGCTAAACAATGTCAATATTACTTCCATAGTCCTATGCGGGATGTGTGGAGGTGAAACAGTGTGTGAATGAGATTATTGGCCACCTTATTCCGAGGGTCAGACAATGGAGACGATATTCAGAATCAAAGTGAAGAAGTTGCGATAGTAAGCTCAAGCCTTAGCCTTTGCACAATTTCATATCACACACTTTTAATATATATGAAAATCAGCTTTAGCTGTGTGCATGCGTTTCTTATAATATCACCAGCAGGGATTTTTTTTTTTTTTTTTTTTTTTTTTACTGCTTTACAAAACAGAACAGAGAACTCACATATCTAGAATTGCTATATTTCAGTCAAGTTGCAAAACAAAACAATATGTTTGTTTTTCCACTCAGTTTCTTAAACTACGGTCAACCTCAACCTCATCCCACAATTCCCGTTGCAAGAGAAACAGAGATGAGATTTCGGAAATGGCATACTTTAGATGACATCGCAGCAGTTCATTGAAAATGTAATACACTGCTTCCAAGTCACAGGTCGCCTGGCAATCTGAATTTTAAAAGGACTGTGAATAATATTCAGTTTTATTTTGAAAATGAACTTTGTGGCCTCCATCATGAATTCAATATGTCTTAATCTTCTGTGCTCTTGAAGCCCACGGCACTAGAAGAGGGCCTTTGACTTCTCAACTTAATAAGGAAATCATTTGTTTATCATCCATCTTCAGGGAACTGTCAAACCAGTAGTACTTTTATTTTCAAAGTAATTGATTGTGCATAAAATGTGTGCAGTGTAGTATTCGGAACACTCCGAAAAGCCAAGTGCTGCACCAAACATGGCAGACATACTACAATGTAAATTTTGTGGAAATTTAAGTGGAAAACTTTTGGGGAAATTGTGCCCATCATCCACAATCCTTACACAATTCTCTTTTCTGTGCATTATAACAAGAGAAAACGACTTAATATGAGCTAGATAACAATTCACTTTATTGTGGCGTTCCAAATTTAGCTGCGAAACCTTCTAAGAAAACCTCCAACAACATTTTATCATTTGAAATACATGCTGTTGTACAAGTACATGAATGAGATGTCATACTTACAGTATCTTGATCTTTGATGATTTAAATCATTACCGAATGTTCCGTCCTCAGTGCATTGTTTCACATACCAGACATGGAGCTTGCGTTACTTCTGTTAACATTCATTCATTTTCTACCACTTTTCCTTCATGAGGGTCGCGGGGGGTCCCAGCTGTCTTGGGGCGAGAGGCGGGGTACACCCTGGACTGGTCGCCAGCACACTCACATTCATACCTATGGACAATTTGGAGTAGCCAATTAACCTAGCATGTTTTTGGAATGTGGGAGGAAACCGGAGTCCTTGGGAAAACGCACACATGCACGGGGAGAACATGCAAACTCCACACAGAGATGGCCGAGGGTGGAATTGAACTTTGAGCTGTGAGGTCTGCGCGCTAACCACTCGACCGCCGTGCAGCCTGTACCTTTTCAACGTTAACCAAAAAACACGCTAACCAAGGCGTACGCTAACTGAGGTTCCACTGTCCATGTATCAGACACTGAAGCTCAGTGTGTGAAACCATTATTAGACATGTTTCATGGGACAGGGGTCAGTGCGCTAACCACTCGACCGCCGTGCCGCCCACTTCCGTCAATAACAGCAACATAAATATAGCAACAACAGTTACAGGGGATTGTGCCTGTTGTGAGATAATGCAAACCTGCACGAAAGCCTGTTATTCAAGTCTGGTACTTGTGTGTCTTTTGTGTGTCTCACCGAACATAACCATAACATTTCTGACACCAAGTGTATAATACAGCATACAATCACGTTTTTGAATGCGTCTTCTGAATGCCTTGTAATTTCATTATAGAATACTTCACATTAACGTGTTGAAATATTTTTTCTGATTGTCTTACATTTGTATTTTACTTCATCTAGTCATTTGTATGTTTGAAAATATTAAAGATGGGCCGTAAATATGTAAAATTTGCTTCTACATGCATATTTGTGACTAATAATCGGTTGTATTTAACCACAAAATATTCATTCATTCATTCATTTTCTACCGCTTTTTCCTCACGAGGGTCGCGGGGGGTGCTGGAGCCTATCCCAGCTGTCTTCGGGCGAGAGGCGGGGTACACCCTGGACTGGTGTCCAGCCAATCACAGGGCACATATAGACAAACAACCATTCACACTCACATTCATAACTATGGACAATTTGGAGTCGCTAATTAACCTAGCATGTTTTTGGAATGTGGGAGGAAACCGGAGTACCCGGAGAAAACCCACGCATGCACGGGGAGAACATGCAAACTCCACACAGAGATGGCCGAGGGTGGGAAGTGAACACCACAAAATATAAATGATTTATTAATTAATATAATTTCTTTGAGTGAATTCAAAGTGCAATGTGTAATATTACTCAGTTATGAGAAATATAGCTCAAAGTAAACAGTAAAAATATACTTTTTGGTTTCATTCCAGCTGCCTCTCTTTGTAAACTACTCATAAAACATGTTGATTAAATCTTACCATTTTTGTGGAAAGTATATAATATATTCAATTGTGTTATTTTTCCACTTTTTAAGTTTCCCCCGTGTATACAAATAGGATATTTTTGTGTTACTGTGAGCTAAACATGGCTGACAGTAGCAAGGAATTTAAGCGTTAATTACGCACTAACCTTTTCAGAACAGATATTTAGACATGCTGTATCCTGCAACAGTGGAAAATGAAAACATCCAATGACCAATCAGTATCCACTTACATTAGCATAGTATTATAAAGCCCAGCGCCCCAAAACATGTCACGGAGATCCTCCCCTATTTATCTTAAAATAGCCGCTTAACTTTGAGTGACACTAATTCTTACTACATGAAGCTGTAGAAGCCCCTTCACTTCCCCCTTCTGTCTCTGTCAGAAAATTACAACAGACAGAGTTTGTGATGTCCCCAGTGTGCAAATTCCTTTTATTCTGTCAGATTACGGCATGTGATATGACGTCGCCCGGCATTCTGGCCTCCCGTGCCTGCCAAAGAGAAGGGACCTGTCAGCTGACGAGCAGAGCAGTGCGGATCATCACTCGGACTGATCCACACGCCCTGCGCACTGTCATCTCCTCCGACTGTACAAGTCAACACAAATAAAAGTGAGGAGGCAAAAGCCGTAATAGCTGGGAGAGAGCCCGGGCTCATCGTGGCCATTACTTTTATTCAAAACCTCACAGATGACATGATGTGAAAAATGAGCCTGTGTCTAGTCGGGTGCCCATTAGCGAGATAGCACATTATCTTCCCTTTTTCACATTGAATCTCCTCCCTGCATGCAGCAGCAGATGCTCCCGACGAGTCACTCATTTTTATGGGCTCTTGACTGCCATACTCTTTTAAATACAGGGATGGGGGGGGCACACCAGGCAGAGATGACGTATGGCTGTCAGTGCTCTTTACATCCCTGACAGCTGCTTTCACTGGATCGCTCTTTAAGGCTTCACTCTGAAATAGACAGCTAATCTCTCTCCTTGCAGAAGAGAGATGAGCATGGATCAGGAAAAGTCTAAATTATAGTGCAATTAACTGTGAAACAATTCAAAAGAAGTCAGGAACTGGAGTCAAGTCTTTCAAGAATTCAGGATTTGTTTCCATACATGACTCGGGAAATTATCCGTTGGATTTGTTTCTACGGATTACTGCTGCATCTAAGTAATATAGGATTATTTGGATTTGTTTGATATTATTTCATTCATTCATTTTCCGAGAAGGCTGGTCGCCAGCCAATCACTGCACACATATAGACAAACAACCATTCACACTCACATTCATACCTATGGACAATTTGGAGTCGCTAATTAACCTAGCATGTTTTTGGAATGTGGGAGGAAACCGGAGTACCAGGAGAAAACCCACGCATGCACGGGGGGACATGCAAACTCCACACAGAGATGGCAGAGGGTGGAATTGAACCCTGGTCTCCGAGCTGTGAGGTCTGCGCGCTAACCACTCGACCACCGAGCAGTCATAAAAATCCTTAAAATCAATATGTATATCGTATGTACATAATTTATAATATTTAATTTATAATAATTCTAAGTAATTTATAATATAATTTAATATATAATATAATTAATATAATTTATAATATAATTGTGTAATTATATTATATAAATATATAATATAATAATATTATTAATATAATTATTATTATTATATGATAATTATAATTATTATTAATAATTATAATTATCATATAATATAATAATTATAATTACTAATAATAATAATTATAATTATTAGATTGTTTGTTTGTCTTTAGAGTTTAAAAAAACTATAATAATAATAATAATAACATTATTATTTATAATAATAATTATTATTAATAATAATTATAATTATTATTATTGATAATTATAATTAACATATACTAATAATAATAATTAATATTAATAATTAATTAATTATTAATTAATTAATTAATAATTATAATTAACATATAATAATCATAATGTTATTATTATTATTATTATTATTATATAGTTTTTTAAACTCTAAAGACAAACTTTAAAATTGTTTAAATTTTATCTATCTATCTATCTATCTATCTATCTATCTATCTATCTATCTATCTATCTATCTATCTATCTATCTATCTATCTATCTATCTATCTATCTATCTATCTATCTATCTATCTATCTATCTATCTATCTATCTATCTATCTATCTATCTATCTATCTATCTATCTATCTATCTATCTATCTATCTATCTATCTATCTATCTATCTCTCTCTCTATCTATCTATCTATCTATCTATCTATCTATCTATCTATCTATCTATCTATCTATCTATCTATCTATCTATCTATCTATCTATCTATCTATCTATCTATCTATCTATCTATCTATCTATCTATCTATCTATCACAAATCATGTAAATCCAAATATGTAAATCTGTTGCCAACACCGGGCTGCACGGCGACAGAGTGGATAGTGCGCAGGCCACACAGCGAGGAGACCAGAGTTCAATCCCACCCTCGGCCATCTCTGTGTGGAGTTTGCATGTTCATGTTCTCCGGTTACTCCGGTTTCTTCCCACATTCCCACAAATATTTATCATATATTTATTCATGATACATTTTAACTGTATTATTACATATTTTATATATACTTACTGTTACATATGTAAAGAAAATAGCATATTTTTATGCCCACCTAAAGCATCTTCATGTGCGCTAGAGACTATTTGCAGTGTGTGAGCTTCTATAGAGTAATACATGTGAAGGTAGCACCACAAAGTAATGTTCAGGGGTTGTGCTCAGTGGCAGGGAGTCTTGGCTTTCTCAGGCATAAGTGTGAACCAAAGCCGCCTGGTTCAATCTAATCTCTGACAAGAAACAACAAGCCTTCAGAGATGTCCCTGCGGGCCCTCTCAATGCAACACAACATCATAAGGAGCTCCACTCGGGGGGGGGGGGGCAGAGAGCTACTGAATAGTTGTCAGGCAAGAAGTGTGTTTCCATTTTACAACTTCACTGGTCGAGAAGTTCTATGTTGCCTCCTTTACTGCTCGCTTGTTTGGCTCTCTTTCACCATTCTACTGCTGCTGTCGGCTTTCCGTCGGTGCACACACTCAACGTGTTCCCCAGTGGCCGCGTCCCACTACTGTCTGGAGACTGGTGCACAACAGTGTGTCACCAAGCATGGCTGCAAGGGGCAGGAGATCTGAAGAGCAATTACAGTGAGAGCTTCACAGTGAACGGGATCTAAACTTTGGTGCCAAGTCATTCCAGTGACTGAGACCGTGGGAATTTGGTGTTTCCAAACTTGGGAAAAATACATCTTCATGAAAATGAAAGTGCTAATCCAAGAAAATGTTAAGCCTTAAGAAAAGACTGCATGCAAGTAAGTGTGTCGAGTAGTTGAACAGTAGGTCACATTCTCTTTCTACCGGTGTCACAGTTTGATTCTGGTAGACGTCATTGTCGCACGGTGAGGGCTGGTGCAAAAATATAAATATTTAAATTATAAATATAAATATATAAAAACAAAAGAATACCGAACATATGGACACAAACCAAGCACACCAGTAAGCAACGACAAGCGCATTAATGGTAATAGTTGAATTTCATTTGAACATGCATCAGATTACAATTGAATGCATCACATAATCAGTTCACAGTTCCACATGTCCAAAAGGAGTAGGAAGAAGCAAAGCTTATTAAATCCTACCCCTCCATCTGGTACTTTTACAATCAGTAACTGTTACATTTGTTCACTTCCTGCTTTCCTAATATAGTTTATTTTTATTTTTATTTTTATTTTTATTTTTATTTTTATTTTTATTTTTATTTTTATTTTTATTTTTATTTTTATTTTTATTTTTATTTTTATTTTTATTTTTACCAGCTACAGTTTGGACTATGTACCTGATTGTACCTGATAAGTGATAGGAGTAGGAAGAAGCAAAGCTTATTAAATCCTACCCCTCTGGTACTTTTACAATCAGTAACTGTTACATTTGTTCACTTCCTGCTTTCCTAAAATAGTTTAACTTATTTTTTGTTTTTTTTGTTTGTATTTTTCTTTAGTCAGCGAGGTGGTAAAATGGCTCTTTTGATAGTAAAGGTTGCCGACCCCTGTGCTAAAGACTAAAAGAACTAAAAGAGCCATAGAACACAATATTCAGTGTGCCTTGCAAAATTAGTCAAAATCGTTTAAAACGGACGGTAGTGAAGATGTTGAATTTGAAAAATAGCTGGGATTTAATGAGTTAAAATTTCAGGATAATGAAATAGTTAATGTTCGACTCACCGATCACATAATAATCGGTCTTATCTATGCAAACTAAGTTCATCAGACACGATTGTGTTAATCACCTGATACACCTGATTTTCCGAATCCTTTCCGCCACTCGCAACGAGGCAGTGTAGCGACAGCTTGCAATCTGTTTGTTTTGAGTCATCGCGGAGGAAAGCCGAGGCATGTAGCAACATGGAATGAATGCTACTGCAAGATGTCACCAGCTGCAGATGATATGATGAATTACAATCATATGTTAATCAGCCAGAGAAGTGCCTTGTTTACACTGTGTTTCCAGGCTTGGACTGTTTTCTCCTATAGAGATACGGATTCTTGCACACACAGGAATAGACCACCGGTTCCAATACTAATTAACTTTTTTATGATTTTATTTTGAGTTATTTGGGAGAAATGCAGTTAGGAGTAAAAGTATGTCTTTAAAGAAACATTAGCAAAAGTTAGTTGATGCATTTCTAATTGCTTTATTTGTAAATCCTATTCATGCTACTGGACGGGGGAAAGACTAACTTGTGTGTGTGTGTGTGTGTGTGTGTGAGCTATTTGACCACAAAACAAACAGCTACAAGAGCATTAACAAGGTCAATACTAATGTAAGTACCTCTTTATTTCCCCAGCCACTCTGTGTTGGATGTGCAAAGCGTGTTTGTACTGCAAACTTACAAATAACCATTAAATCCCATTAAATATTACCTTTATATTGATTTACTTTTATATTGATTTTACAGGAAAGATCCCGCAAGTACTTATGGTATTAATTGTCACTTATATCATAAAATAAATACAGAATATGAAGCTCACTATCTTGCAGATGCATTTGAGAATCATTATTTAGGCTTCATTTATTCAGTGATTGACATTTGAGACACTTTGAAACTGAGACCTTTTGACGTTCCCATAAATTAATGAAAAACATAACTCCGTAAATAAGAGACTTGCTCGAACATAGTCCCGATGCAACCTGAGACATTCATTCATCCATTCATCAATTATATGGATTTCTATAAACACTACATCTGTATTTGGGGCCTAGAGATACGTCTATAAACCATCAAGTGGCACCAAACAACTTCTACTCAATGGAGTCAGAGCTTTTCTGCCTGTCACTCACGCACACCAGTGGCTTATAGAGATGCTACTGCTTGAAAAAAGTGTCTCAAAGGTTGGGAAAGTTACAACTGTCAAGCAGCTAAGCAATATGATTTATAAAATATAATGTATCAAATATGATTTCACTGATAATGAAAACGAAAGAAAAAAGTTGTCTTTGATTTTAGCTTAAAAAAATTGGTGTAGCTGGCCTTGTATTCAGTATAGTTTTAAAATCAGGTTAATTATTTTTTGTATTGGAAATGTACTTTTTCTGGGCCTAGAGATACGCCTATAAACCATCAAGTGGCACCAAACAACTTTTACTCAATGCAGTCAGAGCTTTTCTGCCTGTCACTCACGCACACCAGTGGCTTATAGAGATGCTGCTGCTTGAAAAAAAATGTCTCAAAGGTTGGGAAAGTTACAACTGTCAAGCAGCTAAGCAATATGATTTATAAAATATGATGAATCAAATATGATTTCACTGATAATGAAAATGAAAAAAAAAGTTGTCTTTGATTTTAGCTTAAAAAATTTGGGGTAGCTGGCCATATTGTATTTGGTATAGTATTAAAATCAGGTCAATTATTTTTTGTATTGGAAATGTACTTTTTCTATATTCCCTGCCTCTCTATGAAAGGTATATTTATTATCTAAAGCAAAAAAAAACATCAAACTTATGCAAACTTTTCACTTTTACTCGCAAACTTGATTTTCAGACTCACTCAATTTAAAAATACATCTGTTCTAAAATGGTACAATCATTCAAAAACTGCAGTTACTTTGATAAAAAAAATGTATTCAGCAAAACTGTTGATTTAGAAATAAAAGACAAGGAATCAAACTGAAAAAAACGACATTATGAAGCTAAGAATGCATGCAGTCGATAACGGAAATAGACACAGCCTCATTGATATGTATTAAAGAAGTGAAGATGCATTCATAGAAATTAGAAAAGTAATATAAAGACCAGGATATATGAACTATGTGGATTGAGTGTGGAAGTAGATGAAAGTGAACAGAGTAAACAGAAATAGCACAAGTAGAGAAAAACTTATGCTACAACTAAATTGCTTCCCCACTCCAGATGTGATTTAAAAGAGCCTGGAAGTAGCAATATTCCTCTGATATGGTGTTTAGTTTTAATAGGAACCCTCAGCTCAAATATGAGCCGGCAAACACGGCAAGACAAATACAGTCTCTCCATGGCAATGAAATATACACTATCAAATAGACCTGTACCTTTTTGAATCCTGAGTGTGGGTAAAGCCAAAGTGCAGAACAAACACAATTTTGATATAGCTGTGAGACGATATCAGAGGCGATATCACCGTCTGAGTAGTGTTTCGGAATGCCAACGAAAACACAACCTGTCTGTTGTGACAGTGTTCTGCGTGACAGATAGAACTTTGGTTTGGTTTTTGCCGTTATTTTCTGTTCTGTGTTTATATTTTGTAACAATACAATATTGTGTAATACATACTTATTGCGTGGAAATGTGGGGTAATAACTACAAAAGCAATCTTCACTCGCTAAATGTACTGCAAAAAAGGTCAGTAAGGATAATTCATAATGCCGCCTACAGAGAACATACTAACTCCTTATTTCTAAAATCACAAATACTTCAACTTGCTGACATAGTTCATCTTCAAACAGCTAAAATAATGCATAAGGCTAAAAATAACCAATTAGCTAAAAATGTCATCCAATACAAGAGAGGAGAAATATGATCTCAGGGAAGAAGTACATTTGAAACACTTCTATGCTAGGACTACGTTAAAAAGCCATAGCATTTCAGTATGTGGAATCGAACTATGGAATGGATTGAGTAAGACCCTCAAACAATGCACAACAATGAGCCAATTCAAGAAACAATACAAGCAGTTGATGTTTGCTAAATACAAGGATGAAGAGTCGGTACGAGGTATATATTATGAGGTATATTATTAAAAAAAAAACTTAAACTGTATTATGGAAAGCAGGAAGTGAACAAATGTAACAGTTACTGATTGTAAAAGTACCAGATGGAGGGGTAGGATTTAATAAGCTTTGCTTCTTCCTACTCCTTTTGGACATGTGGAACTGTGAACTGATTATGTGATGCATTCAATTGTAATCTGATGCATGTTCAAATGAAATAAAACCATTACCATTACCATTACATATGTTTCCTGTTTGACGCTGATTGTTTTTACACAGGGAGCTGTGAAGCATACCTGTTGATGTTGAGTAATTATGCATTTCTTTCTATACCTGATGAGGAATCCTGAGCTTTCCATACCACCATGTCCTCGCATCCTGGGATTACGTTAAACCAAATAACAGCAAAACGCCTTAAGAAAACGTTTACCTTTTAATAAGAGCTTCAGTGGCTGGCAGGCTCGTCCAGCGTTGATGCGCATGATGCATGTGCGCTTATGCCAGATTTAAATCGCGGATTTCAGCCTCTCTCCCTAATATCCCCTTCTCTTTTTTGGCTCGAGTTGTTTGAAGAAAATGAGTGGATTCAGGATCAAGAGCCTTTCTGGTGGAATTTAAGTCTGTTTGAGGATTACGACTTCTTCATCCTGTACAAAGCCTGCAGAGAACTGCATGCTAGCCCTCAGAGGCCTGGCTCACCACTGCATTGCACACACAGATGTTGAGGTGATAAGACGCAGAAGGCACATAAGCGTTTTGAGCACACAGAGGAGAGTTTTATGAGATAAGAACATTCTCATTCAATGTTGTGGACATACAAAAAAGTTCAGTTTGTGGAAGTTGTACTGCCTTACATTTGTTTGGGCGTTCGATTACTTAATTATGCCCATAAAAAATACCAGCAAAGTCATGCTTGTACCCACGATCTTGTCCTTTCGGTCACGACACAAAGCTCATAACCAAATTGAGAGCCTTGCTTTTCAGTTCCGCTCCCTCTTCACCAAGACGAACCAATACAGTGTCTATATGCAGAGACCCAGGCCTGCAGACAACAAATTGCATCCCCTCAATGCTCTGTTTGAAATTGCTTCCAAAATGGCTACAAATAAAGTTGTTCCAGTTCTTAGTTGAGCAATGCAAATGGTCCATTCAACTTAGGGTCCGCTGTAAATGGAATAAAGCTTGTGTTTTTCTGAAAAAAAAAAAAAAATCAGCTAAGGAGGCTCAATGCAAAGGCACCTCTTATCAAATCTATCACCACTCACAACACATCCTGTTAGGAAAATACAAAATCAATATTAAATGAAGACAAATTACTATGAGTGTCAATAATTTAGATGCTGGAGATAAAGGGCTTCCAGTCTGTAATAGATTCTTTTTGTCCACAAGACAGTAATTTAGTGTCATTGTCGATATAAACCCAAACTTATTGACAGACTTATTGACAGTATCTGGTTAATACGCAGATGTTCGACCAAATCCATTAATACAAAATATTTTTCTACATCAATATATATGTATGATTGATATTTCACATTATATTACATATAATATAAATGTAATTTTTGAGGCCGGATTGGTAATGGTAATGGTAATGGTAATGGTAATGGTTTTATCAGGCATCAGATTACAATTGAATGCATCACATAATCAGTTCCCAGTTCCACATGTTCAAAAGAAGTAGAAAGAAGCAAAGCTTATTAAGTCCTACCCCTCCGTTTGGTACTTTTACAATCAGTAATTGTTACATTTGTTCACTTCCTGCTTTCTATAATACAGTTTAAGTTTTTTTTTTTTTTTTTTTTTTTTTCTTAATAATGCACCTCGTACTGAAGTACGAGGTGATATGAATGGATGGACTTTGGAGTGGCTGGTCAAATTCCTGACTTGAATCCTTAAAAATTCCTTAAAAAATGACCTTAGAAATTCATTAATCAAAATCACGCTGGAAAACCCTCCAATGTGGCTGAATTACAACAATTCCTCCACAGAGCTGTAAGAGACTAATTGCAAGTTATTACAAACGCTTGATTGCAGTTGTTGCTGCTAAGGGTGCCCAACCAGTTATTAGGTTTTAGAGACTTTTTCACACAGGGTTATTTTAAGGTTTGTATTTTTGGTTTAAAAACTGCAATTTGTGGTCAGTGGTGCTGTCATTGACTAATATTTACATTTGTTTGATAATCCGAAACATTTAAGTGTCACAAACATGCAATAAATAAGAAATCAGGAACACTTTTTCACACCACTGTATATGTATTTAATCCCCAACATGTGCCATCGTTGGCGCTGTCATCATTATATCTCGTCCATGAGCTCTTCATCATCTTGCAAAGATAAATTCAGTCAACCTGACCGACTGGGATGACGGCAGCGTCGGGCAAATGGAGCAGTGACTGAACGGGCGAGAGGAAGGAGAGTCTCTTGCAGACAGTCGCAGCAGGAGCGTGGACTAACTATAGACACATCAATGACTTGCTCTCACAGGGAGGGCGCCTCCCTTCACTTTGAAAAGAAAATAAATTAAACAACAAAGGGGTGTCACTGACATTCATGGCCGTTCAGTTTACCGCACAAAATAGCAATTGCTTGAATGTCCACGACTGTTTACCCCCAACACAAACCTGGGTTTTGTTACCTCAGTGGTTGGCCTAACCCGGACATGGCAACACGAGCGGATAGTCGTGCTTGTACTTCTCCATGCAGCATACAGATAATCAATAATGGAAAAATATATACTGCAAAAGGCCTTAGTCGCACTGCCTGCAAGCGGCATTGATGAATGATTTTGTGCCACTTATGACAGCAAGGTGGATGCAGCGAGGAGAGCGGAAGGCCTTTTTAATAGTGCAAGGAGAGAATTAAATCAAACCCAGGAGGGCCTCCTCTGGAAGGGAGAGATGCTGCATCTCCCTGCCCTAAATCATAGCCCATCCAAAGCCCCAGCCTTCTCTACTTTGCCATTTCTCTACATTATGTGAGGAAACCTGTCACCGCTGTCTGTGGCAAAGTTTACAAATCATGATTTATCCGAGAGGAAATCTCCAAACACCTGTGTGGGAGAAAATAAGCATCTCACGCTGTATTATTTGTGGGCTTGAAAGTTTTCCTTTAAATTCACAAAGTATGGATTGTCTTGCACAGGTACCTCTTAGTCATGTTGAGACTAAGTATTGAGATTTAATACGAAAGATGCAGGAATTAAACTGGACTGAACTGGAGAAATAATGGCATCCCAAAGATGCAAGGGAAAAACTTTTGTTTTCATTTTATCCTGGAAGTGTACCAAATTAAGTGTTTTTTGGTCATATGGGTCGATTATCATTATCTGTGTTTTGTTAAATACATATTTTTCAATCAGTTAATTAGTTATTTAATAGATAAATTCCCATTGTGGTGTCTACCTGTGCAGCCTTTAGGTGCTCGATGCAAAACCTGATACAACACAACCTCTGACTATGCCGGTGTAGCGGAAAATACAAGACCTGGCCTAAAAAAAAAAAAAAAAAAAAAAAAAAAAGCTCTGAAAAGTTTCCAAAGGTCAAAAATTAATCACACTCATTACCTGTAGAAGAGAATGATCTCGGTTGCTGCAAACTCATTTAGCAGATTTTTAACCTCTATTTTGTTTTCAAACGGCTGGATATTCCCAAAGGAGGGGACGTCCATGACTGCTCATTTACAACTGGAAGTGAATCATAATTATCCTCCACGGCCTGCTGGAATAGAAAAAAACCTCGGTATAATAAAAAAAAACACACTAGCTAACAGATAACACTTATATTTAAACAAATAGTATTATAGTATGCGTTCATTTGAATACGTCCCTATTTTTAAACATGGGATTGCCTCAAAAAACCCAAACAAGCGACTTTGTGCAGTGCAAAACGGACAAAAGCTACATCGGCTGGGGAGAGAAAATCCTTCTTAGTGGCCACCGAGGCCAGTTGCTTCCGCTTTATCCTGAGTAGTCTGCAGAAGAAAGCCACAGAGAGGAATCCGAAGGAAGGAAAGCAAGCCCAGTGTGATGGGGCACTCAGCCTATATACTGCCTTGTCCCTTTTTTTCCCTCTCTTGAATGCTGAACTTTCTCCAAGCATGACCTTCTCATCACGTTAGCATTGCAGAATGCAGACAAGAGGACGGTAGCAGCACACAAAAACCTGTATATGCTGTCATATATTGGAAATATGGTAATATTGAAGACAAATACTAGTGTGCTGAACAGAGATTGACAGGCATAAACAAGAAAAGCAGTCACCGCCACATAAAGTGTTTTTAAAATGCATCTTTATTAAATATTTTTGTTCATCCTGTTAGCTTTCCATTTCAAATCAATGCAATCATCTCATATGTAAAAATAAATATAATTATTCTGTTGTATGATAAAATTAAATTCAATATTTCTGAAAGAAATTGCACACATTAAAAAAAAACCCACAAAAATTATGCAATAAGTCATACTTATTGTGTATTTTTCCTGAAAGAAAAGGAGAAAAAAAAATCACATGTGCTCTAAGCAAAGTCCAGGCTGTAAATGTGCACAATATTGCACATTATATACATGTCATTTCTGAGTGCACTCCAAGTGACGCAGTGTCAAATCTGTGTGACAGATTTAGGTGAATGCTGGTGAATGCGTGGGGAGAGCGGCTTAGGGCTAACTCATGCAGCCACTACAAGATCTCCAGCAGGCAGGAAATAGTCGCTGTATAGAAGCCACGCTTGTAGCCTTACTGTATTATGTTCTAATTTAAAAACTATATATTCTTGACAATTGTTGTAAATGCAAATGCAAAATACACTTGAAAAACATACACAAAAAACACTTGCATTACACCGAATTTACACAAGAACATTGAACACAACCATTTGAACTGACTTTGCACCAGACACATGAAAGTTTCTAGTGTGAACTTGGCATTATTATTAGTATTATTATTATTTGTTTCTGGTGTAATGTCGCCCTCTTTTGGTGATTGGAGAAATGAACATCTCTTCTTGGTGGTGTTACCGGACCTTTAATTGCATTTGGAATGAAAGCTGTTTAAACCGTTTTGACGTGTGTGAATAGCATTGTATTCAAACCCCGGCCACTTGAAGTTTACACAATTATCAATTATCTAATTAAATCAGAACTATGTGTTATTTCCAATGTGTAGGTGGCGCTGTGAGAACTCTGACATCTAGTGGACAAATTCTAGACTGCAATTGGCATTTTCTATGTCAAAGAATATATTGTAAAATATGCTAATTATCAATAAGAAGGCAATGTTTCTTAGTATTATATCATATTTGTATGTATCTGTATCATAACTACTATATAACATCCCTGCCACTCCTGAGTCAATAAACCCTGCTGCAGATCAGCTTCTCTACCACCAGGGGGAGCCACAGAAGAGAGCAGTACTACGCTGTGTACCACAGAGCTGTATAACAGACTTTTAGTCTCATACACTCAAATGCAAATTATAAGGCATTTCAAATAAGCATTTAAAGACATTGAAGCTATGTATTATTTTATACTGTAATGTTTTATACTTTTTACCGTAATGTAATGTAATGTAATAATGTTAAATGCCATATTTAGCAGGCTATAATCAGATTTCTATGCTGTACAACTACGAAAATATTAGCTTTATGAATAAGGAACACTACTTTGTGGAAATTCACTTATCACAGTTGGGTCTGGAAGCAATTAGCCTCGATAAACGAGGGATTACTATATTTCAGCACTGACAGCATCAGCATTAATACTTGAGACTTGGGATTTGTTTGGTAAACATGCTAGTTTGTGTAACATTATTCATTATACTTATTTCAGTTTGCCAAATGGATGTGCCTTACAGGATACAGTATTAGTGTATAAACAAGACAGTATTGTGGCAAATCTTCAGAAAATGTACACATTTTTTGTACTTTGCCCTCTTGTGTAACATAACGTGCACCTCTGAAAAAGGTTAAACTGTAATTGGTCAATTTTTAGAGCCATTTATAGAGGTGGCTCGTTTTTTATTGGCCTGTGGTACGTTGTAAATGTCTAAAATGCTATTATGCTAATGTTAACATGTTAGTAATCCCAAAATGCTAATGTTATCATGCTAAGAAAAATAGCGTGTGAGTGATAAGTGTGTATATATGTGTGTAGCCAAAGAAAATGGCTAAAATTAGTATGCTAACATTAGAATGCTAGCAATGCTAATAAGCTAACATTATCACGTTAACACCTAGCATGATAGCGCAATGTACCAGGAAGGCTAAATGTCCTGAATGAGTTAAGAATGTTGACTTTGGAACAGTTAAAGGCATTTTACCTTCCAAAAAATGGGAATGTCAAGAAAAGTGGAAAATGTAAGTAAAAAAATGGCATGAATGTCCTTAAAATTTTATTCAAAATGATGTTTGATCCGTGTCTTGGGACTGATCTTAGATGTTCCACGGTAATTGCGGTAATTCTGCTGTAATTACTGTTGCTGTTATGAAATGATTTAACAAAAATTATTTGTCCAACCTTTAGTTATGTATTAAAAGTGTTGAATCGTTTAAACAAAATTTAATAAACAAAATTTAAACAAAGCAAACCAAAAAACACCATTACTTATGTTACCGTCATGTTTATTTTGACTCATCTGAACTTTATTGTTCTACAGTACTGTACAATTGTCACCAAAAAGGTAATGATGCTTTTGGCCAATAGAGGGCACTGTTGTCTTTATAATACTAGTAATAAGGTGTGTCCAAACTTTTAGTTTATACTCTAAGTGATATCAACAAGTTAAAGGCAGTTTCAATTTACAAATGAAACACGATTTTAATATTTTTCCTAATAATATTAATTGACAAAAGCATGACTGCATGTTGCAGCAGCAATAACTAAACTGGTTGGTACCTAACAAGGTAATACAATATAATGTACTGTACTATCAAACCCTTTTGTACAAAGCTACTCGATATAGTTCATAATGAAGGTCACATTGGTAACAAATGTGCATATTTTCATTTATAGTAAATGATCCCAGTAAAGCTCTCATGATTCATTATTTAAACAACACATAGGGAATGGCTACTGTATACCCTAATGGCTTATAGACGTCATTATTATTTGATTGACAGGGAATATATCTGGAAGACACATTGAGGTGGTCTTATTTGCCAAGCAGCTCAATTAAAGGGTCATTATTGTCAAATTCTAAGTATCCATAAAGACTATTTGTACATATAGGTGCACAAAATAAATAACATAAATCAATATATGATATGCAAATTGTGTGACGATTAATTTTGAGTGCATTTTGGCCTACAGTTCAGTTAATTTCCATCCACTTGGCAAGAACATGTGGAGTTTGGTTTAAGAAAAAGCTTTGCTACAACTCGCTAAATTGCTAACGTCTTCGCTGCTAACGTTATCTGTGGCTGTACTAGCGACAGGTTGCTTTGCGTTGGTGTGGTCGGCTCAACTTTAGCGGTAAGCAAGCTCCTTACAAAGATGACATACTACCCTTATCCAACCACTCGAAGCTACTCACCTTGCCCTCCCAAGCCCGAGCATGACAACCAATCAATTCCCATTTCAATTAATCAATTAATGAATGCTTTAATTTGACATTCCTAGATTATTAATTGTATGTAGTAAAAAGTGATTACAGCGAAGCAATACATACAACATGGTGTACAGTAAAGGCGTCAAAATCCAGGCTTAAACGTGGATTGTAGCAATTCACAAGATAATTCCACAAGAATGATTCCTTCCTCTTTCCTCCTATGTCATGTGAATTATTTATCCTGGATCTTGAATCGGTGGCAGGTTTACAGTGTGAGCAGCATGGGGGATTATGCAGGAAGCAAAGGAACACTTTCGTCACAACCCCTGCTGTGCGAGGTGGCCTGCACTCGACATCAGAATGGAAAATCATCTACTCTACACCTGACAGAGCTTGTCTGACGAGAGTGCAGCATCTCATTATAAGTGACTCATTACATGTTCAATGTGTGTGTGTGTGTGTGTGTGTCTTTTTTGCATGAGCATTAGCATGTAAATGTGCATCTGTGTGGCATGGCATTTTCCTTTTTGGCTGTAAGATTTCTAAATTGACCATCAAGTGACCAGGAGAGTTGTAGTCTGCCTTTTTACTGAACGTGACAACCCTCTGACCTTTACCGCGTGTCTGTCGCTGTAACACGCATTCTCACATTTTCGCTTACATTGTCACATCCTCTTTTCTTGAACTTTCCTCCTTTTGCATGTTACAAAAACTGCTGTTTTGTCTTGCTGTTCGGTTTCAGTGTTTCACCACAAAGGGAATTATTGTTAACATGTGCGGAAAATGTCCTGTGTTTTATTGTAAGAATAGTGTTAATTAGCACAATTGCAATGACCAAGCAGCCCGAGATTCTGCTGCTGCAGCTCTTTGGCGGTCTGCTCTATTGTAGCCCCTCTTGGAGTCTGTGGATTGCTCATTGACTCATCCAGCAGCAGCGTTTCCTAGCAACGCCTCTTGAATGTACTGTACAGTATACTTCCCCATCTCATGGGCGCCTTTAATAATCTGCCTTGCAATTTTTCCATGTAAGCTTTGTTAAGCGATGTATGCCACATTTGAATCCTACATGTTTTTTTGTCACATGCATTTGTTGCTGCATGTCACAAAAGAATGAAACATGCTGATTAAAATATAATAATCTCAAAAATGAGCTGCTCATGAGTAATGACAGAAGTTCATAGAAGAGTGTCTTTGAGCACAGCTTTTTAAAATCAACTCTTTTCATAAGCGCTAGCCATTCAGCAGTGTGACCTACGTGACATGACAAACCGGCCCGAGTGTATGTATACATCCTGATGTTACACAATAGCTCTCTCTCTCTAATCTCTGCCCTCAAACAGCTGAGCTGTGGAATTGTTGTGCATTTCAAGTGCAATTATTGCAGCATATTGAAAGAAGCACTAAAGCAGTCGAGCATCAGGAGACGGTGAGCTAAGCAAGAAGAGTACCGAGAGTTTACAGGTGATGAATAACATATATTGTTATTTTCCCAGGTCTGGCTGTGAAGTTTATGACCCCTGTAAAGGCTTCAAATCATGCTGTTGACAGACAGTATATATATTCGCCGGCGCAAGCGATGACTCCTGCCGCCTGGAGATATTGCGACCACCATCGCTCTGAGTCACCACACATGGATCGTGCCTGCACGTATTCATTCAACACAGCTAAAGATATATGTGGAAGTGAGCACATGACTGTTAAAATGAAAAGATTTTTTTTTCTAATGATCAATTTCCTAAAATGATCAATGTAAGAATAACGGTACAGTGGCCCAAGGCATGGAAACCGCATGTGTCCACTGTCATGCTGTGATAGAATGATTGGAATATGATGGCTCTTCTGAAGTATTAAATGATAACTAACACAATTTAGAACAGAAATATACAAAAAGTCATTCAAAAGTCCAAAACTATTGCACACTCACCAGTGAGTACATTTGTGTGTATGACAAAAACGTACCATGTGATCAATTTGATCACAACAACGCCCTCTCCGTATCATATCAGTTACTAATACATTTGCTCACTTCCTGTATTCAACTTTCACCAATTCACTACTTACATTATTTTTCCATTGGAAGAATCTTGGAGAAAGTCCCACCAAAGACGGGGTACTGTACACCATAAATTATTATGTTTATTGTGCATTATATCATTATTATTCTTTCACTTTCAGGTTTTCCCTTCAGCAAATCAATCTCCTCCATCCAACCCTTTCTTCCATAAACCTCCTCTTTGGTCTTCCTCTACGCCTCCTACCTGGCAGCTCTAAACGCAGCATCCTTCTACCAATATATTCACTATCTCTCCTCTGGACATGTCCCAACCATCTCAGTCTGGCCTCTCTGACTTTATCTCCAAGGTCTCAACATGTAATGTCCCTCAGATGTACTCGATCCCAATCCTATCCATCCTGGTCACTCCCAATGAGAACCTCTGTATCCGCATCTCTTGCTACTTTCAGTTCTGCTTCCTGTCTTTTCCTCAGTGGCACTGTCTCTGGACCAAACAACATGGCTGATCTCATAATTATACATTTGGTCAAATTTACTTAAGATTTTCCGGATCAAAACAATGCATATGACATCAATCAAAGCATGTTTTTCAGAAATTCAATACTTCCTGCTTAGGCACTGCAGCATCCTGGGAACAGTAGTACTTTAAGCATACACGGACTTAGTAATGTTAACATTAACAACCAATATCGTGCATCATCTAGTGAGCTAAGTGTTTCATGACATACTTATTTATACCGCATCAATTCTTTCCAGGTCTGATTATGGGTGACATCCTGTACAGCTACAAACCTATGCATTCCCCCACTGTAAAAAATATACATCAGGTATTGTCCTATGTGGGTTACAGTATCTTCGAAGTTGACATGCATAAATATTAGGGTCTACAATTTCTCAGCCTCAAGCCGGAAAGCTCTCGCAACCTTAGTTTCCTGAATCATGTTCCCCTTGCTGCTCACCCACGTCTCCAGTTTTTCTTTGTTTTATTCATATCCGATGTTTCACTTCCTCTCCAGGCACCCGGACCCTGCGATTGCTACTTGACTTGCAGCATCCGACATCATAGTGTCAAACCCAGAGTTACCCTTCCTGCTTGGTGTTTTTCAATTGTTTTTATTGTTGTTTGTTCACCCCCCCTTTCTCACTCTCTCTTCTCTCGTTTTACCTGTTTCTCTCTCTAGAGCTTTTCCACGAGATGAAAAAAAAAAAAAATGTTGATTCCCATCTGGCTGACTTCACATCAGACCTGCCGCACGGCGCTCTGCACCACTGAATTAATCAGGCATTCGTTTCATATGTAACATCACTACCAGACACTTTGCTTTTTGGACAAAAAAATAAAGTGCACTTTGTGTAAAAAGATCCTAGTAGAGGTGAAACGGGACATTACATCATGTCTGTGTCCTTTTTGTAAGTGTCTGGGATGATAAAATATGTTAGCAGAGGGAGCCGCTGAGTTTTTCATTCCCTTTAATCGCAGTCATCTTGAATGCTTAATCACTCTTTAGTGTAAGTGACTGTGAGGAACAAAGGTGACACTGATAATACTAAGCTGAGATAAGATTCTATTCAAAAACGGGTCTAATTAAAAAAATAATTGAAGCCCCATCCACTCTAAAAAAAAAAAAAAAACTTAATGCATTCACTGTTTATTCCCTCAGACATTTTGCTGTTTTGCTGATTACTCCTGTGAACAATGTTAAGTTGCCACCTAATTAGTGGATATGCATAACATATAGCATATAACATATAACATATAGGGTCAAACATCACAGAACAAGATGTCAGCATAATTATGTCCCAGGATTTCCACAAGTCTTAGGAGATTTCTGTTCAGTGAGAGTTCATGATTCACTGTGGAAGTGAGTTTTGAAGCCGTTTTTTACCACAGAAGGGGTAAAAGTGACTACATAAAGTGATGTGAAAATGTGTTTGCCCCTTTCTTGTTTTTCTATTTTGTGCATGGTTGTCACACTTCAATATTTCAAATCATTAAACAAATTTTAATATTAGTCAATGACAACACAATTGACCACAATTTTTTACATTTTTTTTTTTCATTTTTAAAGTTTTAAATGAAAGTTTTTAATATTGAGGGAGAAAAAAGTCCAAACATGCATAACAATGTGTAAACAAAAAAGTGTTTCATTAAAAGTGATTGACCTCATAATAACTGCCATATTTTGCCATACCATATTAGCATATTTCCATATTTTACTGTTGGTATGATGTGCTTTACACCAGATTTAATGGGACTGAGACGAGCTTCAAGCTTCTTTTTGTTCAGCAGTAGTTTTGGTCTTTCAAACTCTGCCATACGGTTTTTACCAGGCTTTTTGAATGTTGTTGTGGGGTCTTTTGTGACCTCTTGGATTAGTTCTTGTTGCGCTCTTGGGGTAATTTTGGAGTCTCAAAGCTTTACTAATGGCTGTATAACTTTTTTCAGATACATTTCAATTAATCTGTTATTTTTTTCACACAGGACCATGTAAGGTTTGGATTATTTTTTCCTTGAATAATAAAAAACTTCAATTAAAAATATTACAATATTTTTTTAGTTATGCTGTTATTTAGTAATAAAAAATTGGTTGATGATCTGAAACATTTAAGTGTGACAAAGATAAAAAAAAAACACTTTTTCACACCACAGTAGCTCATTTTCGATGCTATTGTGTGCCAAATGTCGCATCCTTACTTGTGCTATTACACAGCTACGTACTGTATGCTGTACCTGGGCATGGCGGATTAGTTGTGCACTGTGGTAACTTCCAAAGCCATCTTCTTGGGAGAGGATAAAATGAAATATGGAAGTGAGAGTCAGCAGCGAGAACACACGGCAAGGTGATTAAAGTTAGTCCTGAAGGCCCTTTCTGGGAGCAATAGATTAAGACGATGCAACGCTCTCATCTTCCTCAAAGCTGGAGCTATTTGATGTGACTCCAACAGAGTGTGCCATGTCCTAAGCAAGCATTTCTTGGCAGCAGATCACAAATAAAAAGCACATATATTTAAGTGTGTTTGAATATTTTGGAAAGATTTTGAAGCTGTGGCAACATAGACTATGTTTATTGGTTACCAATGTAAATGAGAGTTTAAACAATTATATTTTTGTACTGTAAACAGCTGTTATGTTATCTATACAGCAGGCATGCTCTTGTTTGTGTCCATCTGGTTATTTTGTTTGGAAAATTATCACCAATGAAGAGGTTATTAATAATTGTGTATGTCTAAGTCATACATTCTCAGTACTTCCCCGACTTATCCATGATGTCATTATACTACTGATTTTATTTCACGATGATGTCAGCAATAAGATTATACTTATTAGAATTATCATTCTGTTTACTATCATGGTTAATATTTTCATGACGGCTATTACCACTAATATGTTTGACTGTTTCAATTCAGTAATATTATCTGTTGTCCTCTCCATTATTGTCTTTTATAGCCATCATTGATATTTGTTGATGTAGTCCCGTTTGTTTATGTTGTTCTGTTATTGTTGTTGTTGCTGTTGTTGTTCTTGTCCAGGCACTCCCTCCCTCTGTTTTCCTTTTTCTTCTTTTCTATCCCCTCCTGCTCTGGTATATAAGAGCATTTAGATCAATAATACTATATGCAACCAATGGCTGGACAGGACAAAATATTCCACCAAATAGTAAGGTTTTCGGGTTTTCTGTGTGTTAGTTAGCTAGCATGATTACACAAAAACTACAACAGTGATGTCCATTACACAACCATAAAAACCAAGGCCCCGGGATGCAACTGGAATATTCTCAATGGGATAACCATGATAAGCAAGAAAGCAGTTTGGGTGAGTAGTTGCCGAACGGGGAGATTACTTACTTTTAAAAAAATATTTAAATTCACTTTGCTGCACTTTGCCACCTTTTAAAAGTTAGTAAAGTCAGTCTAATATGGACGTTATATCTCTACATGCATATGTGCAAAATTAAAATAACCTCACATCAGTTTCTTGGTCAAATTGATTTGGGCTCGTGAATTTTTTATGCAAATATGTACATCGGATGTGCATCATATGCACCCAGCACGTTGTGCACGCATGGGCGTATATGTCCATATGCATGTTTTATACCATATTCATATTGTATGGGCATACGTAAGAGCAAATGTGCCTTAAAGGCCGATTACATACTCGGAGTCCATATGTCCCTTATGTATTACTCAAGGGGATAATCATATTAGAGTGAGTCATTCTTGACCTCCTTGCATAAGATTTTAATAGATCATAAATACTGTTCTAATATGATCAAATTACCAACTGTGCCGCCCTAATGACAAAGAGGTGAGACTGCAATGTCAAATGATGTAGCATATTTTAGTGCTATTATTCATGGTAATTGTCAATTTGAGATGCAGTGGAGCAAATTATTTGATGATGTTTTGAAGGCATTCACACAACCAAGGTCTCCCTCCTTCCTTTACTACTTTCACTGTTTCCCCGCATGCAGAGACTGCCATTGTCCCGCACATAGATGGTGCCATTAGCACAGATACATTAAACATGAGCCATGAGCTGGGCGCTGGAATAAAATGAAACAGATGGTAAGCATATTTTGAGCTGAGCCAGAGTGATTAATTCCCTCCATGATGACACAGCATCGCCTGTAACAGCTATGAAAACCTCCAACCAGCAAGTAGTACAAGTCTTTGGGATGTCACTGGAGCGTTTCAGGATGTTTTTCCACTGAAACACACTCTTAAACTTTTCACTGCGTGTGGGTGGCATTTTGAGTTTAAATCTGGTCTGATACTGTAAATGCTTTGAATTAGCCTCTATTCAGTTAACCGCAGTCTCCTGCTTCATAAGAGCGTGCAAATAACCGCCAGGCTCTCTTAGCAGAAATCATTGCCAACAACAGCTGTGGCTGTAGACAACCTCGCAATGTGTTTTTGTGTTTATTAACTCCACAAAAGCGGCACGGCGGTTGAGTGGTTAGCGCGCAGACCTCACAGCTAGGAGACCAGGGTTCAATTCCACCCTCAGCCATCTCTGTGTCGAGTTTGCATGTTCTCCCCGTGCGTCCTCCCACATTCCAAAAACATGCTAGGTTAATCGGCGACTCCAAATTGTCCATAGGTATGAATGTGAGTGTGAATGGTTGTTTGTCTATATGTGCCCTGTGATTGGCTGGCCACCAGTCCAGGGTCTACCCCGAGTTCACTATGGAATAGTGGTTGCTGGCCATTTCTGGGAAGGTTCACCAGTGTTCCATTTTTTGACGACTTGTGGATAAATGGCTCTCACTATGGTTTGCTGGAGTCCCACAATTTTAGAAATGGCTACAACTTTAGTAAGGAGACCCGAGTTCAATTCCAGCCTCGGCCATCTCTGTGTGGAGTTTGCATGTTCTCCCCGTGCATGTGTGGGTTTTCTCCGGGTAATCCGGTTTCCTCCCACATTTCCAAAAACATGCTAGGTTAATTGGCGACTCCAAATTGTCCATAGGTATGAATGTGAGTGTGAATGGTTGTTTGTCTATATGGGAGTGGCTTGGGCTAAGGTATCTCCTCTAACTATTGTCTGAGCTTTGGTGAAAGACAGCATCATTGCGAAACAGCCACCTGAAAAAAAGACTGACACTGACAATGATGACAGGGAACCCGGCATACGTATATGGTGGCGAAATTGCCCAACTCTTCAATTTAGATACAGAAGATGAGGACTTTGATGGATTTGTGGGAGATAATTAATTAAAAACCGGTGAGTTAAAGTAGTAGAATAAAGTTTTGCTTAGTTTTTCTTCCGTTTTTTTCTAAGCCAACCGGACCTTGAGTTCGCTTCAGCACTCAAGTAGTGCAAGTGGAAAGTACATTTTTGCAGTCATCTGCATACAAATAATAGGATATGCTATGCTTTTTGAAAATTGCAAGTTGTACAAGGTAAAAAGCAAATAGGATGGGCCCCAAGAATTGATCCCTGAGGGACTCCATAGTCGAAGGGGGTGGTGGACGAGGTGGATGACCCAAGACCTTGTATCCCTAGTATCCCTAGTATGTGAAGTCACTACGCTAGGAAATAAATTTCAGTAATGTTTGAAATCATCAAAATACGGCAAGATATTGTAACTAGTACATGATATCATCAATGTACCTGTTAATTGCATGTATATCAAAAGATAAAACTTTGTTTTTGTAGTCAAAATAGGTACCTGACAATGATGTGCATTGTTTGCTAGCTCATACTAACTTGTTTTATTTCATCAGAATGCAAAGAATATGCATAAGGATTGTGGATCATGGGCAAAATTCCAACAAGGTGCTTTAAAACCTTCCATAGGAAATAACTCAAGGTGAATTAACCTATATATACTTTATATAACCAATATATAGTAGTGTACATATCTTTCTTTTAGGGTTGAGACTTTTTGCATTGATTAATTATGTTAGTGTGTTAGGAAAGGCAGTGCAGCAACCCAAACATTTTTACAGCATCTTTCCAGGTTCTGATATAATACAGTATACTTGTCCTTGAGGGGACAGTTGCCCTTGGACCTATACGTCAGTGTAAATGTGAGGTGACAGAGCATTTTTACGGTACATTTCCTGGAAGCCCTCAGAATATGACCCCATCTCTAAAGCAGCGTAGCCATAGAGATTGTTTTTTTTTTTTTTGTGAGCAGTCCGAGTCACACGGTTGTCATTTGTTGATTGTGACACAGCATCATATTGTTGTCTGCCTTACATTCATGATGTGACAGAGTTTATCTTTGTGGTGCGTTGTCCCAACAGCGACAAGCATCAGCTGTAACTCGCTCTAATGGTGCCCTCACACTTGTCTGTTTGCTTTGGTTGAAACAAACTACGGTTCTTTTACATTGATGTGGTTCGTTTGGTGGTTCGAGTGTCAACGCCATCATCGGAAGTACGGTGTGACCGAGACCACTTCACAGATGTGCTAACGTGTGCTCGCAAATGAACTCTTAGTACAGTTTAATTCACTTAAGCTCATAAGTGAACGCTCCACTGAGCAAAGATAGCAAAAGGATGCAGAAAGAAGAAATATGGAAGAGAAATTCTTTGGAAGTGCTGTCTCTATGCTCTGCTCTTTCCATCTGTCTTTGTGACAACGGTGCTCTTTAAAAGTATATTTTAGATGGTAAATATAGCAGAATATAAAAATATCCAATGTATTCAGACCAAGAGATGCCATTTTGGTTGGATTGGTCGGAAACAGTAACAACTCAAAACAATGTAATCCATAGTCTAGTACAGGGGTCAGCAACCTGCGGCTCCAGAGCCGCATGTGGCTCTTCAGACTCTTTATTGTGGCTCCCTTTGCGATGCTTGAATATTTTTAACACCCGAGTGGGGAAAATGCACGTCTTTTGTAATGAGTTTTAAAAAATCCAACTTTGTCTGAGACCATGAATGCATCCTGAGTGAGTTCTGACTGCTATCCAGTTCAGTACATGAAGGAAAACAAGTAATACTTACCTACAAATCTAAAAAATAAATTCGAGATAATTTAAAAACAGCGGCATGGGAACTTGTTTTTACGTTTACAGTAGTTTACACATACATTTATGTAAGTTTATCTCCAAAACTAGCAAGAGTACTCCAACTCGTCTTTTCTTATCTGAACTACTTTGATACCCCCAAATTCCCTCCAATGTTGTTTTAAACATACTATATGTTTTGCGGCTCCAGGCTATTTTTCTTCAGTGGGCATTGGGTAAAATGGCTCTTTTCATAGTAAAGGTTGCCGACCCCTGGTCTAGTATGTCAATAGTCACATAAGTATATGTAGTACGGATGGCTACTAGGGATGAAACGCTCTTCTTCTTCAAATCTGGATACACTGGTTAAGATTAGGGATCGACCGATATGTTTTTTTTGGGGCCGATGCCGATACCGATTTTTTTTCCATCACCCTTAGCCGATGGACGATTTTGCTTGGGCTGATATTTGTGGCCGATACTGCTTTTACATGAAAAAATGACCATGATAACAAATATTACAGGTCTCATGTTTAAAAAAATATTTATTGAAATGTAAATATCGGCCCGATATATCGTTAGATATTAATTAAGATGCAATTCAATATACAATAATATATTTTTTAAATCAGAATGATTCCATGCAGCGTATCAATGATACGATTCCATTCGATTCTCCATTTTTTTTGTTGATTTAGACATTCATTCATTTTCTACCGCTTATCCTCACGAGGGTCGCGGGGATGCTGGAGCCTATCCCAGCTGTCTTCAGGCGAGAGGCGGGGTACATCCTGGACTGGTGGTCAGCCAATCACAGGGCACATATAGACAAACACACTCACATTCATACCTATGGACAATTTGGAGTCGCCAATTAAGGAGGAAACCGGAGTACCCGGAGAAAGCCCACGCATACACCGGGAGTGATTTAGACATTAATCTAAAAAAAAATTTTAAAACTCACCAATCACTAATCCAGCTGCACTGATAATAAGCACTAGTCTGGAAATCGCAAACAAATCTTTCCCACCTGAGAGAAGCTAGCTATCTTCAAAGTTGGTCCACCTCTCCTTAAGGTTGCCTTGAAAATTGATTTTTTTAAGAATGTCCAACGTTAAGTCAATTTGTTCTCCACCTCTGTCAGCCACTCTTGGTGTTATTGTGTTGCAAGGCTTGACAGACTGTTTTTCTTCTGTTGTTTATTGATGTTTGGCAAGCAACTTTTGGTGTGCATCACCTCCACTTTCTGCTTATCGGAATACACACTGATGAACTAATCTCATGATGGAAAAACGATATTGTTTATGTACGTTAATCTGAAAAGAATCACAAATCACAGTAGCCACGTTTACATGAGGATTTTTTCCGCTTTCCGAATGGAATCTTTCTGAATGACTTTTCCAAAAACAATGGTATACATGGAAAGGAATATTCCAATCCAATAATCAACCAGAATAGTCAATGGGGCATGCGCAGTAAAACGTAAACATCAACATCACGTGATACCGACTTCTTACCGACCGTTTTTTTCTTTCACTTGTTGGAATAACTCCATGTTGCCAGTTTTTCGTTCGTCCGGTCTTGAATTTTTTTTTTCATTTTTAAAACTGGAAAACGTCTCGACCCGCGTGTTACGTCATATCTAAGCATGCGCTGAACGCACCCGGGATAAATATAAACAGCAAAAGATAAAATTCAATCTTGCTAATATTTTATAATTAAACTCCCGACATTTTTTATATAAATATATATTTATCTTAAATAAAAAATATATCTTTTTAAAGAATAACTGAACTTGTGAATGGCGTATAGAAGGGTTTAAATTCCGTTACACAGATGGCGGTAATGCACACGAAAGCTGCTTGCCAACCGCCAATAAACAACAACAGAAGAAGAAAAACACCACGAAGAAGAACGCACCCTGACAACTTTCCGAATGAGCAGGTACAAGATACCTCAATCAGATTGGGGAAAGGAATAATCTGATTATATATTCATTCAGATTGGCACTTTTCTTTCGGAATGAGGTGTATACAAAGGTTCCATTCTTTCCGTTTCAGCAAATAAACCAAATTCAATTGGAATATTTGGGTCCATGTATACGCGGCTATTGACACAGAAGCTGAAATCTAATTGGACAAAAAAAAAATGACTGTTGGGATGAAATAATCCAATTTCATGGAACAAATACTAAAATTGAAGTTATAAATATAGGTCAGTGCTTTTGACAGAATTAAGGCCAGCAGAGAAGGCCTTGCTAGCAGTAGTGGGTGGTCATAATGTCATGAGGGAATAAAAAAGACTTGTTGATGTATTTCAAAGCCAGGCAGTGGTAAATGAGCAAACTAGACTACTGAATGCAGCCTAACAGCCCATTGTTTGGACAGCATACTATTTACTTGTTCTATTTTAAATCCTATGCTGTGACATTTGATGAGAAGGCAACCTCACCCAAGCCCGTACAGTCATTAGTTCTCCAGCACGGGGGAATATTTTTGGCAGTCAAAGGTGTATTTGACTGTATTATGAATTACAGTCAATGCCTGATTTTTTTTTTCCAGTACTTAATTGAATGTAGCCTTGAAACTTTGAAAACTTTGCTGCCACAAAGACGCCTATTTTCCATTCTATCCCAATTTAAGATGTTTTCTTGTTATTGCTTTCGGTATGATAATGAGATACACCAACACTGGGAAAAGTAAAGAAAAGGCCAAAAGTGAGTTTGAGCTAACTATAATTAACTGCTATGTCTACACAGTTCCACCACTCATGTATTTCTATTTCTAATGGACTTCATTAAATGTCTAGACAGAGAGAGTAATTTTGTTCTTCTCTAAGAGAAGCTTTAACTGTACTCACTTTTCTTACATTGGAAAAGGTTACATTCATTCATTTATTTTCTACATAATACAATAAAAACAGTCATTATGATTAAATATAACTAAATCTAAACAAAAACCATCTGAGATGTAATGGAATACAATCCTTAAAATTATTGAAGCCAACCAGAACCAGAACAACAAAAATTATTCCAATTTACTCAGAATTTCAGAATAAATCAACCAATTAGAAACTGACTTCCTTGCTAAAATGCTAAACTCAAATGCGAAAACTGTTTATTTTCTCTCCGTTCTCACTGTTTTTAATTTCTGGACTATTCTGGGCCACACACACTGAATTCATTCATTCATTCATTTTCTACCGCTTATTTTCACAAGGGTCGCGGGCGTGCTGGAGACTATCCCAGCTGTCTTCGGGCCAATCACAGGGCACATATAGACAAACAACCATTCACACTCACATTCATACCTATGGACAATTTGGAGTCGCTAATTAACCTAGCATGTTTTTGGAATGTGGGAGGAAACCGGAGTACCCGAAGAAAACCCACACATGCAAACGCCACAAAGATATGCCCGAGGGTGGAATCGAACTCGGGTCTCCTAGCTGCATGGCCTGCGCACTAACCACTCACCCTGGAAAAGGTTACAATTAACTTCATTTGGAACCCATTGATGTGCTTAAGTGCTACAACGGTATTTAAGATTAGCGCTTAGATAACAAACATTGACAAATAATTCCAGACAAATTTCCTTTTTAATGAACTTCACCTTAGTGGAGAGAAGAAGAAAAAAAAAAAAAAAACGGTAAAAGTTCCTACAGTGTCTTCAGCTCATTTTCTTGCTCTTGTCCCCCATTGATCTCACCGCTTCTTCAGAATACCAGCGGGGGAATATAATTAAACTCTTCCGCGCTTACATGACCCCGACAGAAAAGGAAAAGGAAGACAGAGATGGAATGAAAACAGTGTTCTGCAACATTTAGCCCAATCAACTCTCAGAGGGTGTATGCCGACGGGAGGCTTGACTCTTGTGGTGAAATAAAGTGGAGGCTGTAAGGCTGTTCTATTTTTCTATATCATCAAAAATGTATGTGTGGGGAGTGCATTATGAATTACATGTTGAGGACTGTTTAACAAATGTATGCGGTTGAGGCATATACCACAGATTGATAAATCCGTTTTACTCAGTTACTAATAATTATAATTTGGCTATAACTGTATTGTATTTCTGTGTCTATATACCGTATTTTCTGGACTATAAGTCGATCCGGAGTATTAATTGCACAAGGCCAAAAATGCATAATTAGGTAGAAAAAAACATACATAAGTCACACTGGAGTATAAGTCGCACAAGGCCAAAAATGCATAATTAGGTAGAAAAAAAACACATAAGTCGCAGTGGACTATAAGTCGCACAAGGCCAAAAATGCATAATTAGGTAGAAAAAAACATACATAAGTCATACTAGAGTATGAGTCGCACAGGGCCAAAAATGCATAATTAGGTAGAAAAAAAAACACATAAGTCGCAGTGGACTATAAGTCGCACAAGGCCAAAAATGCATAATTAGGTAGAAAAAAACATACATAAGTCGCACTGGAGTATAAGTCGCACAAGGCCAAAAATGCATAATTAGATAAAAAAAAAACATACATAAATCGCACTGGAGTTTAAGTCGCACAAGGCCAAAAATGCATAATTAGGTAGAAAAAAACATACATAAGTCGCACTGGAGTATAAGTCGCACAAGGCCAAAAATGCATAATTAGATCGAAAAAAACATACATAAATCGCACTGGAGTTTAAGTCGCACAAGGCCAAAAATGCATAATTAGGTAGAAAAAAAAACACATAAGTCGCACTGGAGTATAAGTCGCACAATGCCAAAAATGCATAATTAGGTAGAAAAAAAAATACATAAGTCGCACTGGAGTATAAGTCGCACAAGGCTAAAAATGCATAATTAGTTAGAAAAAAACATACATAAGTCGTACTAGAGTATGAGTCGCACAGGGCCAAAAATGCATAATTAGGTAGAAAAAAAACACATAAGTCGCAGTGGACTATAAGTCGCACAAGGCCAAAAATGCATAATTAGGTAGAAAAAAACATACATAAGTCGCACTGGAGTATAAGTCGCACAAGGCCAAAAATGCATAATTAGATCGAAAAAAACATACATAAATCGCACTGGAGTTTAAGTCACACAAGGCCAAAAAATCATTAATTAGGTAGAAAAAAAACACATAAGTCGCACTGGAGTATAAGTCGCACAATGCCAA
The DNA here is from genome assembly GCF_037039965.1 of Doryrhamphus excisus. Lineage (NCBI taxonomy): Eukaryota > Metazoa > Chordata > Actinopteri > Syngnathiformes > Syngnathidae > Doryrhamphus > Doryrhamphus excisus. Next base: position 18,552,726 of record NC_136368.1, read on the forward strand.
AAATGCATAATTAGGTAGAAAAAAAAATACATAAGTCGCACTGGAGTATAAGTCGCACAAGGCTAAAAATGCATAATTAGTTAGAAAAAAACATACATAAGTCGTACTAGAGTATGAGTCGCACAGGGCCAAAAATGCATAATTAGGTAGAAAAAAACATACATTAGTCGCGCTGGAGTTTAAGTCACACAAGGCCAAAAAATCATGAATTAGGTAGAAAAAAAAACATACATAAGTCACGCTGGAGTATAAGTCGCACAAGGCCCAAAATTCATTAATTAGGTAGAAAAAAAACATACATAAGTCGCACTGGAATATAAGTCGCACAAGGCCAAAAATGCATAATTAGGTAGAGTGTTATTTTAAAACCTGAAAACCAATTGTGGTCTTACCTTTTATTTATATATGAAGTACATGTGCACGGTTCTTTTGCAGTAAAAGTAACACTTCTAAAAATCTGATTACCTTTTGCAGCGGGGCCGTAAGATCTTGACCTGGGACCAAAAACTGCCCCCGCCCACCGAGTTGTCACTTCTGACCACACCGTACCGTTGGGTAAGGGTAGGAAAGAAGGAGGTTCTTCAAGTGGGCACTCTACTTCATTGGTGTTTTGATGATACGCTCTGTGGTAGGCCCATTAATCCTCCAGAGAGGCAACACCTGGCATCCCAGGTGTGTCCCATCTGCTTTGAGCCCAGCAAGGGTTCGTGTCCTGGATCCGTATCCACTGGCTGTTTCTTTCAGCGGCTTCAGAGACTGATTGTCGCAGAGCCTAACCATGAATGCCAAAGTCTTTCGTGAGCCCGATGGTAGAGGAAGCCACAAAACCTCTGCATCCTACGTCCGGGCTCTTTGTTGTGCATCTGCTACCAGATCTGTGGAGCAGTTTTTTTTTTCATTCGTAGGCCTCTTTGGTGGAATCCTCCCATGGGACGGTGAGGTCTATGATATTTACTACCTTTTAGCCAAGGGGACCACAGCACCAAGTCTGGCGTGAGGGTGGTGGTTCCAATCTCCTGCCAATATCAACTAGCATCTTCCAATCCTGGGCCATGGCTAGCTGTCCAGCTTCTGGTTTTCTGGGGGGTGGTTAGGATGTTTCTGTCCCTCTCCAATGAACGTTGACACAGAAGTGGAATTGGTAGTGCTCGTTCCTTTTGCTCTCAAGGACTCCTGCCAGACTCATGAGGACCTGATTGTGCCTCCAGTTATAGAGGCCTTGTGTGAGGCTTTATAATATTATGTAATATTATTGCTCATATAGCTGACAAACAGTAACACGTGCCATTGGACATCCATTCAGACTTTTTAACGACGTTCTAACAATAATCTATCATCTCCCTCACCTGTTTGCGCTACTTCCAGGTTCTGGGTTTTATGATGTCATGAAGCAAAGGGGTCATCAAGTTCATCCTATTTCTGAGGATTCCTATTCCAAACACATTGAACCTCCCCTAGAAATTACTACATACATGCAGCCACTGTATAATTTACACTACCACTCAAAAGTTGGGGATCACTTGCAAATTTCTTTGTTTTCCAAAGAATTTTTCTGCATTTCACAAACATTTTTTTCCATTTCACAAACAATTAAAATGAATCAGATGATTTTCAAAGAAAGATCTCCATTTTTGCATAGAGACCTACTATCAACAACTGTCAGTCCTCTGCATCAATCTCCTGGTATGGCTGCTAATCCAAGTTCATCATTTTATAAGGCTAATAGATTATTAGAAACCCCATCTAAAAATCTAAACTAAAACTAAAATATCTTATCATGCTGTTAACTACTCCCTTCAGAGAGAAGCACAAACTGGGTCTAACAAGGACAGAAAAACGCTGCACAACTCTGCAAGAAGACAAATATTTGAGAGTGTGTAGTTTAAGACAAAGACGCCTCCTAGGTCGTCACCTGGCAGCTGCACTAAATAGTACCCGTCAAAAACCAGTCTCAGTATCAACAGTGAAGCACGACTTCAGGATGCTGGACTTCATAGCAAGACTGCCAAAAAAAAAAAAGCCAAAATTCCCAAGTGATCCCAAATTTTTGAGCGGTTTACTGCAAGATGATGCTAACTTTGAAGCAAACTTGCAAACAAAAAACAATGCTACTGTTCAGTGTAATTCATTTTACTTAGTGTTTGTGTGCAGCGAACAGGTTTTTGGCAGCGTTTGAACACCCGACTACCTGGGGAAGACTCCAAGACAGTTTACAACCAAGGTAACAAATGGAACACATTAACGACTCTCATGAAAATGAAAGACTACAACGCAGGAGACTGACAAGGGGAAACTGACTTTCACCCAACTGGAGAATGTAATTATAAATTAAAGTGCTCCTCCTATAGAATATATACTGTACTTACTGTATAATAGCTCTACATTTACATTAAGACAAGTCTCTGCAACATCCAGATGCGGTGTGTTCTAGTTGCAGTTGCTAGGTAACAAGGGCTTCATGGGGATATCCTCATTATGAAGTATTTAAAAAGTGTCATTAATTGCTAATATGCAAGGAGGAATATCTGAAAATGTAACCGAAATTATGCACATTTTCAATAATCTGCATTAGTAATATGTGTATACCGCAATGATATTTTTAAGGCAATGAAGTGTATCAACTGTTTTGTAAGTGAGATGGAAAAAAAAAAAAAAAAAAAAAGTCCCCCCGTCCATGTGTCATATTAGCAGACAAAAGCGGTACGCAGTTATGGCGCACAGTTATGTACATCCTCTCTCTCTTCAATGCCACACTCATCAAACAGTCGCCTCCACAGCCGAGTAGAGGATGCGGCCGACATTCCACCATCCGCATCTGAACAGGCTTATTTTTAGCCGAGAGAGCACTTGTTTTATTTCAGTCCTCACGGCTCTGCCTGGAGCACCACAATTATTTGATGCCCCTTCGATGCCCTGTGAAGTCATTTTGCTTAAAGTATACAGCCAGCGCATGATAAACAAAGCTGCTATGATTTATGAGGGATCACTCAATGAAACATTCCTCGTGGCTGTATTTTTCTTGTTTTTTTATTTTTTTTTTATTTTAAAAGGTCGTCTTTTTGCTTCATTTTCCCTTAAAAAAAGGGGGTAATCTGTCAAAACAGAAATGACAGCCTTCAGCATTCACTCATGTTGATATCTTTATGGTGAGATATTCTGTAGAGTCCATAACTGATGTAATCAGATTTCAAAACACATAATATTTTGTCATTGTCAAATCTCTGTTGAAACATCTTTGAGTGTTACTTTTCATGCTTTTGTGGGTTTTCTCTTGGTAAAAGTTTGTTTTCTTGATGCGTGCTGTGATTGACAGGCGACAAGCCTCCTGTCTTGGTTAGCTGGTTAGTGGTCCTGTTGGCATGGAAAGGTTGCTTTTTGAATTTTGTGTTTATTACGGTATATTATTTCCTTCATGTGTTCTGTGTGCGATTTAATTTAGGTATCAATTGGATATAAGATCCGACTTATACCAGAACTTGACCACAGTGTAGGGGACTGAATTCATACATAAGCCAAAAACCATCAGAAAATAATGTAAAGTAATTATGAATGATGAATGGAATGGATAAATTAATGTTTACTTTTACTTTTATAGAAAATCCAGTGATTTGGGAAGGCTACCTTCGAACTTTCCCCCATGGTAGGCTATTTAGTAGTGTCACCCAATAAATGAACAAACAGTGAGTCACTAATGCATACAGTGCTTTGTTGAGCATTTGATTCCGCGCAATAATATAGTACACGGAAAAACGACTAATTAGTTACGTGCAATATTGTACAAAAACTGGCAAAATATTCATTGACAACCGAATCATAAAACACATTTGAAAACGAAGGTTTGACAAGTTATTTTTAATTCATTCATTCATTTTCTACCGCTTATCCTCATGAGGATTGCAGGGATGCTGGAGCCTATCCCAGCTGCCTTCGGCCAGCCAATCACAGGGCACATATAGACAAACAACCATTCACACTCTATACCATTCACACTGTCTATATGTTCCCAAGTTCGATTCCACCCTCGGCCATCTCTGTGTGGAGTTTGCATGTGTGGGTTTTCTCCGGGTACTCCGGTTTCCTCCCACATTCCAAAAACATGCTAGGTTAATTAGCGACTCCAAATTGTCCATAGGTATGAATGTGAGTGTGAATGGTTGTTTGTCTATATGTGCGCTGTGATTGGCCCGAAGACAGCTGGGATAGTCTCCAGCACGCCCGCGACCCACGTGAAAATAAGCGGTAGAAAATGAATGAATGAATGAATTCAATGTGTGTGGTTCAGAATAGTCCAGAAATTAAAAACAGTGAGAACGAAGAAAAAATAAACAGTTTTAGCATTTCAGTTTAGCATTTTAGCAAGGAAGTCAGTTTCTAGTTGGTTGATTTATTCTGAAATTCTGAGTGTGTAAATTGGAATAATTTTTGTTGGCTTCAATAATTTTAAGGGTTGTATTCCATTACATCTCAGATTATTTTTGTTTAGATTTAGTTATATTTAATTGTAATGACTGTTTTTATTGTATTATGTTTGAAGTTTGAAATGTAATTTTTTGGACCCCAGGAAGAATAGTCTTCACTCAGTGAGGACTAATGGGGATATGTACAATAAACAATAAATAAACAGTAAATGGTAAAACTCTTATGTAGAGTCTTATGTAAAAGCACAGAAAAGCAAAAACAATTACACCCCACACACAGATTGTATGAATTAAATACTGTGAAATCTCCTGTGATTATTTGCTGAGGATCCTATTGGCAAATGTATAACATTATAAAAAGCTGCGACTCCTCCGTCGCCTGTTCCTTCCAAGCAATATCTCCGGAAGAGGAGTCTGACAGTCGCTCATTGATCTTAATGGTGAACATAAAATGGAAGGTGGCAGATAAAGCGAGCATGGCGCTCACATCCTGAGCATTCTACATAGAGTGGCTTTAGTGCGATGTGTCCCTCTCAGCCTCCTTTTTTTTTTTCTCAGTGCTGCTGGCGATGGATTTTGACTCAGGTGCAAAATGAACTGTTTTGCAGACGCCCACACCAGTTATCTTACAAATACAATACGCCAGAGACGAGGCATCTGTTGTGTCTGTGTGTTTGCGTGTTTGTGTTTGCGTGTGTTTGTATCCGCTATGCAAAGACAAACAGATGATGCTTTTTTTTAAGCTTCTAACATGCATTAGAAGAGGAGGATCGCTCAGTGAAGTACTATGATTTCTCCGTAGCGGCTATGTCGGGTTGCGGTAGCTGTTTCCAAACCGAATTATCAAAAGCTGTTTATAATGGCAGGATCGGTGCCAGGGGATGATGAGGGGAAGTGTAAATGTAAAACACGTTATGACAGAATCTGTCAAGGGACAGAAATATCATCTTTCCTCATGTGGTGTTTGCTTTTACGCTCACTCAGCCGTTTTAACCCCCCCCCCCTTAATACCAGCCTCTCCTGACACAACTTTGATCACTGTCATTTTACAAACTTACAGCACTGTGACAGATACATTATTCATCTTGTGCCCTCGTCTACGGTCTGTAGTGCATCTCATCCCCCTGTCTATTTTTTATCCCGTTTGCTCTTTCATTGGATAGAACCGCGAGATATGTCATTCATTCGAGGGTCGCAGGCAGCTGTCTTCGGGAGAGAGGCGTGGTACACCCTGGACTGGTCGCCAGCCAATCACAGGGCACATACAGTAAAGTCTCGTTATATCGATATTCTCGGGAGTCGGAAAAAATATCGATATAACCGGACTATCCATATATCCGATCCTGCGCCGAACTGCATTAAAAGTGGGCGGATCTTTGATATGGCATGTAATTTTCTCCTTGAGTTCATGGATTACGTATCTAGCATGCTTTTGTACTACAATAAATTTTGTACTACAGTAAATAAAAATAAACTTACACTGTAGTGATTACCGGTTACCGGGACATAATTCACCCCGGAACTATCGAAAGGGAAGGTGTTGCCACCCGGAGGGGTAGGCGCGAGGGACGGGTGTTTTCCGCTGTGTGTGCTGCACTCTGGTGGTGGAAGTGTGAAAAATAAAGTTGACTGGAAGCAGCCGTTCGCCGTGTTCTTTTTTGGTATTGAAATCCTTAAGCAAAGATTGATTTAAGCTGCTTTTGTATCGATATAAGCAGACCAAATTGGCTGGCGGGAGATGAAAAGGGCATCCTAGTAACCGGATTATCATAATAACCGTGTATCGTACTAACGGAGCTAATTATATCATAAAAGACTAGAAATTTGCCGGGAAATGAAAATAGTATCGTAATAAGTAGTAATTCGTTTTAACCGATATCGATATAACGAGACTTTACTGTATATAGAAAAATAAACATAGAAACCGGAGTAGCCCGAGAAAACCCACGCATGCACGGGGAGAACATGCAAACCCCAGATGATGACCCCGACCGATGATGACGGAGAAGTGTAGATCTTTGTGAACAAAGAACAGATAATCAACTGTTAGGATATGAGGCTTGAATGTAAAATCAGTCATAACAGAATCTGATAACAACCTTATCCGCTCACCTCTGGTGTTCACTTTTGTACTCACTCCAGCATTTTAATCTGCCCCTTAGTGCGAGTCCTTCCCGGAATCAACTTTACTCCATTGATATTCAAAACAGACCAATGACTGAACGATACAGATCTACTGACTTTTGATGACACGATAAAACACCCTCTTTTAATGATTCCCGGTATAACGCTCCGATGAGTTCAAGATGACAATATTTAGTCATATTTTTATCTCATTTTAACTGCGTAATATCCGTTCCCACTCATAATGGCCGTGTCATTTCAATTTATTATAGCAAAGGTGAATATTCCAACCATTACGTTGCGCCAAAACCACTATCACAGCATTTAATATCAACTAAAAGACAAAAGAAGGTATCCACTTCACTGAGTGGAATACTGATGCCTCATAATTGTACATTTATGAATAGGCCCACTCATGCTGATTATTTGATAGATTATAAGCAACAGCTTGGACAACATTTTTTTTTTTTTACCACTTCAGATTCTTTTAACAAGCCAAGTCTCCTCAAGGACAAAATGGCTAGAAAATTTAACAATTTTACACATTTTTGTTTTGGGACAATTTCAAGGAGTGTTAAAAAAAACAAAAAAATGACAAGTAAATTATGTGTAGTAATACTAGTAATAATCATTTCAGCAATATATACCCTATTGAGGGCGGCCATCTCTGTGTGGAGTTTGCATGTTTGCAGAAAACCCATGCATGCGTGGGTTTTCTCCGGGTACTCCGGTTTCCTCCCACATTCCAAAAATGCTAGGTTAATTAGCGACTCCAAATTGTCCATAGGTATGAATCTGAGTGTGAATGGTTGTTTGTCTACTATATGTGCTCTGTGATTGGCTGGCCACCAGTCCAGTGTGTACCCCGCCTCTCGCCCAAAGACAGCGGGAATAGGCTCCAGCACCCAGCGACCCTCGTGAGGAAAAATCGGTAGAAAATGAATGAATGAATGAATGAATACCCAATTGAGCTGAATATGAGATTTTTATAGGACTATTTGTGGGAACAAATTCAAGGTTGAGAAATTTATACATCTCCAAGTGAGTCATAGCTTTTCTTCCCATCACTCACGTGATACCTGTGATCTGTAAGGATACGGAGACCTGCTCAAATAAAGTGTTTGGGCAACAATAGTAGTGATATGATGCTATCAAGCAGCTAACAAATATGATGATACTGTACATTTTACTGCAATCCACTAGTTGTTATTTCCCCAGATACTGGAAAAATTTAATTTGGTCTTAAAAACTATTTATTGAAAAACAAGTCTTGAAAAAGAGAGCTCATCTTATATTCAGGTAGTAATCATGTAATATCATTAAATATTTTGTTTTGATGATGTAGAATTTATCGACAGAAGCGTTTGTCCAGTCACATTAAAACAGTTCTTCTACAAAAGGTCTGCAACTCCAGTATAGACAATTTTTTAGACTTAAAATACACTCCTGATCCAAATTTTAAGGCCAGTTGAAAAGTTTCTAAGAGTTGGAGTGAGACCAAACCAATCTGGAGTAATTTATTTCCAACAAACAGCCTCTTTCAGTTTAATGGTTATCAGCTGATCAAACATTTAAGAGCACAGCCTTTAAAAGCCGATATCTGCCCAAAAAGTGGGATTCATTTTCTGTCATTTATTCACACGGTTATGATGTCTGGATGGCAAAGCCAAAAAAGCTTTCTCGCTTTGAACGTGGTCAGATTGCAACCGAGGTGGGACGCAGTAATACCCAATAAGTGATAATAAGGAAGCAGTAAATGGTAGACTAAAAAAAAAAAAAAACTGGAAAAGGATTTGATTGGCTGTCTGTCAAGATAGGACGATCCTCGGCCAAAAATGAAGGTTGTTAATGGTGTCGACTGCAGCATCTGCAAGAGAAGGGTTTTAGAACAAAAAACATTTTCAAAGGCTTTGTCTCCTTCAACCGCCTTCCCGTTTCGAAGAGCATCAAACATGGGACATTAATAAATGAAAGAGATTCAAAAATTCGAAAATGTAACCTTGACAGTCCGGGTGGCTTCCGACGTTACTGGCATAACAAGGAGATTCCATCTGAGATGTTTTCCACAGAAGGGGGTCCGACATCATGGAGCTGCAGGTTGTGCAGGGGCGTCAAAGAGCAGCTGGTTATATGGAGATCTTTCAGGGGTCATCCCCAATGACTGAAGGCCCTCGTCTGTTTGGAAATGACTGACAACACTGAAGTTCACAATGCCCGCCTGACAAAGAACTTTTTCCACAGGAATAAACTCAATTTTCTGGACCGTGTTTTGTTTATCTAAATTAATTTGAGAACATTTGGGGACGGATGGCAAGAGAAGTTTACAAAAACGGTTCTAGTTACAGACAGTGGATGCCCAACATGGAGCCACCTTCGCCACCTGGACACTTTCAGATATGAACGATAATCAATTCTATTGTATTTTATGTAATACTGTATTTTTTCTATATATACTCTAGCAAAAGTAATGGTAATGGTGTAATTTCATTTGAACATGCATCAGATTACAATTGAATGCATCACATAATCAGTTCACAGTTCCACATGTACAAAAGGAGTAGGAAGACGCAAAGCTAAATTAAATCCTACCCCTCCATCTGGTACTTTTACAATCAGTAACTGTTACATTTGTTCACTTCCTGCTTTCCTAAAATAGTTTAAGTTATTTTTTGTTTTTTGTTTGTTTGTATTTTTCTTTAGCAAGCGAGGTGGTAAAATGGCTCTTTTGATAGTAAAGGTTGCCGACCCCTGTACTAAGAACTAAAAGAGCCATAGAAGACAATATTAAGTGTGCCTTGCAAAAATAGTCAAAATCGTCTAAAATGGACGGTAGTGAAGATGTTGAATTTGAAAAACAGCTGGGATTGAATGAGTTAAAATTGCAGGATACCACGTTTGTACTTTTACAATCAGTAACTGTTACATTTGTTCACTTCCTGCTTTCCTAAAATAGTTTAAGTTATTTTATTTGTTTGTTTGTATTTTTCTTTAGCAAACGAGGTGGTAAAATGGCTCTTTTCATAGTAAAGGTTGCCGACCCCTGTACTAAGAACTAAAAGAGCCATAGAAGACAATATTAAGTGTGCCTTGCGAAATTAGTCAAAATCGTCTAAAATAGACGGTAGTGAAGATGTTGAATTTGAAAAACAGCTGGGATTGAATGAGTTAAAATTGCAGGATACCACGTTTGTACTTTTACAATCAGTAACTGTTACATTTGTTCACTTCCTGCTTTCCTAAAATAGTTTAAGTTATTTTTGTTTGTTTGTTAGTATTTTTCTTTAGCAAGCGAGGTGGTAAAATGGCTCTTTTGATAGTAAAGGTTGCCGACCCCTGTACTAAGAACTAAAAGAGCCATAGAAGACAATATTAAGTGTGCCTTGCAAAATTAGTCAAAATCGTCTAAAATGGACGGTAGTGAAGATGTTGAATTTGAAAAACAGCTGGGATTGAATGAGTTAAAATTGCAGGATACCACGTTTGTACTTTTACAATCAGTAACTGTTACATTTGTTCACTTCCTGCTTTCCTAAAATAGTTTAAGTTATTTTTTTTGTTTGTTGGTATTTTTCTTTAGCAAACGAGGTGGTAAAATGGCTCTTTTCATAGTAAAGGTTGCCGACCCCTGTACTAAGAACTAAAAGAGCCATAGAAGACAATATTAAGTGTGCCTTGCGAAATTAGTCAAAATCGTCTAAAATGGACGGTAGTGAAGATGTTGAATTTGAAAAACAGCTGGGATTGAATGAGTTAAAATTGCAGGATACCACGTTTGTACTTTTACAATCAGTAACTGTTACATTTGTTCACTTCCTGCTTTCCTAAAATAGTTTAAGTTATTTTTTTTTGTTTGTTTGTATTTTCTGTTTTGATTGTAAAGGTTGCCGACCCCTGTACTAAGAACTAAAAGAGCCATAGGAGACAATATTAAGTGTGCCTTGCAAAATTAGTCAAAATCGTCTAAAATGGACGGTAGTGAAGATGTTGAATTTGAAAAACAGCTGGGATTGAATGAGTTAAAATTGCAGGATACCACGTTTGTACTTTTACAATCAGTAACTGTTACATTTGTTCACTTCCTGCTTTCCTAATATAGTTTAAGTTATTTTTTTGTCACATACCGAAGTACGAGGTCATCCGAAGATCTGTTCTATATGCACTGCAAATTGGATTCGAACTGAGAAAACACAAAATGCATCCAGTTTTTGTCCCCTTAAGCCTCGTTTCTATTTCCACTTCTAATCTGTGCCAAATGTTATTTATCAAGAAACCTATCAATAACACTTAGCCTGTCGGAACATCTCTCAACCTTCGAAAATCGGTATCAGCATTTGCGTCTATTGCTTTAGGATTGAAATTCTTTTTCCCGCAAAGACATGTGACAGCCTGTGTGACAAAGGAATACGAGCGAGCAGAGATGTCCTCAATGATAAAGGGACAGTGTATTCTGGCAGAGCAAGTGTTGATTCAGGTTGGGCATGAAGGGACGAACACCCCACTTTGGAGTAACCACCAGTTTTGCTATTCCGATCGGGTTTGTAAGATTCACACAGAAAGGTTACAATAGGTTAAAGACACAAATTGACTGAGCTGATTGTATCGCCGTGAGCCCTTCAGGGTCTCTCTTTTAAAAAAAAAATCCTATTATTATTTACCCGCTATGTGTAGCAGAAAGAAAGAGTGCATTGTGAATTAAGAACAGCGGCACTGATTTCACAAAACAATAAACGTGCCAAGGGAACATTTTTCTGGCAGTGACACCGTCTCTGTCTCTGAAGCTTTTATCTGACACACTTTGGTGACTGATTTAGAAATAGATTACATACATTTGGAGCATTCCGCAAATGTAACAATCAGGTACAAGAATATATTGGTGCAATGACGATGTCTTTCCCTGAGATTTCTGACGGGAAGTTGTGTTTTTGTTATCTGCAGGGACACATGTTCAGGATCCAGAGTGGAGTCTCTGGTGGTTCTGTTATTAAACACTTTGACCCCATAATTCAAATCCACTTGGCATTTCTCACACAGGAAACTTTAAAACCCCCACTGTAACTTTAGGGTGTTTTGACAAATCACCATGTTTGGTACACCCCTAATGGTGTTTACCAAACATGGTGACTGATGAGGAGCAAAATGTATTTGCAGGGGCATGGGTGTAATACGCTGTATACATTAGCAGCATGATTTATTAATGATTTTGGAAAAATCATGAGTGAAGCCGCAAAATTTGAATTGCAATGTGGTGATGGACCAGTGTAAACCCATTCACAGAATATTGATACTGTCCAATGGATGGAAAGTTTCCATAATGTCGCCCACTGAAAAGATACTATAATACTATCATAAAACAGTTACTGAACTGTGACCGCCATCCAATCCATCAAAGAACACCAAACAAGGGTAAATAGAAACAGCACAACAGGTTGTTGAATGCACACTAGGTTGTGCTACTCATTCCACACCTGCATGTTACGAATAGGGCATCACTTACGTAGTAAATAAGACTTTCAAATGGTACACAAAGCATAGTGAAGTCATTCGCACTTAGAATATGCATCTTGTGAGTCAAGCTGTCAAAAGTCAATGCCATGATAACAAAATGTAGCGAGAGTGGAACGTGTGGAACTACAGTGGAACCTCGGTTTTGGTAGGCTGCGGTTTTTGTATGATTTGGTTTTCAACAAAAAATATGTCTTGGTTATTGAATAGTGCGCTGAACAAACTAATTGGGTGCCCAAATAAAGCTACCACACGCTACTATCAGAAGAATGGATAGTGGTTCTTAGACCATAGACAGATTCTGGATGACATGATAACAAAATGTAGCTAGAGTGTAACGTGTGGAACTACAGTGGAACCTTGGTTTTTGTATGATTTGGTTTTCAACAAAAAATACGACTTGGTTATTGAATAGTGCGCTGAACAAACTAATCGGTAGAACCGGGTGCCCAAATAAAGCTACCACACGCTACTATCAAAAGAATGGATAGTGGTTCTTAGACCATAGACAGATTCTGGATGCCATGATAACAAAATGTAGCTAGAGTGTAACGTGTGGAACTACAGTGGAACCTTGGTTTTTGTATGATTTGGTTTTCAACAAAAAATACGACTTGGTTATTGAATAGTGCGCTGAACAAACTAATCGGTAGAATCGGGTGCCCAAATAAAGCTACCACACGCTACTATCAGGGGAATGGATAGTGGTTCTTACCATAGACCGATTCTGGATGTCATGATAACAAAATGTAGCTAGAGTGTAACGTGTGGAACTACAGTGGAACCTTGGTTTTGGTAGGCTATGATTTTTGTATGATTTGGTTTTCAACAAAAATACATCTTGGTTATTGAATAGTGCGCTGAACAAACTAATCGGTAGAATCGGGTGCCCAAATAAAGCTACCACACGCTACTATCAAAAGAATGGATAGTGGTTCTTAGACCATAGACAGATTCTGGATGCCATGATAACAAAATGTAGCTAGAGTGTAACGTGTGGAACTACAGTGGAACCTTGGTTTTTGTATGATTTGGTTTTCAACAAAAAATACGACTTGGTTATTGAATAGTGCGCTGAACAAACTAATCGGTAGAATCGGGTGCCCAAATAAAGCTACCACACGCTACTATCAAAAGAATGGATAGTGGTTCTTAGACCATAGACAGATTCTGGATGTCATGATAACAAAATGTAGCTAGTGTGTAACGTGTGGAACTACAGTGGAACCTTGGTTTTTGTATGATTTGGTTTTCAACAAAAAATACGACTTGGTTATTGAATAGTGCACTGAACAAACTAATCTGTAGAATCGGGTGCCCAAATAAAGCTACCACACGCTACTATCTGAAGAATGGATAGTGGTTCTTTTAGACCATAGACAGATTCTGGATGCCATGATAACAAAATGTAGCTAGAGTGTAACATATGGAACTACAGTGGAACCTCGGTTTTGGTAGGCTGCGGTTTTTGTATGACTTGGTTTTCAACAAAAAATGCGTCTTGGTTATTGTATAGTGCGCTGAACAAACTAATCGGTAGAATCGGGTGCACAAATAAATCTACCACACGCTACTATCTGAAGAATGGATAGTGGTTCTTTTAGACCATAGACAGATTCTGGTGAGGGAATCCTTTCATCATCTCTATTATTATGTATGTGTGGGTGGTTTATTTGTTCATAGAACACACACACACAAACACAGAACAATGCACAATGCTGTTCCTAGTTAACACAGGTTGCAGAGGGAGCGGTTTGAGCGAGACACATTATAGATAGTCATCTGTACCAGTGTGTGTAATGATGATTGTACCTGCAGCTGAAGTTTGCAGTAAAGTTTAAGTGAGCAAGTACGCAGCCTCTTCTGTTCTTATATATTAATGTATCAATACATGTGATTTGTTATTGGAAAAATATATTTTATCGCACCTTATGGAAGGGATTAATGGCGAAAACCAAGTTTCCACTGTAATTGCTTTTAAACAGCAAAACACGGATGACCGCTGCGGGACCAGAGAACACCGATGATTGACAGATTAATAAAACGGGACAGAGAGAATGGCTGTGTGTTACCATGGTAACCGGCGCTCAGAATGACTGTGAGTGGCCAACTGTCAACTGTAGTCTATTTTGTGTTTTTTGCATGTACTCGATCAGAACAGGATATAGTATATACCATGTAGGCAAAGAGTGCTAAACACTGTTGTTAGATCTTTATTCCTGAACGGTATCATACAATATTTGAATGCATTAAGAGAGAACCAAAAAGTGGTGGGATTGATTCAGTAAACAATGAAGATGGGGCTGTTATGGAAGCTGTGGCTTTAGAAAGATTATGCACTTCATATTATTGCTTTCATTGCGGAGAGGAGAATGCATGCCCACCTTCTAACTCCTAACCAGGCAGCGTCTTTATGATCATCTACTATAGCTTATCTAGATTTCTTTTTGTACAGTACTGCCTTACTGCCCCAAATTTCTAAGAAAATGCCCAAGAATGCTAACTAATATGATAGAATCTTATACAATTACTGCATTGTGCTTATCAAGTACCGGGACTGACCCTTTTAACTGAAATTTGACTTTAATAAACAAGTGTAAAATGCGTAGCTTGTGTGTCTGTTTCAGCCGGGACAAAAAGGTGTGGCGTAAAATGCATCATTTAACAAAATATTCAGTGTTTGCTCAATGAAACAGAGTCATTAAATTGGCACATGGTAAAGTAGTATGTCGTCGAAAGAGCAAAAAACAAACATGAAAAAATGGAAACAAGGTAATATAGTTAAGGCTAAACATCTTTGTCTATTACCTTTTGTATAGTCAATAAGAGGAGCATGCAATCAACGTAACATTGCCACAACTTTACATTAAACAACAAAAGCAAGAAACTCAAAACAAATGTGTGTGCCGTTCGTCGCCACAAATTAGAATCATGTCATGTTTGAAATCGTATGGCTTTGTGCAATTTTTCACTCACTCAAACGTTAGATTCGTGACTGAAACTCACTTTTTTTTTATATAAACATTGGTAAATGTCATGCCAGGAATTATTGAGATTGGGTTCTACATGCGCTGTTTTCTTCTTACATGCCCGATTGTGCTAATTGTACATTGTCCCAAAAAGAGTCCTTCATCATTGCATGTACACTTACATCCAAGACTAATGTGCTCAATTGCGTCACCCTACTTGATATAAGGTATTTGTGCACATATAGCCAGTCTACATTTCTGTTCTGATACAGCAAGAAGAATATTGGAATATTGTCCATTCATAAATTCAGGATTAAGGTAAGGAGGGGGGCAGGGGGTCGCTTTATGTGAAGCGATCTGAATTCATCTTTCTAAGTTTGGGCGGTAGGTGTCCGTCCATCCTGCCCCCTCCCCCGGCCAGTCGCTGCAGCTTGGGAGGTAAGTCTGCCACCGACTTGCTCATGGGCTCTGTGCTTATTTTGGAGGCCTTACCGCCCTGCTTGTCATCGGAAACACCAGGAACTGAACTGATTCGCTGCAGCTTCATGGGCAGGTCTCCAAAACTGTAAGTCATCTCTGAGGTGGTGGAGCTCATCCTTAGAAGCTTTTTGGGGAGGCCGTCCCGTCCTGTGATTTTCTGGAGCTTGGTGGGCAGCTTGGTGGTGCTGTCATTGTCCTCCAGGGTCTCCAAGCAGTCCAGGGAGCTGTTCTTGTCCCCGCTGTTGCACAACGATGGCGCCATGAGGGGCGAGGAGAGGAGCAGAGCCTCTTCCTGTTCCTTCACGCTGTAGGGAGGGGTAGGCACTTCAAAGGTGGCGTGGAACTGGGAGTAGTCCACCTTGAAGAAGCCTTCCTCCAAGGAGATAACTGGGAAGAAGCGATGTCCCCACAGAACCTCGTCCTCAGTGTAAGACGTCCTTGCTTGGCAGGTCATCCCTGTGGAGCGGCAAAAAAACACAAGCTGAAATGTCACATTACCTCAATAAATTAACTAGGACTTCAACAATTACAGCAAATTATCCGCCATTGTGTTGCCACAGCAGAGCCTAATGTTTAGAGATGATTAAACGCTGTGGTACTTTAATCACAGGCTTGGCACTCCTCCATTAGAATCAACTCTTTAGTTTTGTAGCGCCATTGTCTTTTTCACAGAGCAAAACAAGTCAATAGATGACATCAGCTGACAAAATAGAAGCCTATCATAAATTTCCACTTTTTACGAGTTATTGCAAAGTCACCCATAATAGGGACATTCATTTTCTACCGCTTGTCCTCAAGAGGGTCACGGGGATGCTGGAGCCTATCCCAGCTGTCTTCGGGCAAGAGGCAGGGTACACCCTGGACTGGTATAAATGGGATATATACTGAACATTTAATTCATTCATTTTCTACCGCTTTTCCTCACAAGGGTTGCGGGGGTGCTGGAGCCTATCCCAGCTGTCTTCGGGCAAGAGGCGGGGTACACCCTGGACTGGTCTAAATGGGACATATCAATCTGAAAATTTAATTCATTCATTTTCTACCGCTTTTCCTCACAAGGGTCGCAGGGGTGCTGGAGCCTATCCCAGCTGTCTTCAGGCAAGAGGCAGGGTGCACCCTGGACTGGTCTAAATGGGACATATCATCCTGAAAATTTGATTCATTCATTTTCTACTGCTTTTCCTCACAAAGGTTGCGGGGGTGCTGGAGCCTATCCCAGCAGTCTTCGGGCAAGAGGCGGGGTACACCCTGGACTGGTCTAAATGGTACATATCAATCTGAAAATTTAATTAATTCATTTTCTACCGCTTTTCCTCACAAGGGTCGCAGGGGTGCTGGAGCCTATCCCAGCTGTCTTCAGGCAAGAGGCGGGGTACACCCTGGATTGATCTAAATGGGACATATCATGCTATAAATTTCATTCATTCATTTTCTACCGCTTTTCCTCACAAGCGTCGCAGGGGGTGCTGGAGCCTATCCCAGCTGTCTTCGGTCAAGAGGCAGGGTACACCCTGTACTGGTCTAAATGGGACATATCATCCTGAAAATTTGATTCATTCATTTTCTACTGCTTTTCCTCACAAAGGTTGCGGGGTGCTGGAGCCTATCCCAGCAGTCTTCGGGCAAGAGGCGGGGTACTCCCTGGACTGGTCTCAATGGGACCTTCATTCACTCATTTTCTACCGCTTTTCCTCACAAGGGTAACGGGGGTGCTGGAGCCTATTCCAGCTGTCTTCGGGCAAGAGGCAGGGTGAACCCTGGACTGGTCTAAATGGGACGTTCATTCATTCATTTTCCACCGCTTTTCCTCACAAAGGTCGCAGGGGGTGCTGGAGCCTATCCCAGCTGTCTTCGGGCTAGAGGTGGGGTACACCCTGGACTGATCTAAATGGAACATATCATCTTGAAAATGTGTGTAAGGTTATTTGGATTAAGTTCAGGGTCCATTAAAATACCATATTAATTCATTTACACTGGATTTGGTTTTCAGGTGAAAATTCTTGCCAAAAATAAAATAAATAATACACTGTTTTGGTTATGGTACGGTCAAACGGTGCCCAAACAACTCTCCCAGCGATTCAAAAACACAGACTTAGTTCAACATAACTAATATTACAGGTCATTATTTATGGAAAAGTCTGTTAGAGTGCAGGCCACACAGCTAGGAGACCTGAGTTTGATTCCCTTGGGCATCTCTTTGTGGAGTTTGCATGTTCTCCCCGTGCATGCGTGGATTTTCTCCGGGTACTCCGGTTTCCTCCCACATTCCAAAAACATGCTAGGTTAATTAGCGACTCCAAATTGTCCATAGGTATGAATGTGAGTGTGAATGGTTGTTTGTCTATATGTGCCCTGTGATTGGCTGGCAACCACTCCAGGGTGGTAGAAATTAATGGACCGCTATTGTAAAAGGTTTTCATTCATTCATTCATTCATTAAGTGACTTCCGTACACTTCTAATCTGACCAGTACATATTCATGTATAATTTGTGAAAAAGAAGAAAAATGGCTTTTAGAGGAAATCCCAGGGCCTGTGAGCAACTTGTATTTAGCACATGAAAGAAGATAAAGGAGAACACAAGAGAATTGGCCGCAGGCGGAAACCCTTCAGGAGGACCATATCTCCTTTGATGGGAGTGACAGTGGTGCTTAATGGGACAAAAAGGGAATCTTATAGGTCAATCTGCAACGCTGTTACACAGGGGATGTGTTAATCTAACTGTTTGTGCATTTTGGGTTGTACAAGTACTACGCAGAACCCTGGATAGTAAACATTACTGCCAGCTTCTTGTCCGCCGACCACTAAGGGAGGTGATTCAGGGTCGTCATGGCAACGACTGAGATGCTTTTTCTCCATTGTGAAATGTAACCACATGCAGGGTCATTTCTCAGCTTATATTGACTAAAAAATATCTCACGTTTAATTTTTTTGGCAAAGTTACATCGAGTGGTTAGTGCGCAGACCTCACAGCTAGGAGACCAGGGTTCAATTCCACCCTCGGCTTATCTCTGTGTGGAGTTTGCATGTTCTCCCCGTGCATGCGTGGGTTTTTTCCGGGTACTCCGGTTTCCTCCCACATTCCAAAAACATGCTAGGTTAATTAGCGACTCCAAATTGTCCATAGGTATGAATGTGAGTGTGAATGGTTGTTTGTCTATATGTGCCCTGTGATTGGCTGGCCACCAGACAGAACAAAAAGAAACAAGACTACACATTTTTGAATCACATGACTTCAAGCCGGGCTGTACGGCGGTCGAGTGGTTAGCCTCACAGCTAGGAGACCAGGGTTCAATTCCACCCTCGGCCATCTCTGTGTGGAGTTTGCATGTTCTCCCCGTTCATGCGTGGACCCCGTGCACCTTTTCAGGTGATTGTCCACAGGTATGAATGTGAGTGTGAATGGTTGTTTGTCTTTTTGTGTCCTGTGATTGGCTGGCCACCAGTCCAGGGTGTACCACGCCTCTCGCCTGAAAACAGCTGGGATAGGCTCCAGCACCTACACTTCTAATCTGACCAGTATATATTCATGTATAATTTGTGGTAGAAAATGAATGAATGAATTGGGAATAAAATAAAATTCCGCTATATCGACCGTATGCATCACCGTTCTCGAGTAGGTGCCATAATAACCCCTCCCATTACATCATACCACTTTGCTTGCAGAGTATCTTAAACCTATTTATTTTATTAGTTTGAGTGGGCTTTCAAATAATCTTTAATTGAGTTTGCGTCTAAAACAATTGACAAAATAGGTTTTCTTCTTTAGCATTAAGCCGTGGGACGCTAGTGTCAAAGTTTTCTTGAAATCCATTAGGAAATTGGTGACTACAGTGGCTTATTATCATATACTTTAATTACCATCTTAATGCCTGCGATAACAGCCGTCGTCCAAAGTGAGACAACGGTGCAGAGATGTCATGATTGAAAGGATGGAGGCATCTGTGCCTCGTTCCCAAGGTCATGAATGAATTCAGCGACAGCAGCTCTGTACACAAGCACAGATGTGTACGAGGCAGAACATTCCGAGCATTTGAGCTATTCACAGTATTACAACATCTGAGTCCCAAGGCCTTTAGGCATATGGAAGTGTGCTGCAGTGGATCTAATGGGAAAAACCAATAAGAAATAAAGGGTTGGCGCGATTGGGAGTTAAGAATGATTGGAAACTGGGAGGCACTGTGAGCCTGTAAAACTGTGTAGGATCTGTTCATCACCACAAGTCGGCTTTGTTGAATATTCCAATCAATGCTGCGTCGTTATGGACTACCAAAGCACACCCACAAGATCAAAAATGCAGTTAGCTTTGGGAAAAATGAGTCCAAACAACTTAAACTAATGTGTACCCAAGGCAAAGGTTTGCTACAATAATGAGTAAAGAGAATAATGAGCCGAGTACACTCAACAAAAATATCAACACTTTTGTTTTTGCTCTCATCTTTCATGAGCTGAACTCAAACAGCAAAAGATTTTTCTACATACACAAAAGTTTCCTCAAAGTATTCATCACAAATATGTGTTTTCTTTGCTGAGGTAATTCATCCAAGATGCATAATTATTGGACGTCAACGCACATCTTCGACGCCACATTTCCAGTTATATTTTTTACATAAATGCAAATTGTGGTTGCAGAAGAATAATGTGTTTATTTTATGAATTGATGGTTTTAATAGTCCCTGTGATTGGCTGGCGACCAGTCCAGGGTGTACCCCGCCTCTAGCCCAAAGTCAGCTGGGATAGGCTCCAGCATACCTGCGACCCTAGTGAGGATATGGATGGATGGTTTGATTTTCTGCATGTTAAACTATAATATCAGGCACCTTGCCAAATACATGATTTTCTCATGCTTGGGAAAAATTAGCTCTTTAAAAAGTGACTTTTTTTTTTCAAAATGTGAACTCAGCACAGGATTATTTTAATGCTGTTAGCGCTGTCACATGCATAATCCAAATGAGAGCAGTAAACTGCCGAGTGAACCTCATCTTTGACAGACCTCTGAAGGCTTTTCACACTTTTTGCAATGTTATTAGCATAAAATGCAGAGTAGCACGGCAGAAAAGGGCCATGAGACTCCTCAATCCTTTAAATGACCGCAAAGCCTGAACATCTCCATTACTGGAGAAAGACTTTTTTTTTTTTTTTTACATCAAAATTATGGTAGAAAAAATACAAATCATTATTTTATTGGCAGATACAGTTTAAAGGAGGCTTTTCATTTTAAGATTCAACGGGTTACAAAATGGATCGACATGCCGAAACCTCATTTAATGCGACTGTAACCAATGAACAATGGAGAGCAACATCCTTTTGTTTTTTCATGTGGTGCACTGAGCATCGTCATTAAGTGAAGCTGCTACACTGACCACTGGTGTTAGGAGTGGTTCCAAAAAAAAAAGCTCTATTTTTCTCTTGTACGGCTGCCAGGCCCACCACACAAAGACAATGACAAACCACGCACTATTGTGTAAAATAAGCCCAATCGGTTGCGTGAGCAAATCTTCTTCTTTTTCTTTCTCTTTCAGCTTTTCCCTTCAGGGGTCGCCACACCAAATCAATCTCCTCCATCCAACCCTGTCTCTCTCACACCAACTACCCTCATGTCCTCCTTCACTACCTCCTCTTTGGTCTTCTTCTATACCTCCTACCTGGCAGCATCCTTCTACCAATATATTTACTATCTCTCCTGAACCATCTCAGTCTAGCCCAGGGGTGGGCAAACTTTTTGACTCGCGGGCCGCATTGATGTGACAAAATTTACAGGGGGGGGCAGACTATATATTTTACACGTAACAGTCCACCTGGTATTATTGTATCTGTAAAATTGTCATGCAATCTGCTATTATTATTTATTATTTTATATTTATATTTAAATATTTTAAAAATAATAAAATATAATAATTACAATAAAATTAAAATAATAATTATTATATTATTATTATGTAAAATATGCAAATATAACAATAATATTATATATAATTAATATAATAATTAGCATTAATATAATAATTATAATATTCATAATAGTTCTAATAATAATTATAATAATCTAATACTCTAATAATAATCTAATAATAATATAATAATAATAATAATTATTATTATTATTATTATGTGCTTGTGTCCCTTTTTTCAGGAGCACTTTGTAAACAACAGACCATGTCAAAAAACGAAATTGATAAAATCATCAAAAGGTTGGCTCAGGCCATGATGCCAGGTTGTATGTTGAGTTTAAATGAAATACTTTGGAAAGATTGGGCGGGCCGTATTCAAACACTTGGCGGGCCGGATGTGGCCCCCGGGCCGTAGTTTGCCCACCCTCAGAGAGGCTAGACTCTAGCCTCTCTGACTTTATCTCCAAGGCCTCTAACATGTAATGTCCCTCTTATGTACTCATTACTGATCCTATCCATCCTGGTCACTCCCAATGAGAACCTCAACATCCTTATCTCTGCTACCTCAAATTGTGCTTTCTGCAGACCAAACAACATGGCTGGTTTCACCACAGTTTTGTATACCTTTCCTTTCATTTTAGCTGAAACTCTTCTTTAGCTGACACTTTTCTCCACTTCTTCACCTCCTTTCCACAATCTCCATTGTTCTGAATTGTTGACACCGAGTACTTAAAATTCTCCACCTTCTGTATCTCTTCTCCCTGTAACCTCACTCTTCCACTTGGGTTCTTCTCATTCACACACATATACAAAATCTTGCTCCACGGCAGACCTCCACTCCTCTAGCATCTCCTCCACCTGTTCCTTACTCTCACTACAAATCTGCATCTGTCATCTGCAAATACCGACGAAATATCAGCCTCTAAAGGTGCAAATGTGAACATTGTTACAGTATGCACAAGAACGTCATGTATTGGATGTGTATGTTTGGATTGTATTTCATCCTGAGTCGATATGTGTCTGGCAGATGCAAGTTAAAATCCCAGTTGGGGATACTCCTCCTCAGAAGTGAGACCACTCCAGTTCCTGGAAATTGAACAAATCTTTGTGGATTATTCTGTTAGTTAGTCCAATTTCCCCGCACATTATGTCCAATTGTCAGATTTTCAAACTCACTTATTTGTTCATTTAACTCATACAGAATGATGGACAACACCGTGTCAGTCTCCTTTCTTTGTGTCAGAACAGGATCAAATCACTGCAGTGCATGTGAAGAGGCGTTCGAGTGCACCTCGTAACATTAATGTTACTGTACATATGCTAGCTGCCCCTTTGAGGCAAATCCGAAATATGACTGATTAAAGAGACAGCTCTATTATCCATTAAGTGACATGGGCCAGCATTTCTGATTCTGAAGGCTCTGGGCAGATTAGATCGACTGGATTGACTGAAAGCGGTGCATGAAGATTATAAACTGTTGAAATTTAGTTATTAATTAGTATAATTTCAAGTCTTTCTGAAACTGTTAAGGCCAGCAGAGAAGTCTTTGCTGGCCCAGACCACCCATCACTGTAAACTTCAGTACAATCCACAATGGCAGGTATATATATTTTCTGCTCATTTTAGTGTCTGACATCTTGGTGGGTGAACACAGCGGATTTGTGAGACAGAGCCTAACGGTGGAATAAGCGAGGAGTATCTCTCATTATGCGGTTCTCGTTTGAGATGGGCCACCCCGTTGAGGATTGAAATGTAATGGTATTGTCTTATACGTAGTAGTCACAGAGGCGAACACATTACCATTTACTGAAAGAAGAAGTGTAATGGATCCACGGTTACACAATTCTCACCTCACGGGCTGAATGAAGAATGGTTCGGTCGGAGAATCCGATGATGTATTCCTCCCCACAGTGTTTCCTCAAACACCTTTTCCCCGGGATTGTAATTTCCTTGTGTTTATGAGTTGAGCAATGAAGATGCCTGTGCGCGGATTCGCTTTTATTGCCTGAATATGAGTAGGGTAATTATCACTCTTACGTCTATGAAATGTCAGAAAATAGTAAAAGGGAAATAAATAAATAAATAAAAGCACCGTAGTCGTCTTTGAGGCCCAGTTGATATATTCAAATTGCTTTTTACCACCCACCATCTATTTAGACTCAAATGTATTTAATTTGTTGTCATAGTGGGAAAGGCTGCAAATCATCACATTTTAAAGGCTTTCACAAGCTAAATGTAGCAGTTCACAGTAAAATCATTTCTGCCAATTTCCTCCAATAGTGTGAGAGATGTGGAGATGTAAGATGGCTATAAATATAAGATGAGCATATGAAAAAAAATCTATTTTTGGTTTGGTATTTTTCAAAAACACATTTTCATGATTGCAGAAGCAACTGTTTAATTGCAACAAAAAAACGATCATATTTTTTCGCTGCTCTAAGATAACTTTGCCAACTTTTAAGATATAATTTTTCTAGTGTGGCTGCATTTGTCCAGGTCACTCGTGTGTGAGTGACAAGAAGAAAAGCTTTGACTTGCTTGTTGCAAGGGTGTACAAAGTTGCAGCCGTGCTGTTTTTTTATTGACCTGTGTCACAGTCTAGAAATATAATTTAACAAAGAAAATTAAAAAAACAACAACAGCAAACATTTGGGAATCAGCTTTAAAAGAGTAAAGTCGAAATATTAATAGAAAAAAACTGTAACCTAAGAAGAAAAAGGTGTAATTTTACAAGAATAACACTGAAATACTGTGAGGAAAACAACCTCACTTTAGTAGAATAAAGTCAAAATATTAAAGAAAGACTTTTTAAAGATGTAACAAATAGTAATGTAATCAAAATAGCCAATATAAAGTCTTACAAGAATACAGTCATAATTAAATAATTAAGAATTAAGAAAATTTGCAAGATGAAGGAAAAAACAACAGCAAAAATTAAAAAAAATAGCTTTAATTTTAAGAGATTTAAGACAAAATATTAAAAAGGGCCTATTACGCTCATTTTTGGCCCTTTGTATCGAGTTGTGGACTCCTATAGAGCAGCTACACACAATAACCCCCACAGAATCCTCCCTAGATCTTCCAGAATCTGCATCTATTCCAGCTGTATTTCCTTGGTTTTCCAAAACTTCTGTTTCAATTTATTCCACCCATGACCCACCCAGTCAGTTTGTACATCTAACAACTTGTACCGGGGCATGCCCATATAAGAAAATCACCTGCTGGATTAAGCCAATGACTTCTCACAAGGCAAAAAAAACCCGAAACCCAGCCTTTGGAGCCATCCACAACAGTTTCCCATGTACCTCTGTATGAGTGGCAAATAAAGGACTATTCTATTATATTTTATTCTATGCTATGCTATTTTATTCTATCCCGGACCTCTTACAGGTGTCACTTCCAAATGCGAGAATGCAACATGTATAGATCAGAAGAGTGCAAAATGCATAATGGGTTCCCTTTAGGAGAAAAGGACAAAAACTCTGAAAAAGTTGCAATTTTACAAGAATAAACATGATATAATATTATTACCCCTGCTCTAATGGATACTCCCAGCACCTTGAACCAGCTAGCACTGCCCATAGTGCACATGTTATGGACAAATATGGACAAAAAGTAGTGGGACATATGGACATTACACCTACAGGAAACAAAAATACACACAAAAAAGGTTTGTAATCTTTTTTTTCACACGAGTCTGCGAGAATTGATGTCCACTTATGAGGGCTTCCTGGCTCACCATCTCTGTTCCAAGTCATCCCGAAGGTGTTTGATGAGCTTCTTCCACAGTAAACCCATCCAAGCATGCTTTTATAGATGTTGCTTTGGAACAGAAAACCTGCCCTCACACTGTTGTCTCAATATAAGCATACAAAATGTCAATTTGTCAGGATCTGGCAGTGCTCCTGCTGTCTAAAAAAGCAGATAGGGGTCCTTCTGTAAAGTTGTAGTTCTCTTGTGGCCTGGTGTGGCTCTCTTGTACCTTTTCCATGCTCCAGAACTTACTAAGCCATTATTTAATAGGTATTGTTTTAGTAATTTTAGCTGCACTGTAATGATTATGAGTCCCGTATATTATTTTTTTTTAGATTGTACTGCACTGTGATTATAGCGTACTGTTGCAGGCCCAAGAAATCCGACAGTGTATTTCTGCCTGAATCTATGTGATACGCAGTAAGCGTGAATATCAACAATCTCCAAGCAACCTTTTGTCATTTCAGCTTTTTGTGTTCCAAAGAATTTTGCTGATGGTCAAAGTGAGAAGAAAAAAAAAATGTGTCTCTTGAAGCCTCACAAACGCTTCAATCTTGCTTTTGCAGAGAAATCAATTTTCAAAAGACAGCCCTGACTTTTTGTTGTGGAATGTCACTGCTACTTTGGAACAAGCAGTGAGAAGGCTTATGACTCTAGAGTACACAGATTCCTATAGTTGGTTTCCATAGAAACACAGTCTCAGGCAAGCGTGTCTTGGAGTTACATAAGGTGTTGCCAATAATATGAAATACACACAGATGTGGGCTTTGTCTTTTGTGTGAATTCCTATTTTTGGGATTGAAAGACAGTAACACAGAGCAGTGTTTTACTGCACCGATTTGGGCTTTTTAAACTGCTTATGTGGCTGACATTGTTGTGCATAATGTGCACACTTCAGATTTAAACATACTGTAGGTGACACCTTGAATGATGCCATGGCCTAGGTGTCAATCTTTGAACACAAAAAATTCCATTAGCTCTGGGGTGAGTCAGATATTTGTCTAATCTTTTGTTTTTGTTTTTTATTCCATGTCATATAGAGTGATGACTTGGTTAAAGTCCTAAATTCGACTCAAACCAAAATGGACTCTAACCAAAGCAGATTTTTCAATAGAAAATACTGTAAATTAATCAATTAATCTGTTCCAGACACTCAAGAATATTACCACAAGATAATACCAGGTGCAATAAGGATAACATTTTCATCATCATAATCATAAAAATAACAAGCTACTGTTAGGACCGTAACACCATGCCAAACTCTGAACCCCCAACACCACTTCCTGTCAAACACTGGAACATATTCATAGCATATTTATGTTTAAAATACTGTCTTCGGTGGCTATATAAACATATATTAAAAAAACTACATTTTCCATTATTTTATAATTCACAGTAGAACATAGGTAAGTTTCAGGAAAATATCAGTTCCCAACAAAAAGTTGAAAACTGATTTTTTGTGAACAGATACATTCCAAGCATAACTTTTACTTAGACACAAATTATTTGCTTTTGTGACAGCTCAAATAAATGTACCACAACATAACACAAAAAGGCTACACACACATCCAATAACACCTTCTGCCATTGTTAAATACAGGGGTCCGTGACACCCGATGTCCAAAAGTGTTGTGGTAGCGCAGTGTGTTGACTCACCAAAACACCCCATCCCCAAGCGTTTGGCTAAGAAATGCTGGGTTCAAGTCCAACAAAAAGAACAACCACTTTGGAAGGTTAGTACTGAGAATGCTAAACCAAGCTGTCGTGTTCAAATAAGCTAAACAGTTAATTGTGTGTCAGCAAACTGAGACTACGACAGCTCCACCTTTTGTTGTGATTGGGAAAAGAAGGCATCTCTTTGTGGAGAGGTTTTTATTTGTTTCAAGCGGCCATCAAATTGAGACACTGACTATCAGTGTGAAGGTCAGACCTGCAGAATCCAGGTGTCTGTTCTGGATTTCTTTTGACTTTTGTTTCACCTGATGGAGAAAACAAAAAGCAAAAAGCCGGGCTGTTAGCGTGCAGACCTCACAGCTCGGAGACCAGGGTTCAATTCCACCCTCGGCCATCTCTGTGTGGAGTTTGCATGTTCTCCCCGTGCATGCGTGGGTTTTCTCCGGGTACTCCGGTTTCCTCCCACATTCCAAAAACATGCTAGGTTAATTAGCGACTCCAAATTGTCCATAGGTATGAATGTGAGTGTGAATGGTTGTTTGTCTATATGTGCCCTGTGATTGGCTGGCCACCAATCCAGGGTGTACCCCGCCTTTCGCACGAAGACAGCTGGGATAGGCTCCAGCACCCCCGTGACCCTCATGAGGAAAAAGCGGTAGAAAATGAATGAATGATTGACTTCAAGCCGGGCTGCACGGCGATCGAGTGGTTAGCGTGTAGACCTCACAGCTAGGAGAGCAGGGTTCAATTCCACCCTCGGCCATCTCTGTGTCGAGCTAGGTTAATTAGCGACTCCAAATTGTCCATAGGTATGAATGTGAGTGTGAATGGTTGTTTGTCTCTATGTGCCCTGTGATTGGCTGGCGACGAGTCCTCTCGCCCAAAGACAGCTGGGATAGGCCCCAGCACCCCCGCGACCCTCATGAGGAAAAAGCGGTAGAAAATGAATGAATGAATGTTTCAGGCTCACTTGCAATAAATGCACATTTTGTTCTTAATAGTGCACAGCTTTGGTTGTCTAATAGAGTGAAGCAGCCGCAGAGTCAGCAGCAAAGATAAAATGGGTTGTTTGGTAGTGGGGGGGGGGGTTCTGGAATAGAAAAGCACTGTGGACTCAACCAGCCTTGATAGTAGTTGGAAAAAAAAACATGAGTGTTTTTTACCGACTTGTTTCCCTGTCCTGATGTATCTCACCCGAGGTTGTGGATTGTGGAGAATGATATTCATTTGGCTAAGTCATATTCTCAGCGACAAATCAACAACACGGACCTGAGAGCACTCCGGAGACAATCTAGTGTCAGTCTTGGCGACATTACGCTCATTCATCAAAAGCAATACTGAAATTGGTTTGTTTGTGAAAATGGTTTCTTAAAAGGATCCAGGCTTCTGAGAGTTCTTTATTCTATTTAGGGAAGAGCTCACAAAGTACTTTCTTCATCCCTATCCCCTTGTCTCTTTCTATCTGCTTCTCTCTTCCACACAGTCTCACACACACACACACACACACTCACACACACGTAATCACACACGAGCACACTCACTCACAAGTGCAGTGCTGTCAACAGAGTCCCCTGACAAGCTTTCAGGGATGGAAAAGGATTAAGTGTTGTGCATAAAGAGAAATTCCAAAAAAAAAAAAAAAGGAATAAGGATCATCTGTCATCCAAACTGGGCATGCCACTGATGGAATCACATCTTCCGACACAACTTTGTTCATTGACCAAAGCACAAGGATCACATGTCCCGAAATACTATCAGATGGAGTGACATGTAACCATTGACCATTCTGACATTACTGGTCACAGAAGAGTACCCACAATCTAACACTCCAAGATGGTTCCATTGAATTAAAAAAAAAAACAGAGTCCCACAAGGAATCAATTGTACCGAAGGTCCTTCAAACTGACTATAAAGAAACCATCCAACGTTTGACGCAGAGTTCTAGATTTGAACCTACAGTTCAAATCAGTTGGTTTGGACTAATCCTTGGATTGTCCAAATAACACAAGTACATTTTACCAAAGGTCTTGAATGCTACTGATGGACCCAGACTTAATCAAACCTAAACTTGGTAATGGTATTGGTTTTATTTCATTTGAACATGCATCAGATTACAATTGAATGCATCACATAATCAGTTCACAGTTCCACATGTCCAAAAGGAGTAGGAAGAAGCAAAGCTTATTAAATCCTACCCCTCCATCTGGTACTTTTACAATCAGTACCTGTTACATTTGTTCACTTCCTGCTTTCCTAATATAGTTTAAGTTTTTTTTTTTTTAGGTTTTTTTTTTTTGGCCTGTACCGAAGTACGAGGTGATATGAGCATCCAATGACATAATGGGTACCATAGTAAGTGTCAATATAGTGATATGTATAGCACATCATGACTGGTTCAAGACTCTTCATCCTTGTATCCAAAAGGAGTAGGAAGAAGCAAAGCTTATTAAATCCTACCCCTCCATCTGGTACTTTTACAATCAGTAACTGTTACATTTGTTCACTTCCTGCTTTCCTAATATAGTAGTTTAAGATTTTATTTTATATAGCACATCATGACTGGTTCAAGACTCTTCATCCTTGTATTTAGCAAACATCAACTGCTTGTATTGTTTCTTGAATTGGCTCATCGTTGTGCATTGTTTGAGGGTCTTACTCAATCCATTCCATAGTTTGATTCCACATACTGAAATGCTATGGCTTTTTAACGTAGTCCTAGCATATAAGTGTTTCAAATGTACTTCTTCCCTGAGATCATATTTCTTCTCTCATGTAGAGAAGTATTAGATGACATTTTTAGGTAATTGGTTATTTTTAGCCTTATGCATTATTTTAGCTGTTTGAAGATGAACTATATCAGCAAGTTGAAGTATTTGTGATTTTAGAAATAAGGAGTTAGTATGTTCTCTGTAGGCGGCATTATGAATTATCCTTACTGACCTTTTTTGCAGTACATTTAGCGAGTGAAGATTGCTTTTATAGTTATTAGCCCATATTTCCACACAATAAGTAAGATATGGTAGAACCAGAGAGCAATAAAGAGTGTGGAGTGATTTCTGATTGAGAACAAATTTTGCACACACAAACACTATTTGTCCCACAACTCTTAACGCGCGGTATAGGGATGGAGGTCAATCCGATATTTACCAATACTACTTTCTAAGACATACGATCCCGGTGGTATTCCTGCTAGGCGGCACGACTAAAGTATGACCCACCAGAGTGCAAAGCCGCTCTTCTTACTTAAGTTACTAATCCACACCTCTGTGGCGGCAAATAAAATAAACCACAGTTCTTACAGATATCAATATCACTGGAGGAGGAGGAGGAATCACTAAGCTAACTAACTAACGAAAAGGGCTGAAAACAGAAGAATGAGTGGAACTGCGTTACAATGGAGATTAACCAGCTATGAATAGGAAATTAGTGAATAGATTGTTAAGAGGCTGCACGGCGGTCTAGTGGTTAGCATACAGACCAGGGTTCAATTCCACCCTCGGCCATCTCTGTGTGGAGTTTGCATGTTCTCCCCAGTGCATGGGTGGGTTTTCTCCGGGTACTCCGATTTCCTTTCACATTCCAAAAACATGCTAGGTTAATTAGCCACTCCAATGGGTTCCCATGACAAAAAATGTAAAAATGCCAATTAAAGTGGTGACGGCCTCCTGGATACAATGTTCTTGTACAACAAGACCAGTTTTGAAGTATTAATCAGTAAAAGTCTTACTGGCTGTGTTGAACAACCCTGATTGTCAAATTTAGAGTTGAAACCAGGGTTCAATTCCACCCTCGGCCATCTCTGTGTGGAGTTTGTATGTTCTCCCCATGGGTTTTCTCCGGGTGATCCGGTTTCCTCCCAAATTCCAAAAACATGCTAGGTTAATTGGCGACTCTAAATTGTCCATAGGTATGAATGTGAGTGTGAATGGTTGTTTGAATGGCGACTAGGACCAGAGGGACCACTTGGAACAGTGAATGTATGGACATAAATGTATAATTGCCTTATGATATGCAATTGTCCATGTGTTTGATGAGTTACAGCAGGTACAGTACACCTTGGACTGGTCGCCATCCAATCATATAGACAAACTAGCATTCACCCTCATGGACAATTTCGAGTTTCCGGTAAACCTAACGTGTATATATTTGGAAGATGTGAGGAAGCCGTAAGTTGCAAGTTAATGAAGGTTTCATGACTCTAGAACGTATTAGTATTACACGGTAAATCATCTGAGTATGGAAACAAATTGTGTAAGACTCCACTGTATTTCATGCTCCATTGTGTAAAACACAAAGGATGCCATTTGTCTCCTAATAGGAGCTACTGAGTAGGCTTTTTAAAATAAAGTGAAGAAGTGTGGAGGAATGCTGAGCCATCGCCGAGACAATGTTGTTATAATGGTGAGATGATTACATCATATTTAAAAGTCACATCTGATATACTGTAAAGCCTTTATTGCTCAGTACACCAGTCGGACCAGCTGTTTCTATGGTGACCATGCAGTAAAAGGCAGCATATCCGGAAACATTCCACTGCTTATTTCCTTTAGTTTGACTTTTTTTTTACAAAATGGAAGAAAGTCCCTTGTGCCGTTAAAATTGTGTCCAAGTGTGCGATCTGTTTGCAAAAGTGGCTTACAGTTGTTGGCAGCACGTAGCTTTTAGTGCTCGTGCACACTGACGGCTTAGCTGTAAGAAGAAGGAGAAGGAGGGGGAGGATGGGAGGATGGGAGGAGGAAAAAGGCAGGGGAAGTGCACTGCTGTGTGGGGGAGGGGAGCGCCTGGATGCTGAGGCTTGAGTGGGGATGCTGTCGGAAAAGAACGGAAGGGAATGTGAGCGGGGGCTGCCAGCCATCTCCACGCAAGGTGGGGAGTCGGGCAGGGCGACGAGGAGCATATGGCTGTAGGCTATTAACACAGGAAGGAGAGTGGAAGTAGAGGCGGTGCTTAACGCTATCATGAAGGTAACCAGTTACTGTATAAAACTACATGGATCGATTCCAAACCACCAACCACATTCATTCATTCATTCATTCATTTTCTACTACTTATCTTCATGAGGGTCGCAGGAGTGCTGGAGCCTATCCCAGCTGTCTTCGGGCAAAAGGCAAGGTACACCCTGGACTGGTGGCCAGCCAATCACAGGGCACATATAGACAAACAACCATTCACACTCACATTCATACCTATGGACAATTTGGAGTGGAAGCAATATTTGAAGCTAGAAGAATATAATCTGAAAGTTTACATGTATTGTGTGGTGTACCCCAGGGGTCAATGCCGAGACCAAAACTCTTAGCCCTATATATAAAATAAACAAAATACAAACAAAACAAAAACAAATGTTTGGATGTTGTAATAGACAGTCAAATGAGTTGGAAATCCAGCATTACAAATAAAACATCATAAAGTAGGAAGAAATATTATCAACAATGAAAAAAACTAAATTTGTTCTGGAACAGAAATGACTCCATTCTGTCTATTCTGGTTTTAACGTATCTAACTTGATACGAGAAAAAATTAAAAATTAAAAATTAAAAATTAAAAATTAAAAATTAAAAATTAAAAATTAAAAATTAAAAATTAAAAATTAAAAATTAAAAATTAAAAATTAAAAATTAAAAATTAAAAATTAAAAATTAAAAATTAAAAATTAAATTAAAATAAAAAAAACATTTAATGTATAATGCTGGTTATAGAGAGCATAGAAAACTTTTCATCCTAAACACACAGTTAATAATATTTTCTGATCTGGTAAATGTTTAAAGAGCTAAAATTATACCTAAAACAAACAATAAAGTGTTACCCAAAAACGTAATACAATTCTCAACAGGAAAGGAGAAATATTACCTTTGGGAAAAAAAAAAAATTTTACATTTATGTGTGCGGATAATGCTAAAAACCTTTTTTTGCAGACCCAGTGAAGCAAATTTTTCTTGATGAACACGTTTGTGTTATTTTATGAGCACGGCCATTGTGTTGGACAACGTTTGTGGCCAATCCTGAGCTGAGCAGCCTTGAAAAGTGTGAAAAAGCTGATTTTTTTTTGCTTCCTTTTTTGCACTCCAAAAAGCCAATCTAAAAACATCAGTGGTGCACTGCTGGCGTAAGGGAGGTGTAATCCGTACACTGTCAACGGATAATGGTGTGGAGACCGTAGTGGCAAAGTCAGTAGGTAACGAACCCTCAGATATGGACTCTGTGGTTCACACCTCTGACCGCCCTGTCGCAGAAATGCTAGGCCTATAACAGGTGGGTGAGTGGGAGGAAAAACCACCACCGACTCTCCCCCAGGCTGAATGTGAGGTTGGCTCATCTCCTGATGGAGTGAGAGGATAGAAGAGAGAAAAGGGAATTTCAGCTGAGAAGGGAGCTGTAGCTTAAAAAAAACTCAAAGTTGAGTCAGAGGCACTTACGTTACGTCGACTAGAGCTAGAGAGCATCCGACATGGATGCAAGCAAAGCGTCAACATTTGTTTCATTGGTCCCTGTTTTCCGTGAAACACAAGTTGAGGCAGACTTTGTAGCGTTTGAGAGGATCGCAACTGCTTGGAACTGGATTTGAATTCCGCAGCTTTATTTTGTCAGGGTTTTTCGAAAATATATGAATAAATCATGCTGGTTTGTGGTTCAATATGACCCAACCATCCATCAATTTTTGATGCCGCTTATTCTCATTAGGGTCGCGGATATGCTGGAGCCTATGCCAGCTGTCTTGTCGTGAGGATAAGTGGTAGAAAATGAATGAATGAATGAATATTGAAGCATTGGCCTATATGTAGTATTCTACGCTGGTCATTAATGTAAGTAATGTTCGGTGAGACACACAAGCACCAGGCTTTGTTGTCGTAACAACAGGCTTTTGGGGCAGGTTTCATGTATGTCACAACACAATGTCCCTCACAATACTACTACTACCACTACTACTACTACTACTACTACTACTACTACTAATAATAATAATAATAATAATAATAATAATAATAATAATAATATAATTAATAATAATAATATAATATTATAATAATATATTCATATAATAATAATATAATAATAATATATATTTAATAATATAATAATATAATAATAATATTATAATAATAATATAATAATCCAAATCATAACACAGGCTACTATTGCAGCTGTAATCCACTCCAAGGTAAAACCCTGACGTCATTTCTTACACATTTATTGAAACACACACAAGCATGAGTCCTATTTAGGCCTTAAATTATTTATTCTCTCA
Organism: Doryrhamphus excisus; assembly: GCF_037039965.1. Classification (NCBI taxonomy): domain Eukaryota; kingdom Metazoa; phylum Chordata; class Actinopteri; order Syngnathiformes; family Syngnathidae; genus Doryrhamphus; species Doryrhamphus excisus. The sequence goes on from NC_136368.1 coordinate 18,586,781, forward strand.
GATTATGTCTACTTTATTGGGTAAAGGTGGCTATAGGGATGTTATTATATGTCCATGTGCTCTAATAATGTTAAGAAGCCAGCAAATAGCCAGTAAAATAAAGTATTTTTTATTTTATTTTATTTTATTTTATTTTATTTTATTTTATTTTATTTTATTTTATTTTATTTTATTTTATTTTATTTATTTATTTTTGGGGTTTTTTGTTTCAAACAAAATAAAAAGGTATTCTATTTATCAGTAAAAAAAATCTCACTTTGCAGAAATTCACTTATCACTTATCGGTTCTGGAACCAATTAAGCAAGATAAACAAGGGATTACTGCACAAGTATCGGCATGAAGAAGAGTTTGATGTTTTAAGCCTTGAGCGGTATCAAAGAAAAGAATCAATTGTTTTTTCAAGCCGGAACTGTACAAAGCAAAGCGAGTCCATCCACTGCAAGCTTGCCTGAGCGACAAGAATAGAAAAGGAAAATCCCTGAGGAGTCTCTTGCCTTAAGAACAACATATTCATGTAGCTTTGTGTTTAGGCTGCACCATTGATTCACCTGCACTTCGGGGACGGTGGTGGCAGCTCTACCGATCAATGTGGCCTGTGGCCAACACTGCAAGTGCACAAGCTCTGAAACGAGCTTAAGCTGCCAATATTATCACAGTCACACAACATGTAGCACTTTGCCCCCGAGTGCCCGTCGTCGTCTGTAACGGCAACCTCAGTGCCACCTCGTGTTTGTTTTGTTGAGGCCTCGTCTATGCCTCGCTAGCCTGAAGAGAAAGACATTGGTGCTGAATGGATCTCTGGTGGTTTCATCGCACCGGTTCATCCCGGGTCTGCCCTCGGAGCTCCTCTATCGGTGATTTATTGCTACCCGGTGGGGGGGTTGACAAATCCCTAAAGACACAATTAACGTGTCGCCCCCTTGGGAAGCCAGTGCAGTTCATCTAAAAGGGATAATGAATCCAGGATGTCTGGTGTGGCGCTGCTATGACCATTATGGGAAAGTCACTGCGGCGCATCAGCAATACACACAAACTGCGTAACTGTGTTACCGTCACGTTCAATTCTCTCTTGAATAAAACCTGATATATTATCCTGAGGGCGGCATGGCGGTCTAGTGGTTAGCGTGCAGACCTCACAGCTAGGAAACCAGGGTTCAAATCCACCCTCAGCCCTCTACCGCTTTTTTTTTCACGAGGGTCGCGGGGGTGCTGGGGCCTATCCCAGCTGTCTTCGGGCGAGAGGCGGGGTACACCCTGGACTGGTGGCCAGCCAATCACAGGGCACATATAGACAAACAACCATTCACACTCACATTCATACCTATGGACAATTTGGAGTCGCTAATTAACCTAGCATGTTTTTGGAATGTGGGAGGAAACCGAAGTACCCGGAGAAAACCCACGCATGCACGGGGAGAACATGCAAACTCCACACAGAGATAGCCGAGGATGGAATTGAACCCTGGTCTCCTAGCTGTGAGGTCTACGCGCTACCCACTCGACTGCCGTGCCGCCGGAGTTAATTATGAGCTATGAAAAAACAGTCTGGTTTACAGTGTCACCTTACAAAGAACGCTAAACTCATCACACAGCAACTTAACACGCATTTTTTTAAATGCATTATCAAACCGCTGTGCCGGTTTTGCACTGTTTATGCCACTTTATGTCACTGAAAAGAATAATCATTATTGTGGCAAACACTGAAGGGGAAAAAGTGTGCAGGTCCTCAGCTCCTTCTGCTGATGTTCAAACCAGGCTAACGATGACAGTGGATGAACATCTCGTCCTTTTCCAAGGAAAATGCCTGTTCTGCTTTGTGATTTCAGTTTATACTAAAGTTCTTTTGCTGAAAACAATAACTTTTTCTACCTTTTCTTTGACATTAATATATATGGGTCAAAATTGACCCGAACACCATAGATGTTTCTTTAGTGATTAATACTAAAATGAGAAAATAAATAAAACTAATTGATTTAAGAGATATGTTCTATATCCCTCAGTAATAGCCAGGTAACAAAAGAACCTTCAATTTATTAATATGATTCTTTTGACATTCATTTTACCATATTTGGAAATTGAAATTGAGGGGTATAGTGACAAAAAAAAGCCTACATGGCAACACCAAAAGTATTAAAAACAACATTTTCATGGATGAGGAAGCCTAAGAAGATAAACAAGACATTTTTCACACCACTGTACATGATGGTAACTTATTGTTTTTAGTGTATTTTATAGCTGATTTAATGCACGGGTCAAAACCGACCCGTTAACAATGTTCATGAATTCAAAGGTATTCCAATTCATTTCATGGTTGAAGGTATCATGTAGGAGCATTCCACAGTTTTTAAGGACCTACACTATTAAACGTGAAGGATTCTGTATTTGACAGGACCACTCTGCTGTATTTGAGAATGTGAACGACTACCAGAGATACACTCTTCAAAGATCCTCTATGTGACAGTCATCTCTTTTAATAACAATGGCGACGCACTCTAAGTTCGTGCACGTGGATACCCATTTGAAGTTCACCATCTCTAGCCTCTGCTCTCCCGAGTCGTCACCCCGAGCACGTCTGATTCGACAACGCACTCCTGATCTGCAGTTATTACTTCCCCTCTAAACCCACTTTAACCCCTCGAGATGAGATGTGACACAGAGCGCTCTCTGTGAGGTGACCCGCAATAAATTATAGGTCACGTTGTCCAGACAGTCACAGTCGGCTCATATCCAAAGTCCAATTGTGGCAAGTTCAGAACATCAGGAATAGGATAGCAGCTCTTAGTCCTAATTGAAACTATTAAGCCATGTGCACAATGGAAACCACTCCATTTTAATTTCAATTAAGTGTGCTGATAATAAAAGCGTGGATCAGGCCATGACATTGGCTGCTCTGCTAATCAACTGCAATAAATGTTTCTAATGAATTATACTGGCTGATTTCTATTCCGGAACAAAAAAAAATAGAAATCTTCATTGCAGTAATTAGTCTTCATTCCATGTTTAACTCAGCATTTGCACAACAACAACAACAACAAGCAAAGGTAGGATGCCATCATTAGGACACATTATTTCTCGCCAACACGAGACAGGTCATTCTTTTTCATTTCGCTCATCTTAATGGAAGAAGCCAGTATTTGGGACACTGAAAATAAACCAAGTCCTACTACTTGGTTAAAGTCAGGATAAAGTTGCAATATTAAAGGGGATATATTGTGCTTC